>NW_027288260.1:1373231-1716539 GCF_047511675.1 Marmota flaviventris
ATTTTTTTTTTCTGTGAGGCCTGTTTAATTATTTAGGGAATTTTTTAAAATTAAGGTAATACCCAAATATGACATTTTAGAAAAGGCAAAACTATGGAGACAGTAAAAAGATCAGTGGTTGCCAGGGATTGGTGGGGAGGGAAAAATGAACAGGTGGATCATGCAGGACTTTTAGGGCAGTGAAACTATTTTGTTTGGTACTGTAATAGTGGGTACATGTCATTTACATTTATCAAAATTCACAGAATGTGCATCACCAAGAGAGAACCCTAAAGTAAACTATGGAGTTTCGGTGATAACATATCAGTGTAGGTTTGAGTGTGACAAATGCAGGCTCTGGTGGGGACTGGGACAACTATATGTGTGGGGCACAGGGCATGGATGGAAATAGTCTGTACTTTCTGTTCACCTTTGCTGTGAATCTAATACTTCTGTAAAAAATACAGTATATTGGGCTGGGGATGTGGCTCAAGTGATAGCACGCTTGCCTAGCATGTGTGAAGCACTGGGTTCGATTCTCAGCACCACGTAAAAATAAAATAAAGGCACTGTGTCCACCTAAAACTAAGAAATAAATATTTAAAAAAATAAAAAAAAAATTAAAATACAGTATATTAAAAATGTTAAAGCAATGTACTGGAGGGTTAAGAGCCGGACTTAGATATTAGACTGTTTGGGCTTCAGTCTAATTCACAGACTACTGAGTGGCCTTAGACAAGTCTTAACTCTCAGGGCCTCAGTTTCCTCAACTATAGAACTACTTCAGTGATCTAAGATTAAATGAATCATACAGGCAGTTAGCATAGTGTTGACACACTGGGGACATTAAATAAATCTTAGCTACTTTTGGAAATTTTAAATAAAAAAACAATTAAGAAAAGTTTTGACCTTTTAGGTAAGTTTTAGGCCCCTAATTCCTATAGTGAATCAAGAGACTTATTTTGATGTTAAATACATGCATTGACATTTTTTCTCCACTGTTCACATGGTACCACACTTTATCTTTTTCTTACAACAAATGAGTACCTATAACCAGGAAAAAAATTTGTTCCCTGCACCAAGATAGGAAGATCAGCTGCCCAAGACAGTGGTTTCTCTGCATAATTCCTGTCTGTCACCTAGATTCTAATGAATCCTACTGGATCCCCCCATCCCAATGCTGAGGTTCATTTGTTGGACAGCCATAACTGCTCCTAGGCCCTCTCTTCTGAGATCCAGGCCTATGTATTCAACTGCCTGGTGGACATTTTATTTAGGTGCCTCAAAGTGTTGAATTCATGACCCCTCCACTTTTACACCAGCCCTTCTTATTTCCCCCCTCAATGAATGACCCATCATCCACTCAGATGTGGAAATTAGCAGCCTAGGAATCTTCCTGGATTCCTTTCGTTTACCCTACACAACCCCCACCACCACTCAACTTAAGTCATTCTACTTTTACAAATATTGCTAAGATCCATGTGTCTCTTTCCTTCTCGATCTCCACTGAATTCAAGCCATCATAATCTCTCAGCTGGACTGCTGCCACTGGCTCCTAATTGGTCCCCGAGTCTTCTCACCTTTTTTCACTCTTTCTCCACACTATAGGTTGAGTGTGGAGAATTCAAGGTTCAGAATTCCTGTCCAGGACAGCTGACTAGGGACACCCTGGTTGCAGTTAACTATTGTGTTCCTGCTGCGACCAAGTATTTTTTTTCTAATGACTAAATAACATTACTTTTATTTCTGAGAAAAGGAGCCTTGTGGGAGGCGATCTTTGCACGTGATCTGAGTTACCTCCCTGGCAAGAGGGAGAGTGAGAGGCGCTTAAACACAGCGGTGTTAAAAGCCTTCCCCACCCTTTCCCAGGTCCGAGGGCTTGTCTGTGCAGTGACATGCCTGGCCACTGACCTGAAGACCCAATCGCCGCCCCTGACCTTGGGATGCTGCCCCCCTTAACCTTCATTGGATGGGATTTTCCCTGGAATTTTTGTTCTCCAATAAAATCTCACTCCCTGGCATGCTCTCCCTCTCTCACTAGTCTCTTCTGTAAACCTCACCACCGCATTAGGTGGCTAGAGGCGGGAGCTAGGAGAAGCCATCTTGGAGCTGTGTTAAAGGTAATGAGAGTCTGTCTCTTTAATTTAAAACTCACTAGCAATTTCTTATGAACCGAACCTTCTTTCATGAAGCTCGCGCTGGTCGCGTGGCAGAGAGACTGGTTTACTTTAACTTCTGGTAACCATAAACTGCAACCCATATATTCAGGAGGAGATAATTGGTATTCTGAATACAAATCTTCCAAATATGCATGAACTGGGACACGCTTTTTTAAAAAAAAGGTATAAGGGAACATTTTGAACCAAATAAGACCTTGAAGATGAATCAGTCTAGACCAGGGGTCTGCCAACCAGCCTGCTATTTGTTTTTATAAATAAACACATTAGAAAGAAGTCACACTCACTCATATATTGTTAATGCTATTTACAAGTGTACTACAAAAGCAGAGCTGAGTAGTTGCATGCAACAAATCATACAGCTTACGAAGCCTAAAATACCTGGCCCTTATAGAAAAAAATTGGCTGAAGGAAAAAAGTACTCTTGAGGTTTGTCACCCTGGGTTGTACATCAGAGACCCCTTGTAGAAGGGGTCACCTCAGGGATTCTGCTTCAATTGGTCTGCAGTTAAGATCCAAGTACTGTAACTAAAAACTTAAATTTCTCCTCAGTTGCTGAGATTACACAGGTGTGCATCATCATGCCTGGCTTGTGTCCCCTTTTTAAAATAACAACTACTAACATCTATAAAGTCCTGTACTAAATCCACCTCCATCATCTCATCCAATCCTTAAGTACATTTGAGGTTCTAGGAGCTGGAAGCTTTGCTAGACTTGCTTGAGATAACAAAATTGAGACTCAGAGAATTTAGTCCTATTCCCAGTCTCTATTTAGTAAAAGGCAGCTAAGAAACATGTGTAGGTCATTTAAATCAAGTCCACTGCCCACAAATTACATATTTAGATTTTATTTTGGCATGTGGAATCCCACTTGCTTTCAGTGTCTGTAGACACGAAAGCATACCTACTATTCCCAGAACCTTAGAAATCTGTCCTCCTAAAGCTGTCTATCCTCCTATAGCTCCTGGGATTCCTTAGGGTCACTGGAGGAGAGGATGTGTGTGTGTAGTAGCTCCAATCCCTGCACCTTCACTTCACCCAGAGCAGATATATTTTTACCATTCAAATATTAGGCTCACACATACAACTGTGTTTGAATAGAATTTCATATGCAAAGACCACTGATGTGGCTCAGACCTCTGTCCATTGTTTTAATCCAAATGTCATGAACACTGCCCCCAAATTCCTGACACTTCTTATATCATCAATCAGTTCTCCCTATTGGTCTGAATGAAGTCCAAAGTACGTTTCTCAGAGTACCAACACTCTTTTGAAAGATGAAGGACTTACTTTTAGTAGACAAGAACTTCCCCCATCTGTCATGGTAACTGGAATGGCTCATTACTTCTTCCTGCCTACTGTTGTATATACTGCGTAATGCATAATAAAAAAGCAACCAGTCTCATTCACTCTCTGGCTGGGCCACAGCATTTCTCCCCAATGTCTGCCTTAAGCCTAACCCAAATGCTCTCTACCTTGCTGCATCCCTTTACTTTCCCGCTTTCTATCTATGGAAGTAAAGTGAGGCATTAATTATGGGGAAAACGGGTGGAGTAAGACATCTTTTTACATTTCTTTGTTCCCAAGAGGAAAACACAGAGGTGAGAAAACACACATTGGGCGGAACACATTCAACTTTTCATTCCATAACAATATTTGCACCCTTCTGTAAGAGGAGGATGACTAATTGATTAGTCAGAGCCAAGATATTCAATGGGATGAGTTTTTATCAGACTGGGGCCCGAGTATATGAGATGGTGCTATCTATGGTTAACCTTGTCCTGATAAGTCAGGGTCTATTCTCAAATGTAGAGTGAGGATTAGGGTTGGAGGCAGTAGGAAACTTTCACTGTCAATCTAAATTTAGTTCTAAGAATGACAAGGACATCCAGAGTCAGATCCATGAAATATTCATATTTCACATCTGAGGAAGCAATATTAGTGAATTCTACACCCTAACTGCCAGACATAGCCTAATGCTTAGGAAAGCACAATTCTCCATCTTTTTTTTTTAATTGTGTTTCTGGGGATGGAACCCAAGGACTCAAGCATGCTAGACAAGCTACACCTCTAACCCACAGTCCCTAAATCTTAAATCAAACAGGCAATCAGTATTAGGGGCACTTTGACTTTTCATTTTATAATAGCATCCCTGTTTCTCACTTTACTATTTCTCAAAATATAGGGTTCCCTTCATACACACACACACACACACACACACACACACACATATATATATATATATATATACAAAAATAAATACTTTTAAACATAAATTCCCAAATCAGGAGAACTGGATAACAAGATAAATTCAAGAAGCCAAGAGCATGGAAGAAAAAGTCAGTCACCAGATTTTACATAAGATCATCTGAACTTCTCTGGCCATTCAACTTCACATATTATTCCAAATACTCTATGTCACATAGTCCACAAGATCTTCCTCTGGGACTCTGATGTAATCAATAGCCATACTTGTCATTAAGATGAGTTCTGCCATCTCCACTTTGGCCTTCAGGTGGAACCCACACACAGTAGTCTGGGTCATCTTCGGGATATTTAGAAGAAAGTGTGGGGGGAAATTTGCCTGGACCAGGAGCTTTCTTTTTCTTCAATTCATCTCTGCTTTTCTCATATTCATTCTTTGGTGCTGATGGTTCTTTGCAGGATGAAGATGTTTCATTAATCTCTTGATAATTTTTCTTCTGTTCCATGTGGCTGATTTGAGACATGTTTTCATGGTTTTTTGTTTCCTTAGAACATGTGAGATCTGTGGGAGAACTCATTTCCTGCACTGAATGAAGTTTCTGGCTCTATCTCCTGTGGCAACCTGCTGTTTCCATCCTCCATTTTCTCTTCGTGCTCCCCCTTTTCTTTCTCTTCTTCTTCATCTTCTTCTTCCTCCTCCTCTTCTACTTCAGGCTCGTCCTTCATTCTCATTAGAGCCGGAGGGAGTTCTGGACGCTTGGGGGGAAATTTCCCTACTGTTCCAGTTTTTAACTTGAATTTGCTTCCTCCTTTCATAGCACCAAAGAGAGGCAGTGTAAGTTTCTTAGCTTTATTTTCTGTATCTGTAGTCTGACTTTCAGTCTTTTTTAGTTCTGGAATCTCTGCTGGCTTTACAATTTTTATTAACCCTTTAAGCCTCTGTTGTTCTTTCCTCAGTTCGAAAGTTCTGAGATGAAGTTTCTTCCTGGACACACCATCTAATGCACTCCCTGATTTCATTTCTGACATGAATGCATCTAAAGAATCCTGAGGTGGGGACTCTGACAGAGCTTTGCTTGAGGACTTGAGACTCTCAGAAATTTCAGAGAGTTCCCTTTCAGCATCATTTAACTTTGCAACCAGTGATTCAAAGGTCTCTGGCTTCTCATCAATCTTCCCAGCCTTCTTCATTCGGTTAAGATGCTTCTTCTCCACAAGGCCAGTGCGATCAAGGAATGTGTCATCATCACTATCATAAAAATATTCATCTTCCCAGTTCTTGGCTTTCCTTTTCCGAGATACTGCTTCCTGCCGCAGCAATCCCAAAGTATCAAGGATCCGGCAAGCTTCCAGTGAGCACTGAATCATTGCTTCTTTTTTCTTTCCTGAGTGAATGGCCTCAGCCACCAGCTGTTTCCCAGTTGAATCATCCACAGGTAATCTCACCCTGCAGAGCCAAGTGCTATGTCCCTGTTCATAAAATTCATATTCTAGTTCTTCTCCTTCTCGGTCAAAGAAACCTTGGAGAGCCTTTTTTGGGTCCTTTATATAAAAGGCTTCCCTTTCCTGCTGAAACTCTAAGACAATGGGATTCTCTTCTGCATCATCCTCTACAGCATCTTCTCCCATTCCCCAGGTACAACCCATATCATCATCTTGGTTACTAGTATTCCTCTTCCTTTCAGTGTTATCCATTTCCTCTTCTTCATCTGAATCTTCTCCTAGCATCTTCTTCTCCAACAACATCTGTTGCTGCTTGCGCAGTTCCTTCAACTGTGTTACTGTTAACTCGTATTCTGCCTCTCGGTCTTCTTCTGGTCCCTGCAGGATAAAGAGCCGGGTGCTACCACCAAAGCGGAAAACGTGCCCGACATGGACTCGACAATAGGTGCGGGGAGGGATTCGAGTTTTGTTGAGGAACGTGCCATGGGTACTTCCCAGGTCGTAGAGGTAGAAGCCCTGCTCTTGGCCGTCGCATTCTCCGTCCGGGTCGGACGCCCTGTGTTGGAGCACCACGTGGTACCGAGACACCGAAGGGTGCTCCAGGCACATGTCGCAGCTAGACAGCCTCCCCAAAAGGTAGCAACTTGTCCCTTTTAAGCTACGGGTGCCCAGGATGGTGCCGCCCTTCAGGGTCTCTAGGCTATAGGGGGCCATGGCTGGGCTGCCCCACGGCGGCTCTCTGTACCGCAGAGCTCGAGCCGGGCCACCAGGGTAGGAAACCGCGGTGGGGGGACGCAGCTGCTCTTCCTGGACACTCCTAGTCTCTCCACTCCTAGTCTCTCCGCTGTCCCGCCTAGGCGGAACGTCGGGCTCCGTAGAGTCAGAGTCCCGCGGCTCCGTGGGCCATTCCTTCTTCACCTCCTCAGGGTTTGCGGAGCCTTACTCCGCACTGCTGGGGTCGCCGGCAGGGCTGGCTTCTTAAAGTCGCCACTCAGTTCTGGCCTTTATTTGATAATTTATAAAGGAGAGTTGAGAATGATTCTTGCTCGTGTTTCCCCTCCTTAGAAACTGAACCAGAACTGTTCTTGGTCCTGAAAAGGGAGGACCATAACCAATCAGATATATATATATATATATAT
The DNA here is from genome assembly GCF_047511675.1 of Marmota flaviventris. Classification (NCBI taxonomy): domain Eukaryota; kingdom Metazoa; phylum Chordata; class Mammalia; order Rodentia; family Sciuridae; genus Marmota; species Marmota flaviventris. The sequence continues at coordinate 1,380,175 of NW_027288260.1, forward strand.
ATATATATATATATATATATATATATATATATATATATATATATATATATATATATATAAAGTTAATTGATTGTATATTCTCTTCTAAGAACTCTCTGTTCAGATCCTTGGCCCATTTCTTGATTGGGTTATTATTATTATTATTATTATTATTATTATTATTATCATCATCATCATCATAAACATCACAATTATTATTATTTGTTTAGTTTTTTTTTGAGTTCTTTATGTACCTTAGAGATCGGTGCTCTATCTGATATGTGCGGGGTAAAATATTCCTCCTAAAATGTAGGCTCTGTCTTCACCTTACAGATTGTTTCTTTTGCTGAGAATAAACTTTTTAGTTTGATTCTATCCCATTTATTGATTATTTGTTTTAATTCTTGTGCTTTCAGTGTCTTATTAAAGAAATTGGGGCCTAATCCCACATGATGAAGATTAGAGCCTGTATTTTATTCCATTGGACACAGAGTATCTGGTTTAATTCCAAGATCTTGATACACTTGGAGTTGAGTTTTGTGCATGGTGAGAGATAGTGTTTTGTTGAAGAGGCTATCTTTTCTCCAGTGCATGTTTTGACACCTTTGTCTAATATATAATAATTATAGTTTTGATAGTTGATGAGCAAAGTAGATGGAAAGTAGATGGAAAGCCATCTTCTAAGGTGTTAGGCTATCTTTTCTCCAGTGCATGTTTTGACACCTTTGTCTAATATATAATAATTATAGTTTTGATAGTTGATGAGCAAAGTAGATGGAAAGTAGATGGAAAGCCATCTTCTAAGGTGTTTTTTGATTCTGTTCTTTAGGTTTCTGTAGTTTTCCTTGTATAGACCTTTCACGTCTTTCATTGAGTTGATTCCAAAATATCTTTTTTTTTGAAGTTATTGTAAATGTGGTAGTTTTCTTCATTTCTTTCTCAAATAGTTTTCACTGATATACAGAAATGCCTTTGCTTTATGGGTGTTGATTTTATATCTTGCTACTTTGCTAAATTTATTTACTAGTTCTAGAAGTTTTCTGGTGGAGTTTTTTGAGTCTTCTAGGTATATAATCATATCTGCCATTTGAAGGTAAATGGATAGCATTGGAGAAGATAATGCTAAGTGATGTTATCCAATTCCAATAAAACAAAAAATGCCAAATATAAGGAGGCTGACTCATAATGGGGTAGGGAGGGGGAGCATGAGAGAAATCCATGGATTCTCAATAAAGAAGAGGGGTGGGAGGAAAACAAAGGGGGCAGGGGATTATCAAGAATGGTGGAATGTGATAGAGACCATCATCAAAAGTACATGCACAAATACACAAATTTGTATCGCCATACTTTATATACAACGAGAAATATGAAAAATTGTGTTCTATACATGAAATAAGAATTGTAATGCTTCTGCTGTCATTTCTTTAAAAAAATTGATAGAAATATGAAAAAAAATGTTCATAAATTATATACATTATATATATATATATATAAATCTAGGGAAAGGCAAGTCTCTTTCCTGAATTTTCAAAAATCAATTAATTTATTAATTTGTTCTAACTTGCTAATAGAGCAGAATGCATTTCACTTTGTAGCACACAAATGGAACACAAGATTTTATTTCTCTTGTTGTTCAGAATGTATAGTTACAAAACCCATGTAACTCTACTTTGTGTACAACAAGATTTTCATCTCATTCCACCATCTTACCTACCTCTATAACATCTCCCATCACCTCCCTCCCCTTTGTCTTATTCAAAGTTTCTTCATTTCTTCCATGCTACCTCCCACTTCCCTCATTGTGGATCACCATCCACTTAGCAGAGAAAACATTATTGTCTTTGGTTTACGAGGATTGGATTACTTGCTTTAACATGATATTCTCTAACTCCATGTATTTACTTCCCAATTCCATAATTTTATTCTCTTTTAATGCTCAGTAATATTCCACTGTGTAAATAGACCATATTTTTTTACCCATTCATCTAGGGAAGAGCATATAGATTGGTTCTATAGTTTACCTTTTGTGAATTGTTTTGCTATGAACATTGATGTGGATATGCCTCTGTATTATGCTGTTTTTAGCTATCGTTGGTCTAAACTGAGGAGTGGGATAGCTGGGTAAATTTTGGTTTCTTTCCAAGTTTTCTAGGGAATCTCCTTATTCTTTTCCAGATTGGTGTCACCAATTTAGAGTCCTACCAACAGTGTAACAGTGGGCCTTTTTCCTCATATCCTCACCAACATATATTTTTGCTTGTATTTTTAATAATTGCAATTCTGATTGGAATAAGATTACATTTTGGAGTAGTTTTGATTTGCAATTCGTTAATTGCTAGAGATGTTGAACATTTTTTATTTATTGATTGATTGTTTATATTCTAAGAAGTGTGTCTCTTCAGTTCCTTAGCCCATTTCATTTAAGGATAGGGAAATTTGTTTTCTGTTATTAAGTTTTTTAACTTCTTTATATATCCTGGAAATTAGGTTTCTATTTGATGTGCATGTGGTAAAAATTTGCTCCTATTCTCTGGTATCACTTTTTGCCTCACTGAGTGTTTCCTTTGCTGAGAAAAATCTTTTCAGTTTGAATTCATCTCATCTAGTGATTCTTGTTTCTATTTCTTGTGCTTTAGTACTATTCTTAAAGAAGCAAAATTTCAAATCCCCTACTTGGAATTACAGTAAGACATTATGATAGCAACACGATTCATCTTCATTTCAAGCCCACTTTCTTAAGGGGCTTTCATCCTAGGAAGAAAAAGAAAATGTTATAGACAGGCCACTGGGTCTAAGGCCACGACATAAAATAAGGAATATACCATTAATCAATTTAAATAATATACTCAAAACTTTGGATCTCTGGAAAAACATATATATATAATAATATATATAATATATATATATATATATATATATATATATATATATATATATATATATATATATATATATTATTATTATTATTACACACACACACACACATACACACACACACCATACACTTTCTGGTTAAATCTCCTTGCCCTCACTCAGGGCAGTTTCTCTCTAGTTTTTATATGTCAAAAGAAATATTGGTTAAAAAAAATAAATGTATCTTTCACCTGTAGCATAAAAGAAGTGATCATGTCCTTCATCTTCCTGAACTCAGGACAAGCATAACTCTCAAATATGGTTCTGTGAACTGAGATTTTCTGGAGTCTTGACATGGTTTTGAGGGTGCTGTTCCAAAATTACATATACTTTATTAGTAATATTTTAAATTCACAATGGTAATTTTCACATAGTGGAAATTATGGGTTATACTATAAAATTCAATTTTTACTATTTTTATATGAATTCTAAAAAATAATTATCTTTCCACCTCATATAATTTTAATGTTCACTCTGTTTCCATACAAGAGAAGTTAACTGAAATTTTACAAGATTTTCACTGTATTATTTCCATCAATAAATAATATATTTACATATATAATCTTCAAATTCAAAAGGCCTCATATGGAAGTTTAAATGCAAATGCTTGTCTGGGTTGGCTGGATTTTACTTCTCCAAGGATACCTTGCCTTAATTTCGCTGCAGCCTGAGGATCTGGATTTCAATTCCCAGAGCCTCAAAAGAAAAATAAATAAATAAATAGATGTACAGACAAGACCCTACAATTAGACATCATTTATTTCTGGATTTGAGGTTATCTCCTGACTCTCAAAAAAACTCACTAGGCTCAGATTGAGCATATGAAGACATAAGTTGTGTCTAATCAGGACCCCTTATATAAGCATTGACCAATGTACACATATTCAGTAAAGAGAAGCAAGTTGTGACCATCTGGTGTGAAGTCTGCCAGAGTTGGTATCCATTTCTAGGCTTTCTCACTTATGTTCAGTGAACCTTATTTTTTCTCCTGTATACGTACTTTGTGATTTATAGAGAGGACATGTGGTTCCTAAAAATACAGTAAATGATGAGTGTGCAGTGAAATCCTGAGACTGGATGGTGAGTCTGGTTGAAACTGGCTGCACTAACTATGGTGGGAACTGGCTATGGTTGGCTAGAATCCCTGGTGTAATCTTTAGTTTCTGCAATCCTGTGTCTTCTCCTGAGAAAGGTCAGCCATGAATTTCCACTGGCCAGTCAACTGGACCATATATTAACAGTAGACACTGGAAGTTCTATAGTATCCTATAGAATATCTTCAGCCCCTACCTTAAATTCTATGTGAGAACATTTGTGGCAATATTTCCGAATCTTCTCAGATTGTGTTGTGGATTCTGGAGTGAGGAGATCATCCCAATAACAACTCCATGTATTTTTTCCTCTAGGAGTGGGGTGAGATACTCTATAGATATCTCAGTTTTTCTTTCTTCCTTAATTCATTCTCCTTTTTTTTTTGGAGATTGTGGTATTGTGGATTGAGCCAGAGGTACTGTACCACTTAGCTACATACCTGGTACTTTTAATTTTTTTTTATCTTCAAACAGTTGCTGAGTGTGATTTTAAATTTATGCTCCAGTATTTTGAGTTGTATTTATACATAAAATTTTAGCTTCCTGTTCAATGACAACTTCCCACTTTCCCAGTATTATCAGTTACTTTTTTGCAGTACTATCAGTTTCTTTACCCATATTACATTTCAAATGAACATGGTATTTTCAATTGTTATACCAAAAACTGGATGAGATTTTAAAGTATTTTTTCTCTCTGGGTGCAATGATTCATGCATATTAATTCCAGAGACTCAAGTGGCTAAGTCAGTAAGATTGCAATTTCCAGGTAAACATCAGGAACTTAGGTAGACTAATTAGACAATTAGAAAAACCTGTCTCAAAATTTGAAAACATGGCTGGGTATGTAGCCCAGAATTAACATGCTGCTGTTTCAAATCCCCAGTACCATAGAAAAATATCAAAAGCAAAATTTTTTTGTTGTTGTTTATGAGCATTTTACATGATTGAAAAGTAAAGAAGAATCACTTGATATTGGAAAACTCATGTGTTTCTATTCTTCCTTTGTGTCTCCAAAGGGAGACAACCTGTCAGAGTGTCTTTATGCTCAGATTTCCTTTTGTGGAATGTATATGAGAGCATTCTCATTCCCTACTCTGGTATTCTCCTGGAACTGTGTTTCAGAACTATGTAATATGAGGATCCCACAGCTGGCACATCTAATGCCTCTCATAAGTCCAGACCAGTACTTGGGGCTTTTCTTGTTCAAGAGCAATATAAATGTAGAGAGCTTAGTTTCTCAAATAAATAACTGAGAGAACTCTCAACTTCCATTTTTTAAAAATGTCTTCACTAATTTTATAGTCTAGCACAGTGTTTCTTTCTTCCATATTCATATAATTGAAGTACTACTTACTATTCCACTTTTTGAGAGTAGCCATTCTAACAGCTGTGCTCATACAGAAGATCTTATAGTTGGATGGTGCACTAAAATTCTGATGCAAGCTTTTTAGATTCCAGGGTGCCTTATGCTCACTGGAAAAAAAAAAATTGATGTGCACCTATTTTAGAAATAACGAGGGATCTGTGATTGTAACCATTTTTTCTGCACTAATATTCGAGATTTTAGCCCATTGCAATGTTTTCACACCAATGTGAGAACACTCCTTTTTGATCTAGGTAGATTTGCACCTCCACAGTTACCAGTGCTTTCAATGTTTGAGGTTTCAGATGTAGTCCATTGAATGGAAAAAGTTAATATCGGGACAAATTACTTACAGAAAGAATTGGTTAGGTCTGGTGTTATTAGTAAAGTGAGCTGGGTGAGAGACATCAGGAAGTGCTGAACTGCCACTTTGGCTTTCAGTGGTGGTCTGTATTTCCCTGTTAATTTTTTGGTACTGTCTAGATATAGTCCAACTGTCAGCAACAGCTATTTGCATTTTTAGAGAATGTTGGCAAATCCCTCTAAGGAATTAAGGGATTACCTTAAGATTTAACATCTCTTCCACTCTGGCCTAATGGAATAAAGCCCATAGATCTTGCATGGCCATAGAAAACCACTTATTTTTCCCCCTGGAGTAAATACTCATGTATATCTTATTCCTTCCTCTGTGTGTACAGATAAATTAGCATTTAAACTACAGGCAATTTAGAGTTAAATAATGTATTTCAAATGCAAACCAATCTTCCTTTATTTATATTAACACTGTATTTGGGCATTTTGTTCCAGTAATTTTGCATATTGCTCAAATCAGAAAAATCTTCAAGTGCATTCTACTTATCTCATCTTGGTCGATATTTTTTTTTTTTTTTTCAGTTTTCCAATTTGTGTGCCTCTAATTCCTTTACAGTTTTTAGAAGGACTCAAAACAGGAGTATATATTTATTTGGTGTACCATAAATGGAGGTAGGCTTATATTCTGCTTTTATTTATTTTTATTTTATTTTTTAAAATTATCTCTCTTTATATCTGCTCTTTGGTGGATGCTTGTGTATAATTCCAGTGTCACACACATTCTGCACACAAATCACTTTTGTAATCTATGCCTTTTATTCTAACATCTACCTTGAAGTTGGATTGTAGCATTCATTAACATTAAATATTTTATTGATATGTTTTGATTTATATACTTATAATAATGAACAATAAAAAGATATTTGCATACATATGAACTGCCCTATGTAGTTTTCTGTATTGTGATTTTTTTTATCTTAAAATTACTACACTGTTTTAGTATTATAACATGTATTAGTGTCAGGTAATGATCACTAGTACATTTGTTCTTACATGTGAGAGAGTACTTGTCTAATTTTATATACATTCATCTTTCCAGGAAAATTTTAGAAGTTTTTGCTTTGATTTCTTCTTTCACAAAAATCAAAGAATGGTAAAATTATGACCAGTTATTATTAAAGTGTACCTTGGGAAAAATGATCATTTTTATAATAGTTCTATCCTTTGTAAATATGTTGAATATTTTCTGTATTTTTATTTTTATTTTCTCAAATACTGCATATGAAATGCAACATTCATGTGACATCAGCATAAAACATACATGGTATTTTATAGTATTTGTCAAACTGGATATAATACATCAACAAAAATTCTAGCTCCTAGAATTTACATTTTACAAAATTTAATAATTATTTCTTCCTCTTTAGCCATGCCCCTTGGTTTCAACTCTGGAAGAATGTGGATGTACTCTCATGAAAAGTTGCTGTAATTTTAGTCTCTGTTTCCTCTGTGGGTGTATCATATACATATGATTACAAAACAGTTTCTACAAATGGATAATAAAGGTTAAATTATTATTTTCCTTTTTTGTGAATGCATTTATTCCACATATTCATCAATACTATTTAATTCATCTATATGATGTGATTTTATTCAATGTTACCTAATTTCTAAAGATTTTGAGTTTTTATGATAATTGAAAAGTTAGATATATCCTTTTTAAAGTGACTCTTCAAGAATTTTTTTTCTTATGCATTCTGTTGTATTTCTTCTTCATATAAGTGTTTGATTATATGTGAGGAAATTAGGGCTTATTTTTAACTTGTCAGTTTTGCAGCTTTTAATGTAATCATTTGATTTTTTTGTATTAATATTTTGTAATTCATAAGTTTAAGTCTATTATATTGTATAATTTTGAAAACAAAAAAAACTATTTTTTTTTTCTTTTGTGATATTAGGGATTCAACCAAAGTGTCTTAATGCTGAGCATTTTCTCAGCTCTGTTTTAAATTTTATTTCCAGATGGGGTTTGCTCAATTTCTTCAGTTGGCCTTAAATTTTGAACTTCATGCCTTAGACTCCAGAATAGTAGATATTTCAGGTGTGCACCATCATATGAACCCTACCTTTTGTATGTAAACTTTTGAGCTTTGTACTTTCTTATATATTTCAGTATTATTTAGTAATAACTTATATTCAGCATTTAATGTGTCAAAATATGTTGTTATGTTTTATGAGTGAAGGGATAAAATAGCATTTTATTATCACACTCTTTTCCCAATATCTTGGCGTGTTTTAAGAGTTTTGTTGTTGGTGTTTTCTGTAGTTCCACCATTTATTTTATTATGAGGTTTACCCTGATTGATTTTACTTCATAACATCAATCATGTGGCATCATGGTATTTTGGTCAGCAGTAGACTTTATGTACAACCATGGATCTAGCAAATATCTTAGCCATGTACTAGTCTATACCATCTAGATTCTATCATTGCACCCAGAGTATTGGAAAATTGCAGAAGATTCTTAGGATAAATTTTCCAGAGTGTATTTCCATAAAGTGAGAAATCATTATATATGCCTATATTTGCAATTATATACTGTATAATTGATATAATTTTTATTCATTGAATTTTCAAATTTGCTAGTGCTTTTTTAATTGTATTTGCTTTTTAAAAAATTTGTACTGAAGATTGAACCCAGGGGTGCTTAACAATAAAGCCACATCCTCAGTCGTTTTATATATATATATATATATATATATATATATATATATATATATATATATATATATATTATTTAGAGACAGAGTATTACTGAGTTGCTAAGTGCCTCCCTAAGTTGCTCAGTACAATATATATATAAGACAATATTATATATAATATTGTCTTAGAATTTATGATCCTTTTTTCTTATCCTCCTCAGTCACTGGAACTACAGTTGTCCATCACTAGACTGGGCTCATTTGCTTTTTAAAAGCACCAACATTGATACTGGTAACTCTGTGTTATGTTTATCTTTAATAGCTTCTAATTTTGCTCTTTTGCTTAAGACTTTCTTTACTTTTAGTTTTTGAATTTTACTTTTTATTGGGATGTATGATTTGATAATAAATTCTAGTCATTTTATGGCTTAATAATTTTTTTGTATGTTTTATTTTCACCTCAGGTATAGATGAATTCCAATTTTTCCAGCTGTATAGAGGTCTACGTGAAACATAATAACCTGTATGGATATTGTTAAAGAAATGGAACCACAATTTTACCCAGTTTTTGACTGCACTGTATATGCCCAAAGGACATAAAATCAGCATACTACATTGACACAGCCACATTAACATTTATAGCAGCACAATTCACAATAGCTAAGCTATAAAACCAACCATTCAATGATGAATGGGTCCATTCAATGATGACAGGATAAAAAATATTGCTTATGTACACAATAAACTATGAATCGGCCATAAAGAAGAATGACTTTATGACATTTGCCAGGAAATGGATGAATCTGGAGATTTTATGCTAAGTAAAACAAACCATTTCTTTAAAACCAAATATTGAAAGTTATTGCTGATATGTGAAATCTAAATCTTATAAAGTGGGGAAGGGTAAGAAAAGAAGATCAGTAGATTGCACAATGGTAAACAAAAATAAATAAGTAAATAAATAAATAAATAAATAAAAGGGACAAGGATAGAAATATTATATATCTGTAAGTGAATCCTACCATTGTAGCCACCAACAAGAACAGGATTTTAATTAGGATAAGATATATCCCATGCTTGCATAATACCATAAAAATCAATTTACTGTCAGGTAGAACTAGAAAGAACCAATAAAAAAACCAAACAAACAAATTATATTTGTTTGAAGATATATATATATCTTCAAACAAATATAATTTGTTTCTATATATATTCTATATATATTCTATTATAAATATCTTACAATATACACATCGATCAAAGTTTGTGTGTGTGTATATATATATATATATATATTATATATATATATATATATATATATTGTATGTTAAAATTATAAAAAGGAAAAATTCAAACAGGATTGTTGTTGCTATTTTTCATATTAATAACATACATAAAAACCATAAAATATTCGAACTTAAATAAACTATTAAATATTTCCATTAAGTGCTCTGCCTACCTTGTTGCATTTCAAAATTTCTCTTACTAGAGATCTCACTACACATTCAGAATAGTCAGCTCTATCAGAGAAATAACATATAAGATTCTACACATTAGTAAATTTCTGATTAGTGGTTGTACAATTAAAATTTGAAAATTCCCGTTCTTAATTACCATGATTTTCTCATCTGAAAATATGTAAAATTTAGATCAAGAAATAAAAAATTACAAAATATATATTTTTGTGATAATGCCTGAGTTTTATATTGTGTTTCATAAATGTGGAGTATGTATACTTTTTTGAACTTAAATTACTTTTTCTGCAGAAGTAAATAATAGTATAATTGTGTTCCAAAAAACTACCTACATGATAGTCTACTAACTCTAATTTCAACTGTATTTACATTACAGACTGTGCAAATATTCCTGTGGTCAATATGTTATTTATTTACCTATTCTTATTTTAGGAACTGTTAACATTTATGGATATAGCCATTGATTTTACTGAAGAGGAGTGGGAATGCCTTCATCCTGCTCAGAAAAGTTTATATAGAGATGTGATGCTAGAGAACTATAGAAACTTGGCTTTCCTGGGTAAGTTTAACTTCCCTTTAAAATTATTAATTACTAATTATTATTTAATTTACTTCTGTTGCAGAGTATATTCTGGGAACTTCTCTATAAAAATGAGTTTCAGATTTGTGTTTCAAAAAAAAGGGCATTTTTAGTACAGATATTTTACTCTCTCTCTCTCTCTCTCTCTCTCTCTCTGTATATATATATAATTTTACTTTTTAATCTGTCTCTTTCTTTGTGTGTTGCACATCCTTCACTTTAGATAAGTAGTACTTAGTATAATTTAGTGATGTAAACTATTGTAGACTACACATAGCAGCGGGCACAGTTGAGTCATTCAAATGTCAAGAAGAAAACCAAACTAAAAAATGTTGAAAGAGTAGTCACCCAGCAGAAGAAATTTTCAGAAGCTTAGGTTTATTTATTTTGATTGTAATCATTGAACACATACTGCCCTATATTTATCACATTTTCAAATTCCTTGTTGTTCTCTGTTTTCTTCTTTAGTGATGTCCCAGTTTATTCAGATTAACCATCAAAACTTTGCTTTTGTTGTGAGGGCCAGCATGATCTGTTTAAAATCTTCTTGTGAGGAAACTTTAAAGGAACAAACAGAAGAGAGAAACGCACACACAGTGAAAAGGAAAAAAGAAAAAAAAAACTGGCCACCCCTCTTAACAGCTACACATATAATCCCCCAGAATTACATAGCTTCTGATACCATGACTACATTCTAACCCAGTGTTTCTTTAACCCCATGTGCTAGCTAACCAAGATTAGGTACAATTAATACAAATATAGAGCCCCTTCTCCCTAAGGAAATTACCACAGAAACTAGATAGTACACCTGTAGAGTTGTCTTAATATCTTCAGGGAGAAACTGCTGGGCATTACAATTGTGGTACGCAGGGTGCCAGTTACAATCACCCCCACACTTTCCTGTCTATTCCAAGATCAGAATACCTAATACCTCCCTCTTTTTTAAGGCCTTTTGAATAAATAATATTACTTATCTCCTTAATGCTGGTGGGGGCAAAAAATAGGGCAGACATAGACAACAGCAAGTTCCAACATCAGTAAACATCCACCTATGAATATTTTTGACCCAGATGAAATTGAGTAAACATGAAGTTAACCAATCCAAGAAGTCCAAAATCCATCATCTTGTTGAACCCTATGAATGATATCTTTAAGGTAATCTAAGCTTTTTGAAATAAAATTACTATTATAACTTTAATTGAAGGAACTCATGGTATTAAACTTCTGATATTCTTTATGATGTAACAATAACAGACAATCAATTGCAGCATAATTGTCAAGTATGGCATGACAATGTTGTTTTTGTTCTTCATTAAGCATATTTACATCCATGGAGGCATGACTAGTACTGTTTATGATAGCATAGGCGAGTTTCATAGTAGTTTTTTAAGCCCATAGAGCTAGTCCAGGTAAACTCAGCAAGGAGAATGTCAAAGCGTTAAATTCTGCCTTAGAGAGAAGCTTCACTGAATCATCACAGTTTTTATCAAAAGGAATAGATCTTTTATGAATAAATTACACAGGATTTTGACCTATTAAATACTATGTGGATGGTAAGGACACATTATTCTGCTAAGACAACAATGAATACCATGAGATATTTTTGCAGGTGTATAACAATTTTATGCAAGTGAGTCAAGATATTGTAATGGGTTGTTGAAGTCCAGGATCTGGCAGTACTGAATTTCCCAGAGCTGGTGTACAAAAACAGAGCAAAATTGTTGTTAAGACCAAAGCATTTACAGAGTTTTGTGTGAGTTTAGCAATCAAAGCAGTAACAAAGTTATCTAGAGTACATTCTAACCCCATTTTAGCCAACACCTGTTGAGCTGAGGCTGTTGATGATTTTATATCTCAACAAGTAACTAGAATTTAAGTATTGTGGGGTCCTCTTTTAATGTTTCTCCTCTTTTGAAGATGAACTCTTATCTTCCAGGGTTAAATGAAACTTAGAAATCAGCTTGTGAAGTCACTGATGTACATTTGTAATTGCTATTTTTCAAGCATGAAGCTAGATTCCAAACAGGACATGTTAGCATAAGTGTAGCAGTCTATGCTTTTCCCCATGTGAGCAAAACCATTGGAGCTTGTCATGCTGGTCAGGTGGAACCTCATATATTACATAATTTTATTGGTAATGGCTGTTTGAGAATAAAATGTCTATTCAATGCAGATGGCCAATTTTGAGTATTAACTTTATGTTGTATATTGAGCACATTAACTGTAAATAATACAATATTTAATGCATATTAATATAATAGAGGCTAGATCTTTGTTTGTTTCTGTTTTAAAAGGCAAGTATTAGGATACAATTTGTGCACTCAACAAAAGCTCATCCAAAAAATTATGAGAAATTTCATGATTTAAAACTATATCTCACTGATTAAAAATTGTGCAAAAGGATGAGATGTAAAGGCAGGAGCATTATCCATATTTAAACAAATAGGGCCTCTAGGAGCAGATCATGCTTGGTTTCTTTCCATGCTCTCTGATGGAACTTACTTCACGTTTTCTATTGTAGATTCAATTCTGTTATTAAATTTTTTCTTTTGTTTTGTGTTTTGCAATAATGCATTAGTAATCATAAATATTTTGAAGTGAATAAATCATTATACTTCTACTTTGTAATTTTTAAATATTTTTTATTTTGATTCGTGATTTAATTTCTGGATCATTGTTATTTTATTGTGGCATGCTTGGATTCTTTTCACAATATATATATATATATATCCCACTTCTCTTTATATATCCTATAGATTTTTAATTTTTACAGTATTTTACAAGTTGCTTAGACTTGTCTTAAACTTGTTACTGCTTGATAAGCCTCTACCATATTTGTTGAATTTCAGATTTGCACACTAGGAATGCCCCTCTCATTTTTCGTAAAGAATTATTCACATAAACATTGTGCTCATTGATGTTAATATTTTTCAATTTCAGTCTCTAAACTTTTTTAAATAGTTATTTAGTGTTCTTTGAGTAATTCATAACTGTCAGTATCCTAATGTTAAATTCTTAATGTTTTATTTTTGTTTTTATGTCTCGGATTTAGCCATGCTTCTCTATGTTTATATTTGCTGTACTATTTTTCATTTGTTCATTAAAGGAGCCATCAGTAGATTATATACTCCATTTTTGGGAAAAAAAGTATAAAAACTTTTAAATAAATAAAAATAGGCAAGAACAGTGCTGCATCTTTGTAATATTTGCTAATTGGGAGGTCATGCAAAAGTACGTCTTGTATGAGAGAAGTCACAGATATTTAGAAAGAGCATGGCTCAAACAATTTTAAAAAGACTTGTGTTGTAGTTTGTGATATAGAATTTTTGGGGTAATCTCAAGCATTACACATGAAACATTAAAAGTTGGATGACATAAAGATCCAGAATTGCCAGTACTAAGTATGTATCCATGAACAATTAAATCAGAAAATTGAAGAGATACCCCTGCTTTTGTGTTTAGTGCCAACATTTTTCTCAGTATTAAAGCTAGGGACTCAATGTGTGTGCCCATCAATGTCAAATGTTTAAAAATATGTACTTATATACTATTATTATTTAGTTATAAAACATTTTGTCTCTTAAAGTGTTATAAGAAATATATGAAGGACTTTGAATTATTAAGTTGTAGGAGCATTTGATTCACACGTGGAAGTCAGAAATTTAGTGAGCAAAATTTTGTCACCAGGCACTGTGTTTTGCGTAGGGTTGATATTATAGTAAAAGTCTCCATATTTTTATTTTATTGAGCATAATAGGGTCAAGAGTTTTATTTTACCACATAGTGAGTGTATTATGTTCTTCATAAATACTAGTAGAAGGAAAACAATACATTGTAAGAACAAAATTGATAATTATATGAAATAATGATTGTTAATTCATTCTATTTAGTCATTTAACCTTGTATATATAGTATAAATTACCATGATATATTTATAAATAAACAAAGTTGTATTTGTCAATAAAGGAAATTCTCATATCACACGAATGTAAAAATATAAAAATCAATTTATTATACTTGATTGTCATGTGTTGAATTCATCCAAATATTATGGCCACAGGCTATGCAAGGTTTTTATCGTCTTTTAAAATGTTGTTACAAAAAATTTTATTTACATATATGTATATTTCTCAGTAAATTTTTTGCTCATATTTCTTTTTAAGAGTCCATTGCCTCTTTGCCCTTGTTGAATATTTATGGTATTATCACTCAAAATCTACTAGTTATTTTCATGTCTCTATGTCATGGTAGACAAAAATCATTTTTTGGACACACTTTGAAAAACCCGGAAATGTTTGTATATGTTTTACATTTCTCTTATTCTACTGACAGTGAAGGTAGGTGGTAGATATTTCCTAAATACCCAATACTATCTTATGAAGGACAAAAGGGTGTTAAAGATTCTTTTCTACACTTTATTATATTACTCATCTTAATGATGTACTCCTCTTGGATACTGTGGTCTCTACAAGAATTTGGATAATATTCCCAAGGTAATTTTTTTTCTGTACATTTTTATTGAACTAATATATTTTTTGGATTTATGGTGACTTTGGACTTACTAATCTGCTACACTCCTGATGTACTTATTTTACCTTAATTTCATGTTATGTATGCAAAATATATTTATCCCAGTCTAATAGGTATTATTTTTTTAATTTTTGTTTATTTCAGCCATGACTCCTAATCATATCCAAGAATATTCACCAGAAAAGGGCCTAAAACATATATTACATGAAGTGATAAGTGCAAAATATGAAAGTTGTGATCTTGACTATTTACCACAAAAGGAAATATGGAAAACTACAAGTGAGAGTGAACAACAGAAATCGTATAAAAAATCAGGCCTTGTTCATCACCAGAGAATTTATACTGGAGAGAAGCTCTACGAATATAAAGAATGTTGCAAAGTTTTTAGTAAAAAAAAAGGTCTTATTTACCACAGAGGAAAACACAATGGAGAGAAGCCCTACAAATGTAAAGATTGTGGCAAAGCTTTTGGTCAAAAATCACTCCTTATTTACCACAGCAGAACTCACACTGGAGAGGAGCCCTCCAAATGTACAGAATGTGGCAAGACTTTCGGTCAGAAATCACACCTTACTTGCCACATCAGAACTCACATGGGAGAGAAGCCTTACAAATGTAAAGAATGTGGCAAAGCTTTCAGTCTAGAATCACTCCTAATTTGCCGCAGGAGAACTCACATGGGAGAGAATCCCTACAAATGTAAAGATTGTGGCAAAGCTTTTGGTCAAAAATCAAGCCTTATTTGCCACATCAGAACTCACACTGGAGAGAAGCCCTACAAATGCAAAGATTGTGGCAAAGCTTTTGGTCAAAAATCAGACCTTATTTTCCACAGAAGAACTCACACTGGAGAGAAGCCCTGCAAATGTACACAATGTGGCAAAGCTTTTGGTCGAAAATCACACCTTATTTACCACATCAGAACTCACACTGGAGAGAAGCCCTACAAATGTAAAGATTGTGGCAAAGTTTTTGGTCAAAAATCAGACCTTATTTGCCACAGGAGAACTCACACTGGAGAGAAGCCCTACAAATGTACACAATGTGGCAAAGCTTTTTGTCGAAAATCATACCTTACTTGCCACATCAGAACTCACACTGGAGAAAAGCCTTTCAAATGTAAAGAATGTGGCAAAGCTTTTCGTCAAAAATCAAACCTTAATCGCCACAGAAGAACTCACACTGGATAGAAGCCCTACAAATGTAAAGAATGTGTCAAAGCTTTTGGTGAAAAATAAAACCTTATTTGCCACAGAAAAACTCACACTGGAGAGAAGCCCTACAAATGTACAGAATGTTGCAAAGATTTTGGTCACAAATCACACCTTATTTGCCCCAGCAGAACTCACACTGGAGAGAAGCTCTACAAATGTAAAGAATGTGGCAAAGCTTTTGGTCAAAAATCACACCTTATTTACCACAGAAGAACTCTCATTGGAGAGAAGCCCTACAAATGTACAGAATGTGGCAAAGCTTTTGGTGACACATCAAACCTTATTCACCACAGAAGAAATCACAGTGGCGAGATGCCCTACAAATGTAAAGAATGTTGCAAAGCTTTTGGTCAAAAATAGACCTTCTTTACCACAGCAGAACTCACTGGAGAGAAGCCCTACAAATGTAAAGAATGTGGCAAAGCTTTTACTCAAAAATCAGGCTTTATTTGCCACAGACGAACTCACACTAAAGAGAAGCCTTACAAATGTAAAGAATGCGGCACAGCGTTCAGTCAAAAATCACAGCTTATTTGCCACAACAGAACTCACACTTGGGAGAAGCCTCACAAATGCAAAGTATGTGACAAAGTTTTTACTCAAATATTACACCTTATGTGCCACAGAAGAATTTACACTGGAGAGAAACCTTACAAATATAAGGAACGTGGCAAAGCTTTCAGCAATAAAACAGGCCTTATTCACCACAACAGAACTCACACTGGAGAATAGCCATACAAAAGTGAATAATGTGGAAAAGCATTTAATAAAAAATAAAACTTTATTCACCACAGCAGAAGATATCCTGGTGAATGTGAAATGTGAATAAAGTAATAATACTTTTAAAGAAAGACTATCTTGGGGCTGGGGTTGTGGTTCCGTGGTAGAGTGCTAGCCTTGCATGTTTGAGACCCTGGGTTCGATCCTCAGCACCACATAAAAATAAATAAGTGAAATAAAGGTATTGTGTCCAACTACAACTTAAAAGTAAACACTTAAAAAAAGAAAGACTACACCTTATTAACAACAGAATTTATACAGAAAAGAACCCCTACAAATTGAAACAATGCAGCAAAGTTTTTAATAAGAAATCAATTCTTTTCACCACTAGGCTACTTATTCTGGAAAGAATACATCTAAATGTAGAGAATGTAGAAACATTTTATATCATATATTACTAGACATCAGAGAAAACACACTGGAGAGAAGCTCTGCAAATGAGACCATTGTACCATTACTCTAAGAAAGGGACAGCATTTAATCCTCAACACAATAACCATGGCATAGAGAAAATTTTGTAATGTGAAAATTGACAATGTGACAATGCCTCTAAAATTTATTCAGCAATACTCAGCATCTGTGGATACATACTGGTTAGAGAAAATACAAATGGAAAAAAAATGTAGCTACATGTTCTTAAACACTGCTTATTTTTGGAGAATTCATTATGCCCAGAAACTCTAAAAAGTTAAATAATATTTCCAAAATGTACTTAAATTTTAAATCATAGAACATCTGAAAACTCATACTAGTAGTGAACATTGAACAGATTTTGTCCAAAATGTATTCCTTATATAACAATGAAACATTTATAATAAATGTTAGAGTATAGTAAAGTTATTATCTATATATTACACCTTGATGTATATGAGGATCAGTAAAATACAGAACTCATTTAAGTTTAGAAAACAAGTAGTTGTCTTTAAATTTTGCTTAAATTTATTAAGCATTATCAAGTTATTTTGTGGAAATATCATATATGCATAGTGAAGAAACCTCATCTTTGAAAGAATATAATTGTTTTTCTAAATCAAAAATTACTATTTCACTTTTGAATACTGAGAAAAGAATTATATGAAATCTATTTTTGATGTTTAACACTCAAGTGTAATATTAAACTTTATTTTTGTGTGTGTGTGTATTTCAGTTTAAGTTTAGGTATTTTTATACACTGAGCCACATTCCTAAGCCCTCTCTCCACTTTTTCAAATTCTGAGACTGTCTTGCTCAGTTGCTTGAAACCACACTAAGTTGCTGAGGCTGAATTTAAATTTCTGAAATTACTCAGCTTCCCAATTTGCTTGGATTACAAGCATGGACCATCATACCAGGTTTACAGTGCATTTTTTAACCTATATTTAACTTATGTATGCAAAATGTCTTTAAAACTGAATATTTGTTTATGTGTTAACACTCATGTATTGCATCCTGTTGTTAAATGACAGACATCATAGTGTTCCACTTGACTAAATGTTCTATGTAACAGTAAAACATACTGTTGAGTGAATAATACTCTAGCATCTGTTAATACTTTTACACATTTTAATCAAACTTAATGTGGAATACAATTTGCATAAGTCAGATCATTATTTTTTTCTGTTTGTATTTATGTTGAAATTAAGAGTTATAAGAAGGATGTAGATATAGGAAAATAAGCCCCAGATTTTCATATCTTGATTTATAAATTTTAAAATTTTAACTTTTTAACATTTTAACATTTCCTAGTGATTTGAATAGACTGAATTTCCACAAACTTAAAGATAGCTCTTACATGAAAGAAGAGCTTTATCTTTCTTTTGTGCACAATGGCCTTCTAGACTTCATCCTCATTGGAGACATTTCATTTTTCATGGAATGAGGTCAATGATCAGTGTTTTCATGTACATTAGTAAATTCTGATGTCCTTGTTATTCTATAGGTTGTGTTATTTCAGGGCAGAAATTAGAGAAATGGATGTGGAGTCAAGGTTGAGTGAGGCCTTATACTTATGACAAAATAATCAATGAGCTATGTTTTATAGTCTCATTTTCTGAGGACCAAGTAGTAAGAGGTAAACTGAGAAGGTTGTATGTAAAGATTAAGTTTCTTATCATAAAATGTTGGCTTTTCAGGTACAATGGGGTAAAAGCTTCTTATACACAGAATCCATACAAAAATCATATTGAATATCATTCACAATTTTATTAACATTACATATAATTCATGAAGAACTGAGTTTACAGCAACAAAGGCCTAAGAACAAGATCTGGGGACATTGTGCACTCTCCAATATAGACATATTTATGCCAATTTAATTATACATGAAACTACTTTAAATGAGAAGTAAAATCAATTGGGTCAACACACAACAATATATAAATAAAAACTTGTAAAGACTTAAGCAAGAGACCAATAGTGGATGAAGTGTGGTTTCCAAATGCTAGGGCAATAATGGACATATAATCAGTTAAAGGTAATTGAAGAATGATAAGTTACCCACTTTGAGCTACAACAGCATTTGAATGAAAAAGAGTCACAAAGTAAGCAAAGATAATTCACTTCCATTTGTATGCTTTGTAATATTTTCTAAAAGTTTTCTGCATATTTTATTGCAGTAAAATTGGGGAAACAATCCAGAAAGTTAAAAAAGACAAGTATTCCTCCTCTGGTTTTAAAAAGCAAGAAAAGGAATAGAGAGAAATTTATTGAGCTAGAAAAATTTACTAGTTAGAGTTTAAAAAAAAAAAAAGAACTGAGATTACCAGAGTCTAAGTATAATGTATTTCAGCTATCCCTGGCTGCACAGGGCATTTTTGCTTAACAAAGACTTTGTTCACGTATGTACGCTTAAAGAACATTGCTGTTTTCAGTCAGTCTTTTTCATTAATAACAATGATGTACCTTTCAACAGTTTCCAGCCACAAAAATACACAATTTCAGATATTTTCTGTTTCATCCTCTATATATTCTGCCACAATATTCACCAGGACAAGATAATATAAACCTTTTGGTAGTCAGATCAAGGCATTTACTTCTATTAATTTTAAGGCCAAACATATACTTCATAGAAAAGTATGATACATGGAACAACATAATTTTAGTTAGTAAAAATAATTTTTCTTCATGAAAAATATATCCCAACTCCTTTGTCTTGGGATTACATTGGAAAAATATGAGGTAATTATACTGGGTATTATGACCTTAGGCTATGAGCCTTAAAATACAAAAGAATATTAATGTTTATTTTTAAATATAGTTTTTATATTTAAAATATTCAAAATCCACAGCAATCAATGATACAAAAACATGAGAAAAACAACTACAGTTTGATGTCTCATCATGAAATTTCAATACCTGCTGTAGATTGCCTGTGGCTTCCACTTTTAATTTAAACAAATAGTAATTTTTCCATACAATTTGGGTGAAGTGGAGGACAAAATTTCCTGCATTGCTTTCCTGGGCAAGCCATCATACTTGAAACAACTGAATCCCAAATCAAAATATGTTTACTCTACAATCTAATTATATCAGTTCTTAACTCATCTAGCAAAAAACAAATCCACTTTCTTCTGGTTGAATATCTTGAGCTCAAAGATATGGAACCTGGGAGCTAAAAGAAGTATGGCATAAATAATGAGGTCTTTTTTTGCATAAGGCAAATTTCGCTTTTTTGTATTTGATTGTTCTGCCTGTGAAGATCTACATTTCTCTTCCTACAATGGTATTATGATTGATGGTGACTTGTATGATTACAGGAGGCGTAAAATGCAGCTACATGTGTTTAAGTCCTTTCACTGGTAAGAAAAAAAAATACTATAATTTGTACTCTAATAGGAGACTCAAAATGGTGCTGGACAAACCTATTTTTTTAATCTGCCTCTTTATTCATGGTTTTCTAATGGTTTTGATCTAGTCAATTCAGACTATTTCTGATTAATGGGTGTCATCAAGATGTAAATTCCCTCTATAATCATTAGCAATGAGACAATTCTTCCCATTAAAAATAAAAACATTCTCAAATAGTCTTTGCTATATTCTGAAGTACCACTCTTGCTTTTGCTTTACTAAACAAAACAAATTCCACATATTTGAGTCACAAAGTAAATGGCAATACATTAACCTAAGCACCATGAGGAATATAAGAAATACAAGATATCACCTTTGAAATATAAAAACAAATAAGAATCAGAAATGCTAAGCCATTACCATCTAAACTACACCAGAGCTTTTAAAATGTAATCTTAGATGTTCTACTCACTCTCATAGTAAGATGCCTTAGACACAAAGATATTTAATCACTCACTAAAGTCACTTAGTGAATGTATAACAGTTTTTATTCTAAAGCTTTTACCAAATTTTTTGATAATACATTGCAAAGTCTCAACTGTCTTCTTTAGAAATAAGACACAGAGGTTCTTTTAGTCTGTTTTATAATGTTATAGAAAAATACCAGAAGCAGGTCAATGTATAAAAAGAGATATAAATGCATAAAAATATTTTCTGAGAGGCTGGGGTTGTGGCTCACTGGTAGAGTGCTCACCTGTCACATGAAAGAAGCTGGGTTCAATTCTCTGCACCACATAAAAATGAATAAATAAATAAAATAAAGGTATTTTGTCCAACTACAACTTATAAATAAATAAAAATATAGTTTTGAGTACATAGTTCTGAAGATTTAAGTGCACTGTATTAGAAACTTCTCAGCTCCTGTGACAGCTCCTTCACCTGCATTACACATGAGGTGGCATTATGGTGAGGGCTCATCTGAGAGGTAGAGAGAACATAATGAGACAGGAAGTCAGAGAACTTCAGAAAAAAGACTTGCTCTTTTATAACAACCGGCTTTAATAAGAACTATGTTGTGCCCCATGAAAGTTACATTAACCCTCTCCAAGAACATCTCCCCCAATGATCTAACCACAATTTACTAGATCTCACTTCTTAAACATTCCACTATTTTCCAACTCTCTCCCCTTGAAACTAAGTTCCAAACACATGAGCTTTTGGGGGACATACTCAAATTATAATGAAAGTAATATTAGAGAGACAATGGTAAAAATGAGACATAGAATGCCATTTCTTAGTAGTTATAAAGATTATAGATACTACAATAAAATGCTTTACAGTATAGAAATTATTTTAGGTTGATTTTTTTTATTTTAAAGAGAATAGGGAATTTAATTAAATTACTTTTTGAAGAATGAATGAATTTGAATGTGACAAGACTAATAGGCTAGTTATATTAAAATAAGGGAAAAGTCTGTGCAAAAACTCAATGAATATTTAGTAAACCATGCCTAAGTATAAAAACAGAATGCTGGGCTTTCTGATTATGCTATATCAAGCCAAAAGTTTACTGGCTAAAATCTGGTGGCCCTCAAAAGCAGAGCAAATATTCATATAAAAGATGCAGTGGACATCAGTCTCAAGAGTTTCCTACTTAAAATATCTGCTTCCAAATACTACATGATTCATAGTAATTCTCAGGAGTAATATATTTCTTTCAATTTCAATTTTTAGCTTTCTATATAGTTACCACACCATCTCATGGCCACATCAATATTTTCTTGAACTTCTTCATATATTAATCTATACACTATCTCAGATATGTTTGTTTCTAGATTGTCAGGGATCCCTTCTAGTGAATTCTGAGATGTGTGAGAGGTTGAACAAGCATAGAAATATGCTTATGAAATATAAGCCATGTTGTAGGTGGGAAGTAAAAGGAGAAAAGAAGCAAAAGTCCTCATCTAAACTTGAATGTGCTGATACTACACAAGGTTATTCCAATGATGTCTGGTTTGAGGTAGGGAAGCAACTTTTCTTATACATTATGACACAAAGTTCATCAAATATGGTTGTTACAGACTTTTAGAGAACACCTAAATTTTTCTTAGTAATTTCTACATTGAAAAATGACTGTTCCCTTTAAACAAAACTATCCATTGCAATAAATCTGAAATAGTTCTTTAATATTGCAAAACAGAAAATTGATAGCATTATTCACTGAATGCTAATATTTTCCAATAACACCTCACACCACAATTTATGTACCTTATATAGATTAACACCTCTAGGGGTTCTTAACACAATGGATAGATAATTAAAGAGTGAAATGAGACTCAGAAACAACTAATTATAGTAAAAATTATTATTACCTTATTTCAAATACTAGTGCACCCTTTTGCTTTTGTTTTCCCAAAAGTTCATTTTTTTTAACCTTTGGTATGATATTTCACTTTATTTAAATAACATAATAAATAGTACTGTTTTTTCATATGTACTCTCTGATGCATCTCAAATATATTTGCATACCCCGAGACCTTAGCAGATTTCTATACACATTATTCACTAGAGAAGCAGTAGTTACTTCTGAAATCTATATTGCTCTTTTCAAATGAGGTCTTGCAGTTTTTTTAAAAAAAATATCTGAAATAATTATCATGAACTTATTTCAAATTAGCATATAGTAAGTGCCTGACAAATATTTGTGAAAAAGAATGAAGAAATAATAAGAGCATTTATATAATCTGTACAATATGGTATGTGGTATTTCATGATTTTCGCTACAACTTATTGAATATTATAACAATCTTACTATGTAAGTAAGATGCGGGTATAATGAACCAATAATAAATTTAAAAATTGTGCTGCATTGTTAGTAATTCACCAAACAATTTTTTTCAAAAACAGACACTCTGATGTGTTTTTTGTCAACTATTATATTATGAATGAATGAAGCTCAGTAAATGAATAATTTGAACTATGTACTTGCTTAGCGTGCCTGTCATTCATTGTTAAAAAAAAAAAAAAAAAAAACCTTTAGCTATATAAAATTTTAATATTGTATATACCATTGTAATATAATGGAATTTTAATAAAATGTACATTAATAATGCTGAAGTCTTTCATTGAGTCTTATATCAGTTTATGAAATAAACTTACTATGTGTGATTTCCTCAATTCTAAGTGTCTTATGTTTTAAGAAACTGTATGGACAATGCAAATTAAAGTTAACATACTAATATCAAGAGCAGAAGCACCACAGGAAAGATGAAAACAAAGAATTGGGAGATTCCACCATTGTAGATGTGATTTTCTCAACATCTTTTCAATGTACCTAACCCACTATTGATACCAAAATTAATGAGCAAACTTTTCTCATGCTGATTGTGCATGATGCTATTATATAAAATGAAAACAAGCAAATGTGTCAGAGATGCATTTTACAACATTAGTTGAAAATACAATTGATTGATCAGTATCTCACTGTGTTTTACCCCAGCAGAAACCTTCTCAGTGTGCAAGATAAATGGGTAAAAGTTAAAAAAAACAAGTAAAATTTATGTTAAAGAATCACAACTATTTTTTCTTGAGGAAAATATTAATGTCTTTTTGAAACAACATGTCAATAAACTGTGCCCTATCACTTAAAGGAAAGCAATAATTCTGATAAATTTCTTCATTTTATTCTTTGAATATGCCAAGTATTCTTTAGCAAACTTCCACATATATTGTTTAATTTCACAGGTGTAAATTATATCTGGTTTTCTAGAAATTGCTACTTATTTAATATAAATTTGTTGAGAAATTCTTTCTGAATGTGCTGATAGTGAAATATAGTGAGGAATGGAAGTCATTTAAAGCTCTATAAATTGAAATCACAGAATGGTGGGAGGAAACTGTATATAATCATGAGAAACATATTGAGTACTATGAATTTGTTTCAGATATTTATTTCCCTTAGTTTCCACTTTTCACATAAGCAAGTGCTTTTAAATGAAGCTGACTATTAAATATCATAGAAAAGGCCATCAGAGAAATCAGAAGAAGAAATTTAAAAGAGAAACAATCAAATCATAAACATCTGGTTGAAACAAGAACTGGCCAAATGTTGGATCTTAGCTTTTGACTTTACTAAATTTTCTCCTATCTTTTTTTTTTGTTGTTGTTTGATTATGACTAAGAGGAAGGTATTTCGATTAAAACACTTACCGGAAAAAATTTATAGCAATTTGTTTTTTCTAAAACACGGATGAAATTGACTTGCTAACTCAGGATAGAATCTAATGCGTAAATCTTGTTATGGTAAGAAAAAAAAAGTATAACTACTCAACATGAATATTTGCCTTTTCAAAAAAATATTAGGGTCAAAACCAATTTAGTAAGATAGTATTGAGTATTTTATATCAAAGAAAATGCAAAAATATTTAAAATAATTTTGATTATTAGATGCATGTAAAAAAAAGTAGTGTCCAGGCCTGATGTGGTGGTACATACCTGTAATCCTAAATATCATAGGGGCTGAGGCAGAAGGATCACAACTTCAAGACCAGCCTTGGTAACTAAGTGAGACCAGGTCTCAAAATAAAATATCAAATAATTTTGTATATATATATATGAGTGATAAAGCACCCCGAGTTCAATCCCCAGTGCCATATAAAACAGTAGTTTCCAAAATTTACACCCAGATCAGCAGCCTACACTCTATCTGCAACTATGTAAAGTTTTAAAAGGAAACTAAATTTAGCCATATCTACTATGAGTTGTTTGATTATATTGATCATAATATTGAAATATAAATATAAGACCCTACACAATGTTTTAGGTGTTCCCATTATTTTTTTATAATTGCAATGAGAGAGGGAGGAAAACCAATTTAACTTATGGGGCCACTTCTTTTTCTTCAGGCCTAATTAATCAAATATTAAAAGGATTTAGCATTTAACTGATTATCATTTACGGTATGTGTTCTGGGATTTCTTGCTTAATTTACATTGGACACTTTATTATTTCTGAGTATCAGCATCTGTACAGGCCACCACACCCACTCTATTTTTTAATAGTTACAAGTCCCTGTGTTCATGCTTCCTCAGTTATTCTCTTTAAAAAATAATTATGTGTTGCATTCTTTGTCTACAGAAAATTTATGAAGGTTAAAAACCCATAAGCATTTTCACAAATTTGACTTTAAGATACTTTTCATCACAAAACACACACCAAAATTAAGAATGATTTCTTTATCGAATTTATTAGCCTTTCTGACATCCAATATCAGGACATGAATGCTGCTCATGGAGGGATGTTCTTACCATCAAGAACAATCAGTACTACTTTCTTCTTTCCCATTAAATTTTACAAAAAGTGCACATTTTACTGTGTTTCATATACAGAACTTGGCTTTCCATTATTTGTGTTTAGTATGTTTTTACTTTCTTTTTTTCATCATTTGTTTTTCCTGTATTTTCTAATATTCATTTTTTTATGGTGAGAAAAAATAGACCACTAGAATCTTCTAACATTTGCTACATTTAATCACTTGACTACTCACTAGCTAATATTTCTATTAAACCATCATTTTAAAGGTAGGACTGAGGTATGCTAAAAAACTATTTTCAAGGTCTACTGCAGAATAAGCATAACTTTCTTGAGCTCTGCAGTTAGAGCCACTGTTTCTGTCCACCAACTCTGCTCTCTTTTTAAATTTTTTTTCTTCTATATTGAGTAACTCTCTTTGAAATGAGGCATGGGAAATAGCTTTTTAGATTTTTATTATTTATGAAAATCTATTTTTATTTATCATTGATGGACGATCTGCTTCATTTTAGAATACCAGATTGAATACTATTTTTCCTTTAACTCTTGTGCTTATTCTGTATTTATCATATATAATCCATCATTAAGGATAAATTCTTGGGTTTTATTCTTGCTTTCTTGAAGCTGACCATGGTTTTTCGTTTCAGGATATTTTCTTTGTTTTAAGCATAGCTACTTGAGAAAATCTGGAGATATATTTAGCATATTTAAAATTTATTTTCTTGATTATTGTATTCAATCAAAATGGAATATTTCCAGACCTAATTTTCTTTTCAGTATATACATGTAGGAAAATGGATAAAATATGGAAAATAATATATCTGTTTTTCAGACCAAAAACAGGCATAGCAGGTGAGTGAAACCATAAGCAATAAGTGCAGACTGGTTAGGCAAACTATAACTTTATTTTAAAAAATGAATCTTAATAAGCACAGTTTGATAAAATGCTGTTAAAACTAATGGGTAAAGGGAAGTAAAAATAATCAAAGTATACCACTGTAAGAAATAATTGAGGTCTGGCACCTGAGAACAGACTGTGGGGGGAACTTCATGTTATAATAGGAAAGAATTCCTCACTTTCCCTTCACCCTCTCACCCACGTAACCTCACCAGAAACCACCAAGATGCCCAGAATAAAATGTTTCAAGTTCAATAGTCACAATCGTTCCAAATACAAAAAGCAGTTACAATTCAACTGAACAAAGAAGCTAATGTGCAAAGTTAAGGGGATCTGAGACATCATATAAAAAGTTAGGTTAAGGATAATTCTGTTTGTTTTTTTTTCTCTTTTTTGGTGTGTGTGTGTGTGTTTTGTTTTGTTCCAAGGGTGTGGCTATTCCTTGGTCACCTGAACTCAGAAAAGAAACTGTTATTTTGATGAAGTGTTAGTGGGTGACCCACATTGAAATCAGACAAATATTAAAAATTTTTTTAAAAGCCTATTAATCTGCTTGAATCAAATGTATGAAATATGACATGTCAAGAGCTTTGTAATGTTTTGAACAACTAATAATAAAAAAAATAAAAATAAATAAATAAATAAAAAGCCTAATTACAAAAAAAAATGTTGCTACTTTCTCCCTCTACATTTTACTTTTTAAAGTATCTTTTTTTAAAAAAAATATTCATTTTAGTTTTAGGTGGACACAATATCTTTATTTTTTTCACATGGTGCTGAGAATCAAACCCTGTGTCATGCATACTAGGCAAGCACGCTACTACTTGAGCCATATCCCCAGCCCTAAAGTATCTTTTTTTAAGTTATGATTTTTATTTTTGTCCTGAAAAGTAGACAGTAAAACAGCTTCTGGAAAAATTTACAACCAACTGCATGAGGGTCTGGGAAGCTGAGAGGCTGAAGCAGGGCTGGGGGGGAGCAGACTGGAAGTCTGACTAAGGAGCAGGCTTCCCTTAGTCACTGGAGGCCAATTATAACTAAAAAGAGACAAAAATCAATAAGTGTTTGTAAACCAGGAAATGACACAGATTATCAAGTTAGTGTCAGTTATAAAAATTTATATAATCATGAAATTAGAGAAACCATGAACAGGATTAGAAAAATAATAGATGTAAATTATATTTTTAGAAGTTTATTTGTGATACATAAAAATAAAGATTTTAAATGGAAGGCAGAGAAATATGCAAGTCATATAGTACTTCACAAACCTTACTTCAGTTACAAAAGTATAATCAATTGATAACTTCTACTTATTTTACTCTCTATCTTCCTTGGCATTTCACCTGAGGTCACATTTGTAGATAGTGACCAATAACTAAGCAAATAACTAACCAAGAAGATAGTCACTGAAGTTACACTCTTTCTCAGAAAACCCCAATCAATTTCAGAGCAAAGGTGTGATACAACACCTATTCATTTCTTTCTTTGGGAAAAGGTCCCTTTTGTGAATCAGATAGAAGAGGAAATTGGCCAACCTCTATCAAAATATTACTAGAAATAAATATGAGTTATCTTCATTTAGAAGTGAAGTGAAATAAAATAACACCATTGTACAGTATCTTTCAGGATTACCCTTGAAAAATAAAAAATGAAAAAAAAAAAAAAAAACTCTTTCTAAAGAGCATAATACTTGGCAGCACACTTCATCCTTAATTTCATGTGGAAAAATAAGTTACCTCAGGTAAGAAGGTACATAAGAAGGTACATAAAATAATAAGAAGAAATCAAGACTTGGTCAAGGATTTAGAAGGAACTTTGAAGACTATAAAATTTGGGGGGTACAGTAATAAGGACGGATCTCTGAGAGAGACAATGAAGTGTAAATATAATGGGATTTCATGCTATCACATACCAAAGCACATACATCATGGATATTGTACAAGACAACCTAGTCGACAACTGGACTTGGCTAGTTGTTTTTATCCAGCCTCTGATGCCGCACAGGATGAATGAGGACTGAGTAAAATAGTGGTTTCCAGTCACCATATTTTATCTATCAAATGCTTCTTCCAAATATCTAGCCAGCTAGGAGGAGAGATCTATCTCTAGGTTCCTGTTAAAGCATCATTCTTTTCTTCATTTTCTCATAATAAATTAACAAGTGGATGTCTTTTAACCCAGAAATAATTTTAACCAGAAAAACCCAAACATTTTTTTTTTTAATTTTGTTTTTACAGACAATAAATGCTAAGCAAGTACCACTAATAAAGTGTCAATACATCATGCCTAAAATCGAATCAGGTCACACTTAACAAAAATAAAGATATTACTATTGGTCTATGACCATGGTATCCACTGTATTATCATCTAAAAAATAGAAACAAAAAGCTGCTGGCCTGGTAGAATTCTGGAACAGGTGATGGTGTTGCTAACACTTCTTAAATTTCACATCATTATATCAGGTTGTGCTACCAAGAGACACAATATATAGATCCAGGAACCAGAGTGTCAAAGTTTAAGAGTCTTAACTCACCATCACTCCTATTAATGCACTTGGCAATCATATTTTCTTACATCATGCGTCTGCATCCTCCACTTTTAGAAATCCTAATTATTTAAGAGGACCCTTTACCAACAGGATGTTTATCAAAATTCCAACTAAAATTTAAACTGCACCTGAGGACTCTAAATTCTATGTACTAAGAAAACAGAAAGCAAGAGGAGAAATTACAATCCTAGGTA
Source organism: Marmota flaviventris (assembly GCF_047511675.1). Taxonomy (NCBI): domain Eukaryota; kingdom Metazoa; phylum Chordata; class Mammalia; order Rodentia; family Sciuridae; genus Marmota; species Marmota flaviventris. The sequence goes on from NW_027288260.1 coordinate 1,409,829, forward strand.
GGTCAATTCACTCTCCTCACCAGAAGGACATTGATTCCATGTTGCAATGCTAAGCAAGTACCACTAATAAAGTGCCAATACATCATGCCTAAAATTGAATCAGACCACACTTAACAAAAATAAAAATATTACTATTGGTCTGTGACCATGGTATCCACTGTATCCAAATATAAAAATCTATTGTATATTTGAAGATAAAAATCAGATGATTCAATTTGAAAACAGATGATCCAATTCTCTATTTTTTAGTATTCACTTTCCATACATGAATTGTAAAAGGATCAGTGCAGTAGTTGTGTCTTGAGAAAATTATAGTGAGGAGCCTCAAATGATTTGGGGATGAGTATAGAGACCAAAAGAAGTATGTTTAGTGGGTCTAAATTGAACAGAGGAAGAGACATAAGATGACTATTAATTTGACATTCAGTCTACACAGCTGTCAAAACTGTAATTAATTGCACTGTTTTCCATTCTTATAAGTTTTCTTCAGGAATAGAGTCTCACCAGTACCATAAACTAAGTACAGAACTTAGACTGAAAAGTGAGTTTTTGTGGTGTTACTACAGGGAACTATGCTTTATGGCACCATTAGGACTGAAGGATTCATTTCCCAGACAATTGCTGAAAGTGGTCTTTTCAAAATATTTTCATTAGTAGAAGATAGTTTTTCTGGCTATTACCATTTAAGGTTTCCTAAACTCAAGACCGTTTGAGACTCATGTAAATCACACTCCATGTCTCAAGTATGAAAATACAAGAGTGCAAGACAGATCCATAATTTCACTTTGAGTAAGCAGAAGCCTCCTTTGAGATTAGACTGCAACCCCAGAGTCTGTGTACGCAAATGTGCTTCCTTCCCTTTATTTCCATTGTGCTGATCTGAAGCACACTAACTTATGGACTTCCAAGGTGCCTAGTCATGGTCTTAATCCACCTCCTGGAAAGCCCTAATTAGAACTCAAATGCATCCTTCATCTACTTCCAGACTTTCTGTTTTCCAGAAGGTGTTTAATTGATAGATAAAATATGGTGACTGGAAACCACTATTTTACCCAGTCCTCATTCATCTTGTGCAGCATCAGAGGCTGGATAAAAACACACACCCTGGTTTTCCTGTGGACTTGATGCACAACATTTCCAGAAGTTCTTTAAAGTCTTTTTGTCACTGAAGATTACCTCCTCTTTTCATTGTGGAGGTTTGTCTCATTTTATGCTTCTCTTTTACTGTTACTTTAATTCATTGTCAGTAAAATAGACTTGTATATTTGAAGATCCAGATCTCTAAGTAAAATAGTTAGTTTATGGGCTTATAATACACAATCAAAAATTTTCAATACATTTAAATATAAATTTAGATCCATGATTAAAATTGGAGGAAATAAAATAGGCTTATTAGGATGTAATTCTGCACTACAAAATTATCTTTTTTTCACAAAGGATAAGAATTTTGGAAGATAACATAACACTAAAAAAAAAAAAGAATCACTATTTTTTATATATAGTTGTGCTTGAAAGAGAATAAAAATTTCACCATAAATTGATGATATAATATAAAACAAAAAGCTTTATAACCAAGTTCTGTTTATTTTTGACAAAACATATTTGAAGCAAAAATACCAAATCCATGAATCTCCTCAAAACACTATACAGTGAATAGCATTTCTACACAAAACATATATTTTTATGATATTATGTAAATTTTCTAGACATAGATGTAGAGGTTAAATACACTAATATTATTTCTCAAGGCACATTTATTTTGAAGCACAGTTCCATAAATCTGCAAATAAAATTAAATTTTACTTATTATACACAGATCAGTACCGCAAAAATGACCAAATACCTGGATATATTTCCTTTGACAGATTTCTCTTTCCTAAACAATAAGGTCAGCTTTAATATAATATATCTCCTACCTTTTCAGTGACACAGAATTTTTAAATTTTAAGCAAACTTCTCCAATAGGCTCAAAATTCACCATATAACTATGGTACTAATACAATTAGTTATGGATGATGTTACAAGAAAAATTCTTAGTTCTTTTAAGAGAGTTTTTTGAAATGAAACACTATATCAACACATGATCCTTCAAACAAATTACGATAATGCATGCACAGCAATAAATTTGGAATAAAGAAGGTATAGACATTTATTCGCTACAGGACTTTGAAAACACATGCTTTGGACCTAAAAGACAGTTATTTTGCTTTGTAATTGCAGCACATTTTATAGCTTTGTGAGGAGTTTTAGTTCTAAATTTTTGTTTTGTGATCTCACGTGCTTCATGTATTTAGATGTATTAATGTAATATATGCTTATATGAGTTATATGCCTCTTTCTATTTATAGAATTAAAAAAAAACTCTTGGTAATCATACAGTTTCTAAATTAGAGAGCAATTACCATGCAAGCTAGAAAATGCACAGTGGCTTAAAGAACTCCTCATTCCAGAGTCTAGCCTTAGAGTTTTCTCATAGTCGAAGATCAATAAATTTATATGGATCATAAAGTTAAGATCTGTTTAAACTTAAAGTAAAGAAATAGGAAGCCAGACAGGTGCTTATTCACAGATGTCAAGCTGTCATTACTGGGAAACCCAAGGAGTCCTAAAGAGCAGTCTGTCTCTCTGATTGATGTAGTTATGTAAAATTCAAGTCCTGCTTTACTTCCCCAAAACTTTGGCTTTCCTTTGTCATTTTGTTCTTTGTGTTTCAGTGACCAGAGAAAGAGATATGTTTACACTTATTTGTTCATGCTAAAGACAAAAAACAAACAAACAAACAAGCAAAAAAAGAACTTACAAACAACCGAGTTTGTAAAAAAAATCAGAAATTTAAGTACAGTGATCAGGGTAGAATGGGATTCTACTGACCTAAATGTTCCTTTAAGAAAAATTAGATTCAGACATTTTCATTGTGACAGAAATGGGAAAGGGTATATATGTATGTATATAGTCACATATATATACACACATGAAACTAATACATAAAGAATGAATTAACACAAATATTCCTCCTCTAAACTTGGAAATTATATTCCTGTTTATTTTTAATCGGGAATGGGAAATTACTAGTACATTCATTTGATTTTCAAAAATATTTAGTGTGCTTCCAAACCCTTTTATCATGATTCTCTCATTTGTCATTTCCTAACTGAAAGAGTACAGGATCAGGAAATTTTTAATCTTTTGAGTTAAATTGGATCCAAAGACTTTATGAGAAATATAATTAGTTTATGGCATTGTTATATTGCCCTCTATGAAATGAAGTTTTGAACATAGAATATCATTTCATTCTTAAAATTTAAAAAAAAAATATAATTACTCAAATTATAGAATTCACATCAATAGTAGTTCTATTTTATTTTTTTAATATTACAGAAGCAAGTTTATAAAAAATGATAAATTACAGATGGAGATATGGCTCAGTGGTGGAGCACTTGCCTAGCATATGTGAGGTCCTTGGTTTTATCCTCAGCACCACATGAAAATAAAATAAAATAAAAATTTATAAAATATCAAGTTAAAACTCATGTCTTCTTTTATAATATGTATACAAATAAGTAATTTTTAAAATCTGTAGATGACATTCCATATGTAAGTTGTATCAATAGAACTCATTAAACTTAGAACAAATGGAAAACTAAAATTAATCATTATTACCTATTAAAAATGACTCATTTTAGGAGGATATAAAATTAAAGAAGCAAACATTGTTAGAAGAAAATATCCTCAATGTGCCATACAGAACACAGTCCTCTGGATTGAGTAAAATTATTGGAGCTGAAGTCTCTCTCCTGCATATACAAGAAACCTCACTAGTATGCTAAAATTTCCTCATTCCACAGCCTTTCCATGACCCAACTGCACACTACTTCTGAATCTAAGAATGCAGAGGCACTTATCCAGATGGATGAGGCAAAGGATGATGTTTTGCAGGTAATAGCCTAAAGAGTTGCACGTTTTAAGGAAAGACATCTTTAAGTTCTGTCTCTGCAGGCCTATAATATTATTGTCTAGAGAAATATGACAAAAATCTCCCTGGAAAACACAGAACTGTGGCTTTCCCAGTGTAACACGTAAGCTGTCTCTTAATTTTACTTCTTCTTTTGTGGATAACAGCAGTCCTGGGAGAGCTGGTCTCCAAATTTTTTTCTGGACATATTTGGAAAGGCATCTCAATTGGAATCATGTCCAAACAAAATTGCTATTACTCTGATCATAAGATCAAATTAGTCCAGTCAAATTAAACAATTTACAATGCCTCCAATTTGGGGTGAGGGATTTCTGGCACCTTCCATGGTTACACCATGGCTCTGAGGGTCCTCTCTCTATCATGTGTGATAGGCTCCTCTTCCCTAGCTTTTTCTCACATGAAGCACCTGGTTTCTGGGTAGTGTTGTTTCTGCATGCCACCATTTCTAAAATGGATTTTTTTTTGTGATTCAGGCTCTGTGTAAAATATTAAAAGTAATAATTAATCAATGATTAATAATTAATTAATTAAAGTTAATAATTAATTAAATAAATTAATCTGAAATTTCAAAAGAAGATGAAGAAGAAGAAGAAGAAGAAGAAGAAGAAGAAGAAGAAGAAGAAGAAGAACTACAACAACAACAACAGAAGGCTACATGCTGAGGAGATCACAGGAAGATTGAACATGGAGCTGTGTCAGAGCCCATGCTGAAAGGCAACCCTAAGGAACCTGTGATGAGCCATCATATTCACTAACGGAGGTAGAAGGGAGGCCTGCCCTTTCTCTGAGACAAACCATGTAATATTAGCTTAGTCTTGTCTGTACTATATATAAAGTTATATAAAGCATACAAAATAAAATGGAGACTTGTGATTTAGAATCAAAAGAAAGTACAATCATTTCAAGCAGGTCACTGAAATTCCAGTGTTGGAGTCAGAAGATACTGCTTTATCACAACCATTGTCAATGTGTGAAGAGTATTAAGTATCATAAAAATGAAAAAAAAAGGTATTTTGAGAGAGATTTGGAAACTTGAATTAAATGATAATAAAATCAATTAAAACCTGTAAGGCCTACAGGTAATTTTCCACATGGTTGAATTTGGAGTAGTTTGAAAGCTGCAGAAAAAAATTTATAAGAAATGCCAAATCTTGAGACCTTCAAAGCCATGTGCAAAAGAAAAATAAAATAGGAGAAGGGCATAAATAGTTGAACAAGCCTATGTGTGATAAGGCAAGGCTCATTTGTGGAGGAGGAAGCCCTGGGCTTCATGTGCCTTGGAAAAGTTTATCCTATAGGCCAGCCCCCATCCTGGCCCAGCCACTCCTCTGCCTTTGCTGGATTGGATTATTCCCTATTTCCTTGTGTGGCATTGTCCATTGATCACCAAGTTACTACCTGGAATTCTCTCCTCTATGTACACTTATTCCCTAGGAGTATTGTGGGGTGAGTTGTGGCAGAGGGGTTGGCTTGTGTCCCCTCAGCTTTGTGGAGTCTTCTTTTGTTTGGAGCCACAGAGATCTCTTTGGAGAGCTACAGAAGTACAGACACACACCCTGGTTTTCCTGTGGACTTGATGCACAACATTGAGTAGGTGAATCCAATCATTTTGTCTAAGTTTCCCTGATTTTTAATATAAAAGTGATTGCATCTCTAATTGTGAGCAGTAGAGTCAATCACCCTGATACCTGGACTTTAGCTCCAGTCAGAGAAAAAAAAATCTCTGCGGAGTACTCTCAAGCATTGGATTTATTAAGCTTGCAGGGAGGTTCCTAGATGTTATGATTAGTATAATATAAATTTTAATGGACCAAGGTCCTGAGTACGTATCATACATATGTATTCTGGCTTTTATATATTTATGGAGGCTTGAATAGTTTCTTTTTCCTTTGGTACTTGGGATTGAACTCAGGGGCACATAACCATTGAGTCTTATCCCCAGTCCTACTTTGTATTTTTATTTATAGACAGTGTCTCACTGAGTTGCTTAGCACCTCAATTTTGCTGAGGTTGGCTTTGAACTCACAATCTTTCTGCCTTAGGCTCCTAATCTGCAGGGATGGCAGACATGTGCCACCTCACTTAGCTTGAATACATCTTTAATTTCTCTCCTTAGATCTTTAATTTCTCTCCTATTTACTTATCTTTAAGATGGGGATAATGCCACTTGCTTCCCAAGACTATAGTGAGAATTAAATGAAGTCATAGATAGTTAGCACTTAGTGCCTAGTGAGTGTTCCATAAGCCAGGGGGATGACAGTCCTTTGTATTTTTGCTTTGTGGGCACCCAGCTTTAGGTCTTTGGACAAAGCCTTGAAAAACTTAGCAAAACCCTGTTTAAAAAAATACAAAAATAGGACTTATGATGGGGATATTGCTCAATGGTGAAGCTTGCTGAATTTCAGTCACTGGTACCAAAAACGTCATTTAATTTAGGACATTGTAATTATTTTCTTAGTATGTTCAATTGTGACCTATACATATATGGGCATAACATCATTGACCAGTCTCATTTCTCAGTGCCTGAATCATCTCTATTATCCTCTCTTCCATCAGTCTAAACTCAACTATTCTTTCTCCAATTTTTTTTTGAGATCCACTTCTTTTTTCAACTCCATTTTTCTTTTACCTTTCACATGTGAGAGAGAAGACTTGACAATTGACTTTCTGCATTTGATTTATTTCATTTAATTTTATATTCTCCAGATTCATTCATTTCCCACAAATGATATAATTCCATTCTTGTTTATGGCTGAGTAGAATGAGTAAACTTGTGAAAATATGTGTAGATGATATTTTCTGGGAATATCACCTGCCAGCACACAGGACCTTCAGGGTCCAAGCTCAGCCTGCCATTGTGTGAACCAGGGAATGAAGATGGAGGAAGCAAAAGGTCTCATGTGAACCATTTGAGGTCTTCCAATCCATGGCTCTGACTATTTGTACATGCACCAACCAGCCTGGTAACTTCCAGAGTGTCCTTTATTGTCTGCATTGATGACTAACCTGTCTCAGTGGTCTGTTTTCATTACAGTTTTGTTCTCAAGAGGAGGGAGTCAATGTGAAGGTAAAATCTCCTGATTCTCCAAGTGTCAGATATAGGATTTGTTTCCTTCCCTTAATTATTTCCCTTTTGTCCATTCATGAAACTGCCTTTATCTGCTTTACATTAATCCTCTCCTCATGTGGCACCTTTGTATTTATTCTGCCCTGAGCTCTGGTTGGGGGTAGGGAATCTAGAGTCAGAGCAAACCTGGGCCCACTGGCCACATGAACTTAATTATTTTATTTATTTATTTTTTTTCCTTTTAAAGGATTCATGTTTCCCATGTTGTGAAGTGGGATTGACAGCTAGTAATGGTGACACTTAATGACATCAGGAGCAATTGATGACCATGTACTGGACTATTGTTTTTGAGAATTTTATCCCTGACCTCTTCACTGGCAATAAGAACTCCATGAGTTGAAGCCATGTTTACACCCATGTTGCAGGACAGGAATGCTCAGCTGTGTCGAGTTAACTTGCTTAAGGTCACACAGCTAGCAAATGGCAGCTTCATTGTTGCTGTGGGAACAGAGGGACAAAATGCACAGATGAGCATGGTAAAGTGTTGGCACATAATGATCAGGTCATAGAGCAGGAAAATGATGTACAGGTGCAATGGAAGGCCTGGCTCTAACCAGGATATAAGCAGGGCCAGTGAGGAGGTGAGAGCAGAGTTCAGAGTGCAGGGTAGAAGGAGGCTTCACTCCTATCTTAAGGAGGTAGCTCAGAGAGTAACACCACAGGAGGCCTTTGCCTGCCTTGAAGGGATGGGGCCAAGTGGGTGGTTCCCAAATTTGACATGTAGAAATGCAGAATATGAGGATTGGGCTTGGTGGAAAGACCCAAGCTCCTTGCTGTTGTATGTGCATGTACATAGGCACATACATGGAGGGATGCCCAGAGAGTTGATAACCTGTGTAAATTCAGGGAAGAGTTCATATTGAAGGAACAATTGAAAAGACAGAATTATCACTTTAAATATATTTTAGTCTGTTTGGACTCCTCTAAGGGAGTACTAGAAACATATACCTTACAAACAAAAAAAAAAAAAAATTCATTTGTGGACTTCTGAAAGCTCAGATGTCCAAGATCAAGTCTCTAACAGGTTTGTTGACTATTGAGAACTTGCTTTTTCATAGAAAGCTCTAATTTGAAGGTTTGTGTCTCCTTGGGTAACTTGGTTGAACTCCTCCCCATTAAGGTGATGGTATTAGAAGGTGAGTCTTTGGGGAGGAGTTGAGGTCCTGAGGCTGAAGACTTCATCAGTAGAATTAATGTTATAATGAACAGTGCTACAGGCTAGATAGCTTCTTCCACCAAATGATGACACAGCCAGAAGCTTCTACCCATTAGAAATATCCTTTCCAAACTTTGAATTGCCTTGTGCCTTGATCTTACACATTGTGAAAAATGAGTGTCTGTGGCTTATAAACCACCAAGTCTACCATAGATTATTATAGCAGCTTGATGAGAGTAAGGAAGTACACCATCTCTGTCCTCACAGGATAAATTGAGAAGTTTCTTTGTAACTTTCTTTTAATAAATGACAATAATCCTATTCCATGACTTAATAACCTGCAGGACCCCACCTTTGTCTGCCTAGGCTCATGATAAACTACCACAACATTAAAATACATACTCACACAGGGTCTAGGACTGGTCATTTTCCCCCAAGTGTGTATAGCTAAGCTTCTGAAACCTGGACCGGAAAGTAACTGTCAAGTCCTCTCTGTGTTCTTGGCATTAAACTTTCAAAGAATTCTTCAATGTATATTAATAGTCATATCTATATATTCACCAGGCTGCTCACACTAGATAAGAAGTGGCCGCTGCTCTTGTAAACTCCAGTCTAATGGAGAAAGCATAAAACCCATCTTGTCCCTTGCTCTGCTGACACTAAACATTGCATATGAATCCTGTGATCTTTTATTGCCAATTACTGATCAGTAAATGTTACATCACAGCAAGCATTGCTACTTTAGGTAAACATTTTGTTCACATTGGAGAAGAGATCCTGGAAATCATGCAAGCTTAAGAAATTAATTAGTCACAGAATAGTATGGTTCATGTTTGTGTTGTCAGACTCTTACCTGTCTGTTGGGCTTGATTTTTGTCCTTTGATTTAATTCTGTTTTGAACATGTTTTTTGTTTATGTGGCTCAAATATAAACCCATATTAAAATACACTGAAGACTCACCTATATTCCATCCCCACTAATCTTTAAACATTGCCCTTCATGAACAACTGATTTAATTGTTTCTAGTATATATTCTTACTGTTTCTTTTTTTTGGTAGGAGGTAATAAGAGTAATATGTTATTATGTAAATTTCTTTCTTACCCCAAAGGGAGTGTTCCTGTATATGCTTTCTGCCCCTTATTTTTCACTGAATGAAACAACCTGAAAAACACTCCACATATGCAAAAATCTTAACTTTCCATGAAATAGATAGATGAAATTGGAACTAAACAAATGATGGACATTCGGGCTATTTCTGAATTTCATTACTTAACAATATTTCTGTATTGAATAGCTCTGGGAATCTATTTTATATTCTTGCAAATGTACATTCAATGTTCAGTCCTGCAAGAAATATTGCTTTATCAATGGCTATTTTTTATACTTTCAAACAATAAAGCCCAATTCGCTGGAGGGTTGCAACATTTTTCTTTCTCCCAGTAGGTATACAAGTTCATGCTTTCTGTAGATGCCCCATATACAGAGGCCACATTTTGGATATTCTGTGCATTATCACAATGTGCTTGTACTTTCTTTTTTTTCTGAGAGAACCATTTCCTATTTCTGTTATTTTTTTTTCTTTTTCCATATGATTGATACCATGTCATGGTTACAGAAGAAAACAGCAGTGTCCTACCCAATGCTGAAAACAATAATTTCTTCCCAGTACAAAGATCACCAAGGATACAATGCATTTTGGTATTTTGTGTCTTCCACCAAATTGATCTATGTTATCTAAGTCCTTACACCTATGGGCTGAGAGTTTTAAATATTGTTTATTTATTTTAATGTTCATGTATTAATAGTGATAACATTATTTATTTTTTAGTTAGAGTTTTATCTATTTATTGACTTTTAGAAAGACCTGAGGACATAAGCCTTAGAAAAAAGACTTCCTGGAACACCCCCAATATTGAAAATAAATGCCTTAGAAAGTAATACATTGGTACAATTGTTCAGCATACACTAGTGAATACAAGATCATGTTTGGTCACATTGATGATGGCAGTAGAAGACAATGAGAATCAAGCATTCAAAAACATGTAGAATACCCACAAGGAACAAGGAATCACAGGCTCTGATGTGAGAATTGATGGTTGAACTTTGCCAAGCAGAAGCTTCTGGGGCTGAAGGTGATGTCATAGAGAACACTCAGTGGGAAGGTGGTACAAATGGAGAAGCACCCCCCAAAAAACTGTGAAAGTAGATTATTAATTTTTATTTGATGTCATCTCAAAAATTATGAGACAAAACATCTGTAACTATGATCCCCATAATTATTAGCAAACCTAGATGTATTAGGGCCAAGAAACCAATGGTAAAGTTCTTGGGCTAGATCTTGTGCTAGAAAAGGAATGTGAAGTTTCAGAAGAAAATTATGGTGTTAGCTGAAATCTCAAAATAAACTTCAGAGGAAAATGTTTCTTTTATTAATAAATAATATAGTTTGTTGATCTTTTTCATTTTTTTCATATTCCATATTAATAGTATATATCTTAGGAGAAAATGAAGAAGAAGCCTTTGTTTCAAATAGTGTCATCTTCATCAAGCTCAGCCTATCCTCTTACCAGGGATATATGTGGATTCACCCAAAACACATTTTCTCACTTCGTTTATCAAGTCCCTCTAATATCCTCCAGGTGCCATTCCAATATTATTACCGAATTATATCTGGATTATGTAATGGTAGTTGTGCTCCCACTGTACATAGGCTTTCTTATAGATTCAGAATTACCATATATTATCAAAATAGTTCTTGATATAATCTCATCTTGAGGTTTTCTGTGGTAGTGTGTTACTTTGATTTCATCTTTCTCTTCTTGATTAAGCAGTAGGAACATATTGAAAACTCTATTATTTTCAGTGAATTGAAATGGAAGGATTGCACAAAAGTAAAGAATTGCAGCCTTCTCAAAAATGCATCTTAATGTAGTAGGTGTGCACATGGATGTATTTTTTAGTGCTGTCTTTTGACATTTATTACAAGAACTAATGCCTTTAATAAATTATCTAATATGACACTGAAAATCATGCCCTCTAGTGATTTTTTTAATTTGTATTTATAATCTTTTATTGAGTTAAAGTGTTACCTTGATGCTAAATCTGATCATCGTGTATGACATATAAGGAGTCACATTACATATATTCTAGAGATATTGTGTATGAAAGAATAACAAGTATCAAATATGGATGGGTTTCTGAAATAAAAAGTCCTCAGTAGAAATGCTGGCCATTATGTTTTAATTATGCAATTCCTCATATATGTGATTTAATAGATTTAAATTTTTTCTTTTAATAATGGCTACATATGTTTTTGCTTCAAATTGTTTTCATAATGTTAAAATATTATAGCAATATGTGTAGAAAGCTCTTTGGCAGTATTTTAGGCCTGTCTTTGAATCCCCAATGTAGCTATCTTCCTTGTATATATGTTATTATTATGACCAGAAAAAATATCTTAAGTGACCAAAGTCCAGCTATTGAATATCAGTAGAAATATATTATTATTGTCTTCTCCTCAATCATCTGGAATAAAGGATTGTACTTAAAGTCACAGTTCAGATAGACTCAAAGTCATTTCATTGTAATGTTATTAATTAAAGAACAAGAATTGGGCCCAAGCCTAAAAGATGAACTTCCATAAAATACCAATATTCATCTGCTTGTAGGAAGCAATGTATTTCTTCAGTAAAAAAAAACACACATAAAATTGATACAGAAAATTTGATGTTAATCTGATAGAATAGTTTCTATACAAGGCATGTTGTGTTTTAAGTCAAGTGTCTGAAATAGTAGGTATGTACTTTAAATTGTTTCAAGCCACATATTATCAAATACCAGGCATCAGGGCTAAGACTGTGGCTCAGTGGTATAGTGTTTGCCTAGCACATGTGAGAAACTGTGTTCAATCCTCAACACCATATAAAAAATAAAATAAGAAAATAAAGTGTAAACAAGTTTTGAAAAAAAATAGCAGTCATCAGAAAACCATGTGGATGAGGCTAAATCATTCCATGACTCTTTAGACCTTTTAGATATAAAAGACAGGATAGTAAGAAAAAACAAAATAGAAAAAAATATTTATGAACATAGGATACCATTTTAAAATCTGAGGTGATGTAGATATTTGGTTAAAACATCAAAGAGTTGATTTCTGTTTATTTTAATTTTTAACTGGAATCTACTATTTGTACTTGGATATGAGACCCATTATTGTAACTCAACATGTGTATATAGTGTGAAATTATCAGATCGGGGTAATTTTCATCTAATTAAAATTATTATTCTTTGTTTGAAATCTGCAAATTTCTGGCTATTTTGATTTGTTTAAGAAGTTATTATAGAACGTAATCACCTTATTGTGCCATAAAACCTAAGAGTTACTTTCTGGTCTTAACTGATTTTGGCACTCCTTACACACAATCAATCTCTTTCTCATTCTTATCATAAATCTTGGAAGCATTTCTGTTTCAGTTTCTGTGTAATCAACTTTTTAGCTTTAACACATAAATGCCAGATGCAGTATTTGTGGGAAAATAAATGTCATTACTAGGAAAAAAATATTATCCTCAATTAGTAATTTTGGAACTTGGCATAATTGTTTGCATTCACTCATTCAGTGTTTTGAACTTGTCTATAATAATAAATCTGTAAAAAGAATAAAAATATATAAATCAAATATCCATGTTTTCAAGATTTTATGGGTCACATTTGGTCAATGGGAGTAATTTTTGCAACATCTATTTTTATAAAAATGGCATATGCTAATTCTTAAAAATTTATTTATAATAAGTGAATATATTATATGTATGTTTTTTGATTGCAAGTTTAAATAGATCCATGTTACCATGGAATAAATAACTTTAAAAATTGTATTAGAGTTGGCTCAGTGGCACAGGCCTGTCATTCCAGTGGATGTGGAGGCTGAGGCAGGAGTATTGAGAGTTCAAAGCCAGCCTCATTAACTTAGTGAGTTCCTGAGAAATAATTTAACCCTTTATCAAAATAATAAAAAAAAAACAAGAAAGAAAAGGGGACCCACACACAGTGGCACACACCTGTAATCCCAGTAGCTCAAGGGGCTGAGGCAGAAGGAGCAAGAGTTCATAGTCAGTCTCAACAATGGTGATGAACTAAGAAAATTAGTGAGACTCTAAATAAAATACAAAATGAGGCTGGTGATATTGCTCAGTGGTGGAGTATCCAAGAGTTCAATCCCAGAAGGGCCAAATCAAATAAATAAATAAAAGGTGCTAGGGATGAGGCTGGGCCTGTGGTTCAGTGGTAGCACAATTGAATTGCATGGCATGTGTGAGGCTCTGGGTTTGATTCTCAGAACCACATATAAATAAACAAAATAAAGATCTATCAACAATGAAAAAATATTTAAAAACTGGTGATGTATCTCAGTGGGTAACCACCCAAATGAACTCACCCTGTACCCCTTCTCTATCTGGGATGACCACCCTAACACATATGAAAGAACAATATCTCAGCCTGGCCACCTATCCAGCATTTCTCCTTTAACAGCCCATGAGGACCCATTCCTCACTTGATGCCCATTCTTTCATGCCACCGAGTGACTATGCACTGAGCCTGTACTAAGCCACCTGAGCACAACTGGTTTTTAAGGTCCAGGTCCAGGTATCACTAATTCATTTCACTGGGACCTTATATTTTATAAAATGGGTTTCTAATAATTCAAAATGACAGGTTTAGGGCTGAAAGTTCAGTTCAGTAGTAAAACAAGTGTTTCCCATGTGACTGGCTCTGGGTTCCTCTGCCACGTGACCAGCGTGAGCTTCATGAAAGAAGATTTGGTGCATAAGAAATTGCTAGTGAGTTTTAAATTAAAGAGACTCTCATTACCTTTAGCACAGCTCCAAGTCGGCTTCTCCTAGTTCCCGCCTCCAGCCACCTAATGTGGTGGCGAGGTTTACAGAAGAGACTAGCGAGAGAGTGAGAGCATGCCAGGGAGTGAGCTTTTATTGGGGAACAAAAAATTCAAGGGAAAATCCCATCCAATGAAGGATAAGGGGGGCAGCATCCCAAGTTCAGGGCCGGAAATTGGGTCTTCAGGTCAGTGGCCAGGCACGGCTCAGCACGGACAAGCCCTTGGACTAGGAAATCGTGGGGAAGGCTTTTTAACACAGGCTGTGTTTAAGCACTTCTCACCCAGGCAGGGAGGTAACTCAAACCACATGTAAGGATGGCCTCCCAGGATCCAATTCCAGCATGTAAAAAAAAAAAAAGCAAGGCAGGCCTGGTGGCACATGCCTATAATCCCAGTGACTATAGAGGCTGAGGCAGGGGGCTCCCAAGTCTAAGGACAGCTTCAGCAATGTAGTGAGGCCCTAAAAATCTTACAGAGATGCTGTCTCTAAACTATAAAAAGGGTTGGGGATGGTTGTTCAGTGCTTAAGCAATCCAGGTTTAGTCCCCACAACCAAAAACAGAACCAAACCCAAACTAAAAGTAAAAAACAAACTGTATTCCCCAATATTCTTTGCAGGTAGGGGTCTCTATAATTCTGTGCTGGCCAAGGAGATATCAGTGGAAGCAACTGGGCCTCTAGATCTTTGTTTTTTCCTTCTTCCCTTTCCCCTGATTGCTGTATTGAATAGATTGCAAAATGAAAAACAGAAAGGGTTCTGGGGCATGATGGCATAGCTGGATAGCCATAGCAGCCCAGAATACCAACCACTGGGCTTCTTTGACAGGTACAGGAGTAATGTATGCCAAGAGAACCAGCCATCTTTTTCACCAATTATTATTCAGGTCTCTGGGGATGGAAAGAAAGTACAAGACAAAACCTTGACTTTACCTAATCTGAGCCCTTGGGGCAGAGTTAGGCCTGAGTCATCTCCAGGATCTCTCACCTGCCCCAGAATGTTCTCAGAGAGTGAGTATCTTTTCTTTTGATGCCAACATTCAAGTCCAAAATCTCAGGGCTCCCATGGCTCTCCTGAGAACTGTTCCACAACAGGCTAACACTGGTCCCAATCTCAATTCCTGCACTGATGGGCCATTAGGTGTGGTGAGCCGCTTCTGCCATTTCTGCAGACTATGGTCGCCATTACGAGATGGCGCTGGCTCCACTGTGGTATGTGACAAACAACTCCTTATCTGAGAGAGTTGGCACATGATTTTCACCACCCTGTGAGAAAGCTCCACGCGGCAGCTTTGCATTGGGGCTTGGGATGCTTTATTAAGGCTGGGAAGGGCATCCGGGAGGAGAAGAAGAAAGAATAAGAAATATCAAGGGACCTGAATAAACTGCTGAGAGAAGATTCCCGAGTGTTGCGTCTTCCTTGCGGGCAAGGGGTCGCGACAAGTGGTGCCGAAGCCCGGGAACCAGAACTCTCAGTAGTCAGGGGTGGTGCACCGGTTAATCACAGGTAAGTGGGATCCGCGATCAAAGCGGGGTTAGTCCCAGGTAAGTGGGATCCGCGATCAAAGCGGGGTTAGTCCCAGGTAAGTGGGATCCGCGATCAAAGCGGGGTTAGTCCCTAGTAAGTGGGATCCGCGACTAAAGCGGGGCAGTTCCTCTGTAATGAAAGAGGAAGCCTTGCATTTTATTGCAGCTGCACCGTGTACTTTTGCTTCTACTTTCACTTTCGTTTTCTGTGTTTCTTTCATCGTGTCAGTGTGCTTCTGCTGTCTGTACTTCTTTTGTTGTTGTGTCATGGGTGCCACATCTTCAAGTCCGCTTCTTCTGGCCCTAGATGGCCTGTTACGTTCCAAGGGACTGGAAGTGAAACATAGTACTTTACAGAGATTTTTACAAAAGGTAGATATCGCTGCACCGTGGTTTGCATTTTCGGGCAGCCTTACTGTACCTAGTTGGGATAAATTAGGCAAAGATCTTGACTTTGCATCTGAGCAGGGCATATTAGAGGGTGTGGTGATACCCCTTTGGAAAATGGTCCGTGGTTGCCTTACAGATGGCAGACGCCAGGAAGCACTTGCTAAAGGACAGGAGGTTTTAGAGCGATTACATGAGGAAAAGTCGGAGACGGCAGAAAGCGAAGTGACTCAGGAGGATGGGAGTGTGCGGAGCATGAAACGGGGGAGGAGACGGTTGTACCCAGATCTCTGTATGCTGCGTACACCCCCATGCGAAAGTGGGTCAGAGGAGGAGGAGGATGAGGAGGAAGAGCTCGGGAGGCTGTCTTGTCAGCTAGGGAGTTTAGCTATAGGAGAAGGGAATAAAAAGAAACAAGGGCTCAGGAAGAACGATCCCCTGGATCCACCGCCGTATGGTGGGGGCACTTCGGGGAGAGCTTTCCATGCCCAAACATGGAGGGCTGTTCACGCTGAGATGGGTCTTGCTTATCCAGTTTTTCAGGATGACAACAGGGGAAGAGTCCATGAACCCTTGGATTTTAAAATTGTAAAGACCCTGGCGGAGTCTGTACGCACTTATGGGGTGGATGCCGCCTTCACACTGACTCAGGTGGAGAATCTATCTAGATACTGTATGACTCCCTCTGATTGGGCTAGCCTTGTTCGGGCTTGCGTTTCCCCGGGTAAATATTTGGACTGGAGAGCATTCGTGCTAGAGGGCGCAATAGAGCAGGCCACCCAAAACCATGTGGCGGGACATCCCCATTGGGACAAAGATATGCTCTTGGGGCAGGGTAGATTTGCAAATCAACAGACAGGATTTCCTCTTGAGGCATATGATCAAATTAACAACATTTGCATTCGGGCATGGAAGTCGCTTCCAAATAGAGGAGAGGTGTCTGGTAATTTGACCAAGATTCTACAAGGCCCTACAGAACCCTTTTCAGATTTTGTAGCAAGGATGGTGGATGCCGCTGGAAAGATTTTTGGGGATCCTGATAGAGCCATGCCCCTTATCAAGCAATTGGTCTTTGAGCAGTGCACCAAGGAATGTAAAGCAGCAATCACTCCTTATAAAAATAAGGGCATAGAAGCATGGATGAAAGTGTGTAGAGAGATTGGAGGACCTTTAACTAATGCAGGTCTTGCAGCTGCTGTCCTTCGGATGGCAAAAGGGGGCAGTCCTGGTGCCGGAACATGCTTCCATTGTGGTCAACCCGGTCATTTCAGACGTGAATGTCCTAAAAAAGATAATTTTACTGGACCCCCTCATGGTGGCCCTTCCAATGGCCTTCGTCAACCGGGGCTGTGTCCAAAATGTAAAAAGGGGAAGCATTGGGCAAAAGAGTGTAGATCAGTGAGGGATATCTATGGACAGCCTGTTTCAGCTGGGCCAAAAAACGGCCGAAGGGGCCCCCGACCCCAGGGCCCACAAATATATGGGGCAATGGAGAATGTCACACCCGAACCCGAGACATGGCCATCTCTACGCCATCCCATGAGACGTGGAGAGCCACTACAGGTGCCGCGGGATTGGACCTCTGTTCCACCTCCAGACTCGTATTAACACCTAAGATGGGAGTCCAATTGGTGGAAACTGAATTCAAAGGGCCTTTACCACCTGGCACTGTAGGTTTGCTAATTGGACGTGCATCCTCTATATTACAAGGTCTTCATGTCTTTCCTGGAGTCATTAGCCCTGATACTGTAGGATCAGTAAAGGTTATGGTGGAAGCTCCAAGGGGTATTGTGTCTATTTCCCCAGGAGACCAGATTGCCCAATTGCTAATTCTACCCAGTCTGCATACCCGCTTTCCTGCTGATTCCTTTTCAAGGACAAGTGATGAGATTGGAGTCACTGGAGGGAATTCTGTTTATTTGTCCTTAGATATGAATGACCGTCCTACTTTAAACTTAACCATAGAAGGCAAATCAATTTTGGGGTTGCTAGATACTGGAGCAGATCGTAGTATAATAGCACAAAAGGACTGGTCAAAGGGGTGGCCGGTGCAGCTCTCAGATCAATCACTAAGAGGTTTGGGATATGCCCAAGCCCCTCAAATCAGCTGTAGACATCTATCTTGGAAGGACCCAGAAGGACACAATGGCACCTTTCAGCCTTATGTACTTGATTTACCTATCTCTTTATGGGGTCGTGATCTGATGAAAGACATGGGGTTCACTCTTAGTAATGACTATTCTCCGGTGTCTCAACAGATTATGCAAAATATGGGGTATAGGCCAGGTCTAGGACTAGGAAAACACCTACAGGGGTGTAGGCATCCTGTGCAAGGTCATCAAAAGCTTAACAGATTTGGTCTGGGTTTTTCCTAGGGGCCACTGAGGCTCAAATACTTATAACATGGCTCACCGAGGAGCCTGTTTGGGTGCCTCAGTGGCCTCTTCCCTCGGTTAAATTGGCAGCGGCCCATAATTTAATCAAAGAACAACTAAACTTGGGTCACATCCAACCTTCTACTTCTCCATGGAATACTCCCATATTTGTTATTAGGAAAAAATCAGGAAAGTGGCGCCTACTGCATGATTTACGAGCAGTTAATGCTCAAATGCAACTTATGGGGCCCATTCAAAGAGGGCTACCTCTGCTCTCCTCTATTCCTCAGGGCTGGCATATTATTGCTATTGACATTAAAGACTGTTTCTTTTCTATTCCTTTGCATCCTAAAGACTCACAACGTTTTGCTTTCACCCTTCCCTCGTGTAACCACGAGGAGCCAGATCTTAGGTTTGAGTGGGTAGTGTTGCCACAGGGAATGGCTAATAGTCCCACGATGTGCCAGATGTATGTGGGGAAGGCACTCGCACCTCTCAGACATAAGTATTCCTCCATCAAGATTATTCATTATATGGATGATGTGTTATTGGCCGCTAAGTTAGAGCAGATAGTTAATGAGGCCTATAAAGACTTAGTAAAGCTGTTAGCTCAATATGGGCTACATATTGCACCTGAAAAAGTTCAAACAGGGAATTCTATTGAGTATTTGGGAGCAATAATTGGGTATGATAAACTGAAACCACAAAAAATCACCATAAGAACTCAAGATCTCCAAACTCTGAATGATTTTCAAAAACTGCTGGGAGATATTAATTGGATAAGGGGATATTTACATATTCCTAATGGTGTGCTCCAGCCTTTGTATGCTACCCTTAAGGGTGATCCAGATCTTGCTTCTCCTCGTAGCCTCACCAAAGAGGCTAGAGCGGCCCTTATAACAGTAGAAGAAGCTATATAACATGCTACTCTATGCAGGCTCCAAAGTGATAAATCTTTCCAGTTATGTGTGCTTGCCACTATACGGCAGCCTACTGGAGTACTGTGGCAAGATGGGCCTTTACTATGGATCCACCCACATATATCCCCAGGAAAATCCTTAGAATACTATCCTGATGCTGTTGCAGCGTTAGCACTTAAAGGGATTCACCAAAGCATTCAATTTTTCGGACAATCACCTTCTTCTCTTATTATACCCTATACTAAGGCTCAACTTAATGTTTTGTGTGCTACTCTAGACAACTGGGCTATTCTATGTTGCTCGTTTCAAGGGGATATTGATAATCATTACCCTTCCCATCCATTACTCCATTTTGTTAAAGAACATCCCATCATTTTCCCTAAGGTAACTTCACCCAATCCAATTCCGGGGGCTGTTAATATTTTCACTGATGGTTCCAAGTCTGGAATGGGAGCTTATGTAATTAATGATTCTCCCCCTGTTCAGCATCAATTTGCTCCTGGTAATCCACAATGGGTTGAACTACAAATTGTTATTGAGGTTTTTAAACAGTGTTCTTTTCCTTTTAATCTTATCTCGGACTCCATTTATGTGGTACAAGCACTCAAAGTCCTGGAGGCCGTGGGAGCTATTAGTAATGCCCATAATGTATCTGCTTACTTTAATCAGCTTCAACAACTTATCTGTAGCCACACTGCTCCCTTTTATCCAATGCACATACGGGCTCACACTTCTCTTCCTGGTCCGTTATCACAGGGTAATGCCTGTGCGGACTCAGCCACTAGAGGCCAGTTGATATGCTTGGCTTCCTCCTTAGAGGGGGCTAAATTATTTCACCAAAATTTCCATGTTAATGCTTTAACGCTGCGCAGGCGTTTTTCCATTTCAAGAGCGGATGCTCGTCAGATAGTATTACAATGTCCCCATTGTGTCACATTTCTTCATCCCCCTACTTATGGAGTGAACCCACGGGGATTAAAACCATTGGTTGTCTGGCAAATGGATGTGACGCACATACCTGACTTTGGTAACCTCAAGTATGTACATGTTTCTGTTGATACGTGCTCTGGAGTTATTCATGCCTCTGCTTTGTTGGGAGAAAAGGCACGTAATGTTATCACTCATTGCCTAGAAGCATGGGCAGCATGGGGTGCTCCTGCATCCCTTAAGACTGATAATGGACCTGCTTATACTGGCAGACAATTTACATCCTTTTGTTCTACCATGAGAGTGCAACTTACTCATGGTCTGCCTTACAATCCTCAAGGACAAGGCATTGTTGAGCGTGCTCATCGCACCTTAAAGGAAACTTTACAAAAACAAAAAGGGGGAATAGGAGCTGAACACACTCCTAAAGAACGCCTGTCCTTAGCTCTCTTTACCATTAATTTTTTAAATTTGGATATTCATGGTCGCTCTGTGGCTGATAGACATGTGTCCCCTCAGCCCTCTGTGATTGGTTATGTTAAGTGGAAGGATGTTCTTACAGGCCAATGGAACGGCCCTGACCCCGTGCTGACATGGGCATGAGGATCTGTATGTGTTTTTCCCCAGGATCGCACGGAGCCGTTGTGGGTCCCTGAACGCCTGACAAGAAGAGTCTTGACATCAACCGACCAGCAACAAGAGATACCACAGCAACCCTGTGATGAGGATCTTCACTCTGCTACGTGCTCTGGTTCTGGTGCTGGTGCCGATGGCACAGACGACACCAATGCAGTGGTGGGCAGTGGCACGGGCTTGGCCAATGCCGATGCCGGTTCATGGTAGTTCTAGTGTCCTCCCCACTCTTTTCTCTACCTCATGTGAGATGTCTGCTCCCTGTGCCTCTCCTAGAGGGGACGTGGAGAGCATTTTTAATCAATCTCAGGTTAATCTCACAGGAGTTTTTTGTTTCAGCCTTGGAAACACTAATTGCATTAGCCTTAAGACCAAAAATTTGACTAACTGGGAGGATCCATTGCGGTCCAATCAGGTCTCAGGGAGTATTATTAATGCCGTACTGAGCCAAGTAGTTTCGGGGAAGCAATCAGGTTCAGGGACCCCTGTAAATAGCTCTGCTTTTAATATAACTACCTTGGCTATGATCTCCAAGGTACTAATCCCAGTACCTCCTTCTTCTAATAGTACTTACAATGCCACTCATTTCAAGGCCTCTCCTTACTGTACCCCTAATCTTGGTTTCCCCCCAACATTTACACCTTGTCAGGATCATTCTTGGGAGAAACTTCAAGTTGCTAAGGGTTTCTCTTTTTCCCCCTCTCTTAAGAGGCATGTTTATAATTTTAACCATAGTGCCAACTCCTCTACAGGAGTAGGTTGGTCCTGGTTTCAATGGCTGATTTCCAATGAGAAGGGGGCTTCAGCTGATATTTCTGCATTGGCTCAATTGCTGGGAGCCAAAAGCTGGCTGGCTAATGTTTCTGGCACTGTTAGGAAAAGTGAACGAGGTAATAGGCTCACATCTGTTTCGCTCAATTCTTTGCTATATAATGCCACATTGCCTACTGCAATTGTCTGCGTCCAATCCCCGTTCTTGCTCCTTTTGGCTAATAATACCTCGTCGGGGATGCTGGATTGTTCTAGTGTTACCTGTCTCTTATCTGAGTGTTGGAATGGTTCTTGGACTGTAGCAGTGGTTATGAAAATTCCAACTTTTGTCCCAATCCCAGTCACTGCGGACCCAGATAAATTCCCCATTGTTGAGCTACTTAGAGTCCGCAGAGATTTTGGAATTACGGCAGCTATAGTGACAGCTGTGGCAGTGTCTGCTGCTGCAGCGGTTACAGCTGGAGTGGCCATGGCCAGTCAAGTACAAACTGCTGCCACTATTAATCAAGTTGTTCAACAAACTTCCACCATACTTGAATCCCAAAATTCTATTAATCAACATATTTTGTCAGGGATTTTAGCTGCCAACCAAAGGATAGATTTACTTCAAGCTCAGGTAGAAGAATTGGCTGACTTAGTGCTTTTGGGTTGTGTTGATCAACGTGCACATTTATGTATAACCTCTGTCAGATTTAATGATTCCAGGAATGCCTCCCGCATCATTGGTGAATATTTGGCCGGAAATTGGTCCATGGCAGCAGAAGACTTGATCCAGTCTCAACTAACTCAGATTGCTGTTTTGAATAGCACCCGTGTTGAACCAGTGACTTTGGGTCAATTCACCGATTGGATATCTTCTGCTTTTTCCTTCTTCAAAGAGTGGGTGGGAGTAGGCATTTTTGGTGCAATGTGTTGCTTCAGTGTTATACTTTGTTTGTGGCTTCTCTGTCGCCTTAAAACTCGCCATGCACAAGAAAAGGCTATGATCATACAAGCTCTTGCAGCTTTAGAAAATGGCAACTCACCTCAAGTCTGGCTTGCGCATCTTAAACAGTAAACCTTTGTCATGGTCGTTACACCCCAAGTTATTATAACATTGCACTGGGATCGACATGACTTTCCTTGTTATTCTCTTAGTGTTGGAAAGCCCTTGCACTCTGCTGGTCTTACTGCCATTGTACGCAGATGGGTTTCCACACTAGTGCTTTACTATCGCTTTAAAGTCCGTGCCTTTCTTTCAGGGTGCTGTCAACTTGTTTGTCATTATAAACAGCCACAGTTCAGCCTCAGCTATCCCCCTTCGTCCACCATCGTCACGATACAGGATGCGAGGCAAGGCACTGCACTTGAGTGATCCTTGACGTGGACCTCAAGGAGAGCATGTCCTATTGCATGGGGGTTAGACGCGTCCACGCCCCGCCCCACGAAAAAAGGTGTCGGCTGATATGGCCTCGGATCTGGGGAAGGGCCCTCCTTAGGACTGAGCCATACTATGCAGCCACTTCTGCACAGTGGGATAGGACCTCTACTCTCGCCTGTATTGTTTTAATAAAACAGAAAGGGGGAACTGTGGTGAGCCGCTTCTGCCGTTTCTGCAGACTATGGTCGCCATTACGAGATGGCACTGGCTCCGCTGTGGTATGTGACAAACAACTCCTTATCTGAGAGAGTTGGCACATGATTTTCACCACCCTGTGAGAAAGCTCCACGCGGCAGCTTTGCATTGGGGCTTGGGATGCTTTATTAAGGCTGGGAAGGGCATCCGGGAGGAGAAGAAGAAAGAATAAGAAATATCAAGGGACCTGAATAAACTGCTGAGAGAAGATTCCCGAGTGTTGCGTCTTCCTTGCGGGCAAGGGGTCGCGACAATTAGGAAAGTGATTTTAAGCAAGCCTTACTGTCCCCATTTTTTGAAGTGGATCTTCTCCAAAAAAGACTTGAATCTAAATGAACACAGAAGGAAGAAGCCAGGTTCCAAGGACTGAAGATGAAAACTGCCTCCAGAGAAACCTAGGATTTGAAAAACAATCAATTAAAGTGAGGTGGCAGGTAAAGTATGGACCTTGACATAAAACAATAGCCTGACAGCAAAATGTCAGGTGTGGAAATGGACATATGTGTGAGAAACTGACTTTTCACAGCCTCCACTATAGGTGAAAATGAATGCTAAAATTGCAATATGGAACATAATAAAAAGGAACTACAATTTTTTTTTCATTTTTTGTACAAGGGTTTGAATCTAGGGGCACATACCACTGAGCCTCATCTTCATATTTTTTTAATGTTATTTTTTAACTTTTGAGACACATTGTTAAACACAATATAAGTGTATTCTTATATCAAACAAGCACTTTGGTCACAAAATAAATATGTCATGTTAGCAACTACTTCTCTTTTACTGATTTTTTTCCTTAAATTCAAGTGAAAATGGTTTATTTTCATATTTAATAACTTTTTTATAATTTTTGCCATTATTTAATTTATTTTTATGTGGTGTTGATGATATAACCCAGCACCTCATGTGCACTAGGCAAGCACTCTCCCAATGAGCCACAAACCCAGCCCACATTTAACCCCATTTTAATAAAATTCTTTTCATTCTTTCTACCCACCCTTGCATTTTTATTTACCCTCCAATGTATGTGACTAAAAAGGCCTGAGAAATGATACTACCTAATGTTAATTTTGGTGTTTGGGGCACTGGGTTTTGGCAAGATTCCCAATCTTTGGCCAGTTTTTCAGTATTCTACTGTATATTTTGAATTCTTTATAGGAGCTTTTAGCATTGTTGTAGAACAATGCAAACAGTTTCCCAAAATATGGCACTATTTTTGAAAGTTTTGTGGATATTGAATGACATGATGAGAAAAGCACCTGGCATGGTGTGGTTGTGTGATTCTGAAAAGACACAAATTTCATTGTGAGGTCACAAATGGTGTTCTTACCTATAATGTCCTTCCATTTGTTCTTTAGCATACTTCAACTCATCCTTCAATACCTACTTTAATGTGAAGAATTCATACTCTCAGCCAATACCTATACCAAGCCAACCAGCCCCCTTCTCTGAAGACTAAGAATCTGAGCAGCACCAAAGCAACAGCAAAAAGGCTTCCAGTGTGCTTTTATATCTGTGGGTTCCAGGAAAGACTATAAAGGGGTTTGGGGCACTGAGATCATCTGGCAAAACCCAGCTCCTGGTTTTATTGAGTTTTGCCATCAGGTTCCCTTGACCTCCCCAGTGTCATCTAGAGCATTTTTTTAAAAGCACCCAGTTTAGTTTCTGCAGCTTGAAACCCAAGTCCCCAACTGCTGCCCTATCTCTACAGCATTGAGTCAGGCTGTCAGAGTAAACAATAGTTATACATAAGTCATTATAAAGAGGCTTTTCTTCTGAGACTCAACCTTGAGAAAGATGGCCATTGTCAGACACTTATGCTCCCCCATCTGAGATGCCCCAGCTGGCTGGAGAAGAGATCACAGATGACTCTTGTCTGCCAAGTAGCTGTGCCCATCCTGTGCTGAAAGGGTAAGAGAAGGTGCTTAAGGCCACAGAGCTAAAGAGCAGAAGGCCATATCCTTTGCAAACATGCTTTTTTAATTCTGGCTGGGCTCTTTCACATATAGGGCATGGACCTTGCTAGTTGCTTGCCAGTGCCTCTTCTGCATCCATAATACACAGATAGTGTTGAAAAGTGCTCACGTTTATGTAAATAAAGTATTATCATCAGCTGAATTTTGTAAACGGAGATACTCTGACTTAGGTTAGCAGAGTTGTTCAAGGTCAAACATTAAAGATGTGGGGTTCAAAGGTGACCAGAGCCCAAAGGTAATTGTCCCTTAGACTCAGTGATGTCACAACCATGGGCATCTCTGCAAGATCCCGTTTTTTCATTTCAGATAGAGTTTTCAAGGAGCAGTAGAGAGGCCAGGTGACACAGGGAGGCTGCCATAGGAGTGAACTTGATGGAAATGTATGGCTAATGAAGAAGAGCAGAGCCATTTTTTGTTATTGGATATTGGTGGAATTGGGCCAAGCCAGACTGCAAATATTCCAGAACTGAAGGGAAAACCCTGCAATCCAAGAGTGTTAAATATGTCAGTGGAGGCTGAGCCACGTGGACAGAATGCAGAGGATCAAGTGGATGGAGTGGATGTGGCTCTACATAAGAGAGCAGGTAAGAGGCAAGATGTTGGGTGGAGCCCATTTAAATAAAGTGGAGAGGACCTAGTGGGGCTTGAATGTTGGGCAGAGCTGGTGAGGCAGAGTCAGGCTGAGTGAGTGGAGCCCACCCAACAGTGGGTGGGGAGGAGACAGGGGAAGCATGTGGGAGGCAGCACCCCCATCCAGCACTCCTTAGGTGAGCACAGCCTAGGAACCAGGAGGCGCAGTGGTGCAGGAGCAGAGGGCATGGTACGTGTGTCCACAGGAGGCAACTGGAGTCAGGTGAGGCATCTGGAAATTCTGTCAGGAGACACTGTGGAGCCAGTGGGGAAGCAGGATCTTTGGGCTCTGAGATAGAAATGTGACCTCAGGGTCTGTTCCATTGGGGGTCTCAGTTTTCCCTCTTACACACTGAGGCAATGGAGGGAGGCTGAAGATGCCACAGCACAGCCTTTCTTGGTTCCTCCCTCTCATGGGATGCTGTGCACTTTTTTATATTTCAGGTTGATTGGGTTCCATGGGGTTTCTGGAAGAGGTCCTGGGGATATCACCTGAGACACTTTGTTTTTGGGGAACAATAATTTTACTGGCATGTTCACAGAGACTTCTCTTAGTGCCTGCTGTGTACATACTGAGACCTTGAGGTCCAGAGAGGGTAAGCCTGTGATTCAGCCATAACTTGCTGGAGCTTAGTTTTGATAGCACAGCACACTTCACTCACTCACTCAGGCACAGGAAGTGTTTTCTAGCACCTAGGCAGTGAAAAAAACATAGATGGGGGAGAAGGCCTTAACCCTTTCCCAGGGCGACTTTGGAAAACTCCCTAAATCTGTAAAGTAGAACACGATGTGATGCCTTCCTCTCAGGCTGGTCCAGCTTCATGATTCTCTGAAATGCAGTTTGGCGTGGATGGGGCAGGGCATCTATTTTGACAGTATTATCATTTAGGTTTTTTTTCTTTGAAACATTTATTTCTTAGTTGTGGGTGGACACAATACATTTATTTTATTTTTATGTGATGGTTAAGCTTGAACCCAATGCCTATGTGTAATAGGGGAACACTCTACATCTATGAAAAACCACAGCCTTCATTTAGTTTTATATATGGAAACATAACCCCTCGCATTTTAAAATAAAACTATAGTACCAGGCTCTGTTCTAGGCAAAGAGGACACAGATATGTTCAAAACAGCAGGGAATCTCTGCTCTCATTCTTGCTTCAGACCATTTACCCTGGTCTGAAGCAAAAATTCAGGCACTAAAGGGACATGAAGTACTGACACCCTTTAGGCATCTGATCTAATGTTACCATCCATGGCAATGTTTTACCTTCTCAATTATTCTAAAACACACCCCTCACCATGTCACTTATCTGCCCCAATCCTTTTCTACCTGTGAGATAAAGGCCTCCTTAAGGATCCATCCCTTGCTGGCTTCTCGAGTTGCATCTCCCCACCCCTCTCTGAGGTTTCAAGAATTCCTGTCTCATCCCTACTTGTACTTACTGTTCTTCTTAATGTGTGTACTTTCCCATTGTTAGAAGTGCTAACTCCTAATGAGACACTAGACGGCGTCAGAACTCTACTTTTGACTTTTTTTTCCTAGTGTCCACCAAAGTATCTGCCTACTTATTGGCTGGCTTGGTTAAGAAACATTCTAGAAAGCCCTTCAGTATTTGTTTTATAATCAGATTTTTAATTTTGTTTCTTACAAATATTCATTAATTGTATGTATGAAATTAATCATCCAGCTATGAAAGGGAGTACACTAACTATCCAGTGTATGTATGTGTGTGTATGTGTGTGTATATAAGTGTGTGTGTGTGTGTGTGTGTGTGTGTGTATATATATATACACACACACACATATATTTTTTTTTTTTCAAAATTTATTCAGAAGTGGAATAAGAATTTCAATTCAGTCATGGCCTCTTTCTACACCTGTTGTTCCTGGGATGTTTCAGGAGTTCTTACTAATATTGCAGGTATTTTTTTCTCTTTTCTATGCTGTGGATATTATAAGCCATTAAATAGAATAAATATATCTCAGAGATGCCAAGTGTTATCTCACTTGTAGTTGTCCATTGGGCATCTCTAGGCCTAAGTAAATATTCAGTGTTTTTTGGCAAAAGCATCTTTTAAGTCCCTCAATATGGGGAGGATTTGTGCCTATTTAGCAGAACTTGTCCCCATGGATATGATTATCCATAGAATATGTATTATATGATATGATGGCATGACTTGGTAACAGGAATAAAAGTGGCTTAAACTGATTTATTTATTTATAATTATATATTTTATAGACATTTAATGTACATATAATTATATACTTATAAAGCAATAATTTGGAGTACATGTATCACTCTTTCACACATATATGCTTATAATATTGTCTTTAGTATAAGCAGGTTTGGGGATGGATTGGTGTGAGTGTAATGGTGA
Organism: Marmota flaviventris; assembly: GCF_047511675.1. Taxonomy (NCBI): domain Eukaryota; kingdom Metazoa; phylum Chordata; class Mammalia; order Rodentia; family Sciuridae; genus Marmota; species Marmota flaviventris. The sequence continues at coordinate 1,438,119 of NW_027288260.1, forward strand.
AAGGATCAAGGACAATTGCTGAATTTTTGACTTGAGCACTCTAGGGTAGTTACTGATACCCAATCCTGTATGGAGCAGAAAAACCACATGAGGCTAGTCTCAAAGAAGGCTTTTGTGTTGATGTTTGTGATTTCTCCTTGATTTCCACATGAACATGTTTGAATGTGAGAGGAGAGGACTGGGAACAAAATGAATATTTGGAAGGTGTGGGAATGTGCAAAATACTGCAATGAGGTTGAGCATGACCCTAGGTGTGGGTGAAGATATAGAAGTAGAGGGAGCATTTCTCTGAGCTGGGGACACTCCTATATTTAGCATTGGTGAAGAAAATTATATGAAGGAGACAGAGAGTGAGGGCATCCAGTTAAGGAGATAGAAAACCAGGGAAATTTAATGACATGGATTTCTGGAGAAGATGATTTAAAAAAGAAAGGCAGAACCTTTTGTTCTAAAAGCCACTAAAAAGTGAACTACAGGGTGATAAAGGAGGGACCTTGTGATTTGGTGCCATAGTGGTTTCTGATGATTTCAGTGGAGCCCCTGTCCTCAGGTGGTGGGAAGCCAAATGGAAGATTTATGGAAAAATTAAGGTCAGCATAGTGAAGGTAATAGCTGGAGATCATTTTTCTGATTGTGTACAATGAGATAAAGGGAGACTCAGCCAGGTGTTAACATTAATGGCCTCTGAGATGTAGGAAGAGTTTATTTCTGCAAATGTTTGTGGCTGCAGAATTTTTTTTTCTATTACCATGTTTTCCACCTACACCCTAGAGTTGATTTTTTAGAAGTAATATAGAAGCCCCATAGTGATTTCTGGAGAGTAGGAAGGGTGCTGGGGCAGGGCAAGGGATGAAAGTAGAAGATGGATAATTAGATATGATAACTGTGTGCCTTGCATTGGAAATATTATGTTCAATTCCATTAACATGTGCAATAAATGTTTGTTAATTAAAAATAAATTAAAACTAATTATTCTATTTGATCACTGAAAGGTAGGCACTCAACACTGAGGGAGAGAGTATACTTTTGTTTTGTTTCCTGCTTGTGAAAATGGTTATTGTTAGTCACCTATAAAGAGAACTTATTAAATAATTTTGGAAGGAATAGTATGCATTTGAAATGCCTTGTTCTCAAAGTATAAAGAGCTTATCTGATGGTCACTGAAATATTTGAAGCGCTACATTCCATCCATTGTCAAGGTAGTTTGTGCCAGCTTCATCCTTTGGGAATGTAATATTTTCCTTATTCCTTCACTATTTGTTGCAATCAAGTCACTGAATCTGCCCACCCATAAAAGACAAGGATACTAAACTCCACATGCAGGAGGGGATGCTATTCTCCTGCATTGTTTTGAACTCTTCTATATGAAATATTTGTCTGTTCCCATCACTTATTATCAATGAAGTCAATTATGTTTTATCAGTAAATATATATTCATTTGTTGCTTTCACTTATAATTTACTGATAATGGTTTTTATTTTATTGCTCATATTTTTCCAGCTTTCACTCTTTCAAGATCTTTTACTTTAATTCTCATGTCATTTGTCAGGAATCCACATGTGGGACATCTTGGGAGACTCTCCTCTTACTCTTCCTTCTTTTTCTCCTACTATATTCAGGTTCATTTTTAAATTTATCTTACCAGATCCTAGAATCATCATTTTATCCAGGGAAATATACACATTTTTACTGGTATTTTTAGGGAAACTTGTGTAATTTGTCAGGCCCAATGCAAAATGAAAACTTTGACTCCCTGCATAAAATCAGGTGACCTCTACAATTGACATCATGTCACAGAAATCTATATCTTTCTTCTGTGATCTCTTCACGTGTCATGGTAAATTTTGTCTTTCTTTTAATTGTCCTTATTACAGAATTTTAAATTTTTATCAAGACTTCTAACATTCATCTTTGTGTATGCCATATCAATTCTATATGGAAACTTATGAGCAAGTCACATTGGAGAGCTTACATATCCATGTTGTGTTCATTAATACCAAAGCAGTGAATGTTACACAGAACCAATGCAATTGTTTTTACTACAACTTGATAACTGTGAACAATTTCTCCAGCTAGTTTGTTAATGAGTTTGAAAGAAATGGAAGAAAAATGACTGTGGATCACCCTACTTTTCCTTTCCCTTCATATTCTCAGCTGGAGAGGTGGGTTAACACAGTGAAGTACCTTGGGTGACAAAGCTGTCTTCTTTCTGTATTTGAATCTAATTCTGGTTGAACATTAAGGTGTGGTCTCCCCGGGTTTCATCATGCTCCCTTTTTTTACTTACTGGTGAATAAGACATGGTCACATTGTACTCAACTCTCTCTTAGCTACATTTCTTTGCAAACAACATGCTTCTCTCTCTCTCTCTCTCTCTCTCTCTCTCTATATATATATATATATATATATATATATATATATATATATATATATATATATATATATATATATATATATATATTTAGACACATGGTCTCATTCAGTTGCTTAGCGTCTGGCTAACTTGATGAGGCTGGTTTTTAACTTGTGTTCCTCCCACCTCAGCTTCTCAAACCACTGGTATTCAAGGTATGTCCCACTGTACCCAGCTCAGTTAATGATTTTTCATAGAGATTATTTTGTGTTTCAGATTTTATACTCTTCTCAGGTGATGTGTAAGTAATTTCTCTCATTCCAACAGTTGAATCTTTTCCCTGTTCATGCTTTACTGTGCTGTGCAGAAGCTTTTGGTTTAATGGAATTATACTTGTCTGCTTATGGTTCACTTCCCTGTCCTTTTAATGTCATAACCAAAGGAACATTTCCTAAAGCAATGTTGTAAAGTGTTTCTTTTGTGTTTTCTTTGTATATTTTGCTCACAAACTTATGCTCTTCTTTCTTTTTTTTCTATTTTAGATTGAAAAAATAGCAACTTCATCTGCTTGTGTTGTACAGCAGGATATTTCATCTTTCTACATATGGATTTCCAGTTTTCCCAGCACCAATTGTTGAAGAGGCTATCTTTTCTCCAATTTATGTTTTGGTCACCTTTGTCTAGTATGGATTGGTCTATATGCCTTTTGATATGGGGTTTCCTTTTTCTTTCTTTCTTTCTTTTTTAATTATTTCTCTGTAGTATAGTTTAAGGTCTAGTATTATGATGTCTATTGATTCAATCATTTTGTTGAGAATTGCTTATTGAGAAGGACTATTGTGGCTCTCCTATTTTTTTAAATGAATTTCACGATTGCTTTTTCTAGTTTTATTAAGAGTGTCATTGGACTTTTAAAAGGAATTGCACTGAATCTGTATAAGTATTTTGTTAGTATTGCCGTTTTGACTATGATCATTCTTCCTACCAAGAGCATGGGAGATCTTCAATTTCTATCTTTAGTGTTCTGTGGTTCTCATTGTAGAGGTATTTTTACCTCTTTTTTAGATTGATTCAGAAGTATTTTATTTTATTCTTTCTTTTTCTTTTTTTGAGGCCATTGTTAATGGGGTGGTTTTCCTAATTTTTATTACACTGAATTCATTGCTTGAATATAGAAATTTATTTGGTTTATGGATGTTTATTTTATATTCGGCTATTTTGCTGAATTTATTAGACAAGAACGTTTTCAAGTGAATTTTTTTGGATTTTGTAAATATAGAATCATGTCATTTGTAAATAGTGATAGTTTGATTTCCTATGTTTCTATTCATTTATCTATTCATTTATTTAATAAAGATAAATGAATAGAAACATAGGTTTTGGATAGAGCTTCAAGGATGATGTTGAATTGAAGTGGCAAAAAAAAAAAAAAAAAAAAAAAAAAGGCATCCTTTGCCTTTTTTTTAATTTTAGAGGAAATGCTTTAATTTTTTCTCCCTTAAGAATAATGTTTCCGAGGAGCCGCCACAGAAGGCCCAGGTGCAGCGGCCACTGCCTGGGTGGGCACAGGGCTGAATGGGCAGGGGAGGGGAGCGAGCCCCCAGGGAGGCCATGGACAGTCCTCCCGCACAGGGCGCAATGGTGATGCGGAGGCTGGAAACACCCTTCTAAGGTGATGAGGCGCTGAGCAGCCTGGGCAATGGCGTCAGTGGCAGCAGCAGCAACTTTGCGTGCCTGTCCCGCTTGTCCCTGGGGCGCCCCAAACAGCCTCGCAGGCAGAGTGGTGAAGAATGACAGCTGACGCTGAGCCTGAGCAAACAAGTGGTGGTGGCACCACCTCTGGCCCCCCTGCGCAGACTGCACCCCCAGCAGTCGCCACGACAGCCTGCTCTCCAGCCCGACCTGGGGCTGGTCCAACCACGCTGACCAACCATCCAGACCAACGGGCTGGTCACAACCACGCTGAGGAGCACGCAGTTCTTCTACCCAAGATGGTGGCCAGGGAGAAGCAGGAGTTCACCGAGGACGTTGTCAAGGCCCTGGAGGATTTGAACAAGCAGCACCAGCTTGGCTGGGTGCAGCCCGGCTGCTGCTGCGGCCTCGCAGGAGGACCCTCTGGCACGGCATCCGCGCCACCCTCCCAGCTGGCACCAGTCTTCCTAAACCTGAGCCACTACAAGGATGGCGCCCGGGGTGCTGGGGATGCTGCCACTGTCGCCTTCTCCTCCTAGTCCGTTCCCTTCCCACAGCCGCTGCCTCCCAGTGATTTACTGGGGCCGCTGTGCCTAGCTGTGCTCAAGGAAAGCCACAGATGGTGCCCACCTTGCCAAGCTTCGGAGAGAGCCTGCTGTCACCAATCAACGTGGACATGCAGGAGCTCATAAAGGCTGAGCCCAAGCAGCTGCTCAACAATATCGCAGCCTCCAAGTGCCCCAAGGGCAAGCTGGAGCATCTCTCACCTGGAGGAGAAAGAGAAGCGCTCAAGAGCCAGAACACGGAACTGGCGTCCACCAGGAGCCTGCTGCCCAAGCAGGTGGCGCAGCTCAAGCAGAAAGTCCTCAGCCATGTCAACAGCAGCCGCCAGCTTCTACCCCAGCACTAGGTGCCCTGGTACTGAGCCCAAGCACAGGGCGCATCCTCGCCCGCCTCCTCTTGAGGGGCGGGCTTGCAGGGGGCGGGGATTGAGCTCCCAGGAGTTGGTATGGTGCTGCCCTGGCGACCCCCTCCAAGAGGGTGCCCAGGACTTGGAGAGGGCGCCTTGGACTTGACAAGCTGGACCCCCTGCTTCTGGGGGGTTGAGGGAGAGCGCATGACACCCCCTCGTACTGCCTCTGTTCCCCGCGCTGCCGCCAGGTGTCACACAAACCCAGGGCCTAGCCGCCCCTTCTACACACTGCTGCGGAAGGGGCTCTGTGCGGCACAGCCTTCAGCCTGACTTTTCTTTTACATTTTTTTTTTTTTTTTGCCTTTGGAAGAAAGAAGAACAGAGTTTTAGATTCTTCCGTATTTATGTTTCTACTCGGGAACAAAGGGTTGTGTGTGCGTGTGTTTCTTTGTGTTGGCTTTTTTAAAAGAAATGGGAAGGAAAAAAAATCACCCTTTTTCTCACTCTCGCTACCCCCTTTTGTCCTTCGGACACTTTTTGTTCTTTGTTTTTGTTTTTGTTTTGTGAGGAGTCCACATTCCTGTTTGTAATCCTTTGTCCGGTTTTGGTTCTGTTTTCAGTAAAATCTCCTTACTCAAAAAAAAAAAAAAAAAGGAGGAGGAGAAGAAGAAGATTTCCCTTGTGTTTACCATAAACAGCTTTTGTAGTGTTAAGATATTTTTCTATTATATATAGTTTTCTAGTGTTTTGACCATGTATTTAGTCAAATGCTTTTTCTGCATTTGTTGAGATAATTTTTTTTGATTCTTGTCTTTACATCTATTTACTTAAAAAATGTTTATTGATTTCCATGTGTTTAACCAACCCTGCATCCCTGGGACAAAGCCCACTGATCATGTTGTACAATATTTTTAATATGATTTTGTATGTTGTTTGCCATAATTTTATTGAGAATTATTACATCTCTGTTCATCAGGAATACTGGCCTGAAATGTTCTTTCCTTGATGTGTCTTTGTCTGGTTTTTGCATCAGGTTGATATTAGTTTCATAGAATGAGGTTAGAAAGTTTTGCTATTTTCTATTTCATAAAATAATTTTAGACGAATTGGTGTTCATTCTTTTTTCAATTTCTTGTAGAACTGGGCTGAGAATTCTTCTGATAATGTTTTTTTTTTCTTAGTTGTTAGGCTTGTGATAAATGCTTCCTTGAGAGAATTAATGTAGTACACTCAAGACTTTAGAGGAGAAATGCCTACCTTAACATTAGCCTGCTTTGACAAATGTTAGTCCTCAATAACAATATTTTTTAAACATTTTTTTGTTTTCCCCAGAAGAGGACTGACACCTCCAAGATTCCTTTCTTTAAACACGTGTGTGTGTGTGTGTGTGTGTGTGTGTGTGTGTGTGTCCAGTGTTTTGTGGTCACTTGTTAAAACTTCATTAAATAACACAGCCATGACTTCAATTTGGGTATTTTACTCAAAATTTTTAGTCCACATCTTAAGTTTTTGATCCATACAACACTTAAAGTAGCTATAATTTCTATCAGAGTTTCTACATGGAAGTATGAAATGATGGGATAAAATATTTTAACACTCTAACTCTCCAATATTATCCAATTTATTGCTAATGGAGTGTAATGTCATTCATACTCTTGACATAATTCTCCTGAAATAAATGTCAAAACATTTGAAATAAATGAAACATAAGAGGATCAGTCAAGGGAAGTGACAGAGCCCCCATGAGAGCAGGATGAAGATTATGAAATACTTCTGAATTAAAAGCTAAGTTCCACGAAAGGTGGAATCAACATTTTTCATGTGTGTGTGTGTGTGTTTGTGTGTATTGGGATAATTACTACACTAAGATATTTAGGTATTTGTAGAGTAGGAGAATATAAGATACTATTACAGTGTTAAGAAATAGGGAAATAAAAGGAGCCCTATCATAAACATCATGCTGAATTTAGCTGGAAACCCAAATGTGAAGCCTAGAGATGTTTTGTAGAAAGAAACAAAGTTAAGCAAATAGATCATCAGTTCTCTTGCTGCTGAGGACAGAGTAGAACATAATAGTTTACAGACATATTTTTAATAAATTCAATAAAATGCTTCATTTCAAGCGAAACTAATAAACCAGGCTGTGGTAGAAAAAAACTGTCAAGTTCAACTTGTTAAACTGTTTTTGACACATCTATGACCAAGAAGAAAAATGACTATTTCCCATGAATAAACTCAGTAATAACAGAAAGTCTTTTCAGATAAGTGGCTACTCTTTGAATAATGCTGCAATATTCATTAACTCTGCTGCCTCTTCCAGAATAATCCCTCAATGCCTGAAAGACACATGAATACAAAGAAATAGGTAGCCAGGGCTTTGAGTTTCTTCAAGAAAAATTTCATTTTTTCCCCAGCTTTGGCCATCCTGACATCAATGTGTGGATTCAGATATTTGGAGCAAAGCTGTACTCTGATGATCCAATTACCTTTTTCTTTTAAAATTAAAAAAAAAAATTCTATAGAAAATGCTTACTTTATCTGAACACCCAAAGTCTGTTGTTATTCATTGAATGAATTTAAAATGTCTTTGAAATGCATTGTTTCTTTAAAGTTTTCAGTGAACAAAATCATCCTTTGATATTTGGGTGAAAAAATCAGTGAAAATTCCTTTGAAAGTTTGAATACTTCTCAGGAAAAGATAAAATAACTTTCTCTAAATTATTATAAACTGCTCTTATTACAGAAAAGTCAGTAATGTAATAGAAAATAATTTGGACTTTATTACTGTTGTCATTTTTGTTTGTTTGTTTGTTTTTGGTTCTATTCCTAGCAAAACAATGTAAGGCTTCTCACTAGACCCTGGACATGTATGATTTGTTGTATAAGAAATTAAATTAAACAAAAAACACTAATGTTTTATGTGAGTGTGTATACTCTTAAAATATATTTTTCAACTAAAAAAAATTCAGAGTAACAATACATAATATAAATGTATATGGCTCCCATAGAGCTTTATTTTCCAAATGACTAGTTTGTGAGAAGTAAATATGAAGAGTAAACTGAGACATCTTCTCTTAGAAAGAAATCAATGAAGGGATGGAGTGTGAGAGATAAGAAGGAAAAAACCAATAAAATGAGAAAGGAAGAAAATAGAGAAGAGAGAAAGGAAGGAACACATTTGACTAATGTTTTTTTCTCATTTGGGAATGAAGACAGGTTAAAGCACCTTCTTTCTGAGGAAGCCAGCTTTTCTTCCAATTACCCCTTCCCATTGTAGTCCATCTTCTGATTCTCTCCACCTCATCAAATTGAATATTTAGCAGATATACATTGTCATTATGAACCAATCTGTGCTTGAAGATAATTTCTTCAGCTACTGTACAGTTCAGCTTAGCCATGAGCAGGTAGTTTAAGAACTGTGAAAAAAATGAACTGTAGATGCCAATCATGCAGGATTTTCTCTTTCCCATTCTAGGAACCAAAATGAGAACCTCTTTTCTGTTAACCTTGGCTGAGAAATGTAAAAGAAGGCCCTGACTGGCCCTGGTCATGCCCAACTCTACTAAATATTGTTGTGAGCATAATGGAACTTGATCTGGACAGAAATGACTCATGGACCCTGTTATCTGTTTCTGGTAGGATAGTGTTAGTAACTACCATAGCTCAGAAATGAAAGATCTACATGGGAAGGATTAAGTATTAAAGAATATATGGAGAAAGAATATGGAATTTTCAGTCTCATCAAATGCCTAGTATTTATCTGATCAATAGGACTGTGTTTCTAAGTAATATCACCCACAATTTATCTGCCCCTTAATGTGTATCAGTATACCTCTTTACTTGGACTATCTTCATTTATTTCAACCAGTGATTTGTTGGGTAAGAAAAAAAAGTAATCTCATTTTATAGGTAGCATATTGGAAGTTAGGTGGACTTTAAAAAATCTCAGATAATTTTCTCATGATTATTTGTAGTAAAATAAGTTTAGAACATATTTTCCTTAGTATTCAAAGAATTACTACCTATGGAGCAGAGTGATAAATAATCATTTTTTATTGATGTATAAACATCTTTTTAATAACGTATTAGTTTATTCACTAAGGGCTTATGTTCACTATTCTCTAAAAAGATCATGAAAATTGTAGAAATAGATTTTCTTGATTTTTGTAGGAAAACACCAGCACTACTTCACAAAAAAATATACAAAAAAAGAAAGAAAGAAAGAAAAGAAACAAAAGAAAAACAATGTTGTTGGAAATTATTAATTTTCAGTACAAATTTTATTGTTGAGGGGCAGTCCTAGGCCAGGCATGTTTGAGGCTAGGAAAACCACCAAGCCTTCTTTGATTGTTTTAATTAACAGGCAGGTTGAGTTCATTGTGGACAGGCAAAAGGAGTGTTAGATTGGGGCTCCAACCTTCCCCTCAGAGCCTGTCCCCATCTTCCCATGGTTGTATTCCTCTCAGGTGCTCTGCACCCTGGAGGAGGAGGATGGAAACTGACTACATCTGCATCCATCTGCTGATGTGGTCACTCTGATAGAAGCTTTTCTTCCCAGACAGGCCCAGCACAAGTCCTGGTCATCCCTGGCCCTGGGGATATAACTATGACATGTGATCCCCTAAGCAACTACCATAGCCCACCCTGAAGTCAGGGGTTCCCATCAACCTCAGCTGAAGGCCTGGGATGGAATGTGGGAGGGGATCTGGGGGGCCATGAACTCTGATGGGGACTTGAGTGAGAGTGAGCCAGACAGTCACCACAGTGTCAGGGGTCCTGATACCCGCAGAGCATGCTGTGGGTGCCATCTGTCCCTGCATCCTGGGACACTAGGTAGGTGATGGTGTCCAGGTTCCATTCAGAGGGAATTTTGTTGAAATATTTGGTCAAATGGTAATGTTTCAAATGCAGAGAACCACACAAGTTCTTGGAGGTGGTTGTCACTGTTGTTTTCTAAGAGCAAAGTCTGCAATTCTTAGAAGTGACTGAGAAACAGCTGTGTGATTGACAGCTCCTGGCCTCACCCTCCTCCTCCGGGCTGAAGAAGGGCAGGGATTGTGGCTATGGTGTGATAATTTATGCTTATCTAGTATCCCTCTAGAATCCATTCCATAATGTAAATAAATAACTGCTTCTTTTTATGCCTTCTGTTGCATTTTTATATCAAATGAGATGTGAAACACAGGCCTGTGGAGGAAACTTGCTGCTAACAGGAATGTGTGAATGTATCTCAGGACATCATCCGGAAGGAAGCTGTGATCCCTGGGTTGTGACAACCTTGAGTGGAACTGAGTTTTTAATAGAATATCATGTACAAACTGCCTGAAATCCTGTGATAAGAATTACACGTGTTGTGTGGGGAGCCCTGATGCACACAGCTAGGAGGGCAGTGCAGGTCTTAATTTAAAATATTGTAATGAATACTCATCCTGAGGGAATGTGAGTAATAAAGATGAAACCAGAAGACAAATGGTTGCATTGCCAAAAGAGAAAAGATTGTAAAAAGAAGCAAATTGGAAAGGCTCAGAACACATAATCTGAAGCCAAGGGAACAAGACAGAGGACATGGCTCTCTGCATGGAAGCCATGTGCCTTTGGCCAGTGGGGGCAAGTGTTTCCCTGCCTTGTCTGGCTGTTGGACCTAGACCTCAGGAGGTGAGCCACCAGGACCCATAGTTCAAAGCCCTCCTTTTCTGAGCACTGTGGTTGGGGCAGAGGGAGGCTCTGTTGTCCACAGGAAAGAGGAGAAGCAAAGCCCAGGCTTTCTGCAGAGGACAGGCCCTCCCCATGCTGTTGCCCTGGTGCAACGTGCGCTGGGAAATATGACCATGTTTGGAAATCTGGAATCCATCCTCAGCTCCCTTCTGGGTTTTTCTTTGCTGCTGTAGTCCAGACAACATGGTGACAGTTCGCTGGCTTCCATTGCTGGAACAAACACTTGAGACATCAACTTGCAGAGAGAAGGGGTTTGTTAGCATATAGTTTTTGAGGATTTAGACTGTGGTCAGGTTTGGGGGCTTGTGGTGAGTTAGCACCCTGTGGCAGGGAGCGTGGGGGTAGAGAAAATGTCCACTCACTCTTTCCCTGAACAAAGAAGAGGAGGGAGCTGGCTTCCTGCAGCCACCCTCAAGGCCCATGATCTAGAACCTTCTGCAAAGTCCCCAAAGTTTCCCCACCTCATCAACACCAGACTAGGAACCCCATCAACACCTGGCCTCTAGGGACCACCCAGATCCAAATGGAAGCAATCACTAATGAAACAGGGGAGGGCCACCCTGTCAATCAATTTGAGGAACCCAGTTGCTTTTTGTTAATATTTAGCCATTGGCCATGGAACCAAAACTCAATGCTGATTAAGACAGCCAGCACATCATGGTTCATGAGGCATGAATCAGGCAGTGTCTCCCAGTGGGCTTACACTTCACACCTGAGCTGAGAAGAAGGAGGCAGCTGCCGGCCGGTCCTCACCAGGCCATGCAGCACCTCTGCAACTAGCCAGTGCAGCTGCCCCTCCTCACCGCCATTTGGTGTTAGCTTCTCCTCTCCTTCTATTAAAGGGTTAACTGAAAAGTGAAAGAACACAGGGGAGGTTTAGTCTGTTTATCAGGAACATCTTGTGTGATTCGGACATCTATAACTTATTTTATGAAAAGATTTTGTAAAAATCACAAACACACAAACATGTATATAGACAGACTTATATAAAATCAAGCCATTGACTCCAAAGCCTGGGCTTGGACCACTGTCTGAGGCTCTGAAGATGCTTGTCAAGAGGTCCCTTCATGGGTCCCCATCCTGCAGTTCTCTGTCCCACTGGATGGAACAGCTAGATGAACACCTAGTGGACATTTCCCCTCAATAGTCTAATATTTTTATTTCTAAGGATTGGTGTTCATTATAAAAATTTTAAGCTACATAAGGAGAAATCAAAATCCCAGCATCCCCAGTATGACTCCCATTCCAAATGGCTCATCTAAGTCAACACTGTGCAGAGACAGCTGGCTGGACAGAGAGTTGGGGGTGATCATCACACCCTGTAGCTGTGACCTTCTGCTCTGCATGCTAGGATTCCAAGAGATGTCAAGTCCCCCATTCCCTTCTACTTAAGAGGAACCAAGAAATCTAATGTGAGATCCTTGCACTTCCAAAAGCATCAACCACCACAAGGTACTGATTTTTGACAGAATAAAAACCATCTATATTTTGCCTAGAAGAATCTCAATTCACCTCCAAAAGAAACACATAGGACAAAAGTGAAGAATAAGAGAAAGTTATCTCAAGCAAATGGAAACAAAAATTAAACAGAAGTAGCTATTCTTATGTCACAAAAATTACACCTTAATACCAAGTAATTCTCCTGCCTTAGCCAGCTGAAGTGCTGTGATTACAGGTGTGAACCACCACACTTGGCTGACTTTAGTTTTTAATGCAGTTGGAATTCAATCAAATTATGAAAAATTCTTTTAACTGTTCAATCATATCCAGTTACCCCAATAACCAAAACGTTCATTTCTTCTTATATTAATGTTATTGTTTTGATATATAAAGCTTTAAAATAAGATTTTTCTTATTTCAACTGATTTATAGATTAGTGTTCTGATCCCTAAATAACCATTGTTATTTACTTATAACATATTTTAAATAAATGCATATTTCTTTAAAGCATAGTATTAAGATGTATAAAGATTAGTAAAATGATAATAATAATAATAATAATAATAATAATAATAATAATAATAATAATATAATAATAATAATAATATGCAAAGAAAAAAGCAAACATAAAAGAGTAAATAGTATTTGTCAGGAGGGTAGACATTGTCACAGGTAAAAAGCCTAAGCCTCTTCAGACCTTTTAATTATTTGATTTTGCACATGCTATATCAATTAGATTTACATATTCATTTAATTTTCAACTCTCAAAGAGTTGTGATACAAATCTATGTATTACAAGATAACAAAAATAGAAGACAGTAAGAGAGGAAGAATGGTCACACAGCACAAGGAGTAAACATTAACCAAAATGGCACTAGTAAATATTCACCTGTCAAGAACCACCTTAATGGGGTAAATTCTCCAGTAAAAAGACATAAAGATCTATAATACATAGAACAAAAAAATCTATATTTTGCCTACAAGAATCTCATTTCACCTCTAAAAGAACACATAGGATAAAAGTGAAGAATAAAAGAAAGATATCTCAAGAAAATGGAAATAAAAACTAGAAGTAGCGTTTCTTAAATCACAAAAAATAGACCTTAATACCAAAAGTAAAAATAGACTAAAGTCATTATATAATGACAAATGGTTTCAATTAAGCAAAAAATATAAGTATAAATATAAAATCACATAATACTACAACACATAGACATAAGACAGACACTACTTCATCTAAATGGAGAGAGAGACTTCAATGTATATTAATAGAGGACTTCTAAGTTTGAAAAATGGATGGAGCTTTCATCCAAAAACATCAAAAAAGAGACACAGGATTGTAAGTGTTTTGACCATAGAAATATAAGGACAGCATTCCTCTGGTGAGCAAACTCCCAGGAGGTAACAGGCACCCTGTTTCCTATGTTTGGAATATTCTGCAGTTTCTTGCAGAAACCAGCAAGATAACTAATACATGTGCAATACCTAGCTGTTGTGGCAATGCCTTGCATGAGGAAGCTCTTTGCTAGAATCTTATCAGCCTCAACCTTGACCTTAGGCACTTAGCTTTTGGGGAGGGACTCTCTTTTTAGACAACCACATTGTTTTGCCAAGTTCTGCTTCACCTGAAGCTGTCCACATAATAGTAACTTTAAACAATGGACTTACTTGAGAGCCACACAAGTCTCCTATTGCAACCTTAGTAGGTAACTATCTAAGAAGCTGCATAATGTTGCTAAATCTGTAGTCTAATGGCACAATGAACAACAGTGTACTACTGATGCCAGTGCCATAAGGTAACCTACTACTATAAGTAAAGCTGGCAGCTTGGACAAGGAGACTTTCTACCATCCTGTCATTCTGCCTCTGCACCTTGCTTCTGTCTCTTCTTCTTTCTTTACACAGGATTTAAAGTACACTGAAGAGCAGATAGGCTTAACTGAACTTTCCGACAAAAACCAAAAGAAGACAAATTCTTCACAACAGTACCAACAACATTCTCCAGAATAGACAACAGATTAAGTCATAAAACAAACCTTAACAAATTTTAGAAGCTAAAAATCATTTGAAATAACTATTTTTCTGAACACAATGTAATAAAACTGGAAACCTGCAACAGGCAGAACTTCAGATAAATCCTGCATGTCTGCAAATGTAACAACAAGCTCTCAAATAGCCAGGAGTCAATGAATAAATAGAATGGAAATTTTTAAAGATTCTTGAGAAAAATGATGATAGAAACACAAAATAAAAAAAAAAACATATATCATAGAGCAGAGGCAATTTTAAGAAGATTAGATCAGTACATACCTACATCAAAAAAGAAAACAACCAAGACTTCCACTTCAAGGAGGTAGAAAATCAAGAACATGCCTGACCCAAAACTAGTAGAAGAAAAAATACTAAACATCAGAGAAGAGGTAAATAAAATAAAGATTAAATATTATTTTAAAAATATCAACAACAGAAAGAATTTATTTATTTATTTATTTATTTATTTACTTACTTACTTACTTACTTACTTACTTATCCCTAGTATTGAACTCAGTAGCAACCACTCACTGAGAGATGTCTCCAGACCTAGTTTGTTTTTTATTGAGAGACAGGGTCCCATAGAGTGGCTCAGTGCCTTACTTTTGCTGAGGCTGCCTTTGAACTTGCCTTCCTCTTGGCCCTCCTTGAGGATCTAAACTGTTCATATCAATGGTTAAGAGTACAGCTTTGCCATTGAACTCACTTAAGCAGTGGGAAGATCATGATGCTGTATAATATGAGCATTCCCAGACGTGACACCTACGGACATCTTCGCATTGGCTTTGTCCACAGAAAGCATGAGACTCACCTTTCAGGACTCTGCTTGGTGCATGGTTTGGCTTCTTCTCTTTTTGGGGGGAGGTTGTCTGTTGGAGACTAAACCCAGAACATCATGCATGCTCGGCAAGTGCTTCCCCATGGAACTGTGTCTCCAGCCCACCTTGGCCTTTATTGGTGATCAGAGAAAGTGTCTCTGGGACTCTATTTTTAATGACTTACTGGGAAACTTCATGTCCTCTGATTCTACCTCTTCTGCAGATCCAATTGAAGGAGGAGGTGCTGTGGAGAGCCATCCCCCTTTTCATCTTCTTAGTCTCCAGTCAGGTCAATCCGGTCTCCTGTGCTGTTGTTGGGGCAAGGGGGAGAGGGGGAAACCATGTGCCACTCCTTTGGTTTCTACTTGTTTCCAGATCCTTTGTTTGGTATTATGGCCTCAGATTCTGTGGACCCTTTCTACTGGATGTGAGGGATTCTGGCCTCCAACAGAGGGAGGCTCAGACTCACTGTGCCTCTTCTCTGCTGGACCAGCACCATTTAGTTGAATTACAGCTTTTCTGTGGAGCTCAGAGAATGGGCAGCTCTGTGTCCTGGAAAGTCTGCATGTGCCATGTCAAATAGCCTGATCAATGGTGCATTCAGCCTGGGCAACACCATCTTCTTTAGAATTGGGTTTGAATGCAATACAAAACCTGGAAGAGCAAGATAAGTCTCTGATTGAGAATTTCTGAAAACTTAAAAAAACTAGAGTGTTTGAAATCCCTGAAATGAGATGGTGAGTCCACATGGAACACTCTCTAGAACTCTCTATTGGTTTCTCAGCTGCATCTTTTTCATATCTACAGGTGAAATATATGGATCAAAACCACGAGTGACAGTGGAGGATCGAATCTAACCAGTCACCTGTGGGTCTAGAAATGATTTTCTTGTGTATGTTGATGGTGCATTTGATGGACACGGTTTAAAAATGGGGTTCCAAAGAGGTTCCAGTCACTCAAAATCAGAGCTCATCTGAACATGATGGAAAGGGAAGGTTGATTCCCAACTAGATCCAAATGTGCCAGCCCCATCTGCAGACTCAGGAAATGATTGGAATGTTCTCCAGTTTTATGAACTGATGAAGGACGGGCCTCTCTGTCCTCTGTCCAGCCAGAATAGATCTGTCCATGGGGGTGGGAATGCAGCAGGCTCTTGAGGGGTATGTGACTTTCCAAACAGAATGACATGGGGTCTGGTGGGCTCGACAGAGGGACTCAGTTGTGTTCTTATCTTTGGTTTTTGGGGGGTTATGCTATAATTGCTGCCAGCAACCTGAAGCCCATCCAATGTGGAGAAGGGGTCACATTCAATTCTGTAGGTTCATTTTATTAAATAATGTCTTGCTTTCTTGAGCTCACAGGGGCTTTGTGGCTGCCCATTTCCTTAGACACACTCATGGAGCTGGGTATCTCTGCAATGGTCACCTTGGGCCTCATCATGCAGCTCTTGGCTTGCGCCAAGATGATTGAAGTGGGTGACACCCCAAAAGACCAAGCCCTCTTCAACTGGAGCCCAGAAGTTTAAGAAAGATCATGGGTACATTTCTGGTGTCTAGTTGAGAATTTGAATTGGCTCTAAAATTGGGGGCATTAAAACAGCCCAGTTTGGCCTGTGTGCTTTGCCTGCCGACCCTGTAGGTGCTCCATGGCCTGTTAGTGAGAGAGCACTTCTGGGAGGTGCTGGGTATGGGGGAAGGCCAGGCAGGGCAGGGGAGGGCAGGAATGCCCCAGAAGATGCACTTGAAGGATCAGTGCATGGAGGTCACCCCTTCACCAGCCATGATTTCCGTACCTCACGAAGGAGGTGACATCTACTTCAGAGCTGTCATAAGAATTCAATGAAAGCCAGATGCTGTGGAGTATGCCTCTAATTACAGCAGCTTTGGAGGCTGAGGCAGAAGGATCACTATATGGAGGCCAACCTCAGCAACTTAATGAGGCCCTAAGCAACTCAATGAGACCCTGTTTCTAAATAAAATAAAAAATGGCTGGGGATGAGACTCAGGGGTGAAGCACGTCTGCTCAGTCCTCAGTATCAAAAAAAAAAAAAAAAGGATTAAATTAAATAATCACTCTCACAGTGCCTAACACATGGTAGTTATTTAGCAAGTGCTATTTTTCTTCTGTATTTAAAAGGATTTAATGAGCAAAAAGGTGATCCTCTCAGTCCAGCTCTGCTGTTGATTAGTTTTTTTGATGTGGAAGAAATTTGGATAATAGTTCTGGAGTCTCAGTTTCTACATGCTGTTAAACTAGGTTAAGAGTATTGGCTGTATCAAATGATAGGCAGCCCCAATAATGGGGACCAGCCTCAGAGTCAGCCAAGCCTAGCCTCTGTTAACTGGAATGTGCTATTTAGAAAACAATATTTACAATTTTCTACTCTGCCATCTTCCATACAGCATGTCTTAGAGATCTTAAGTTAGTAGGTTAAATAATTCAGTGAGAAATCCATCTAACTTAAATTGTGAGTTTCAGACACAAATCAAGTTTGTAGAATATATTTATGTATTAATGCATTAATCATTAATGAATTAAGTAATGCATTATTAAATATTAAGTAATGCATTTATTATTCAATGCCTTAAATTAATGCATTATCCTTCTAAAACACTAATAAGTGGTTTTCTTTTTTTAATTTTTATTTTTGACATTTTAAAATATACTTGGCTTAGTGCAGTGGTGCGCGCCTCTAATTCCAGCAGTTCGGGAGGCTGATCCTGGAGGATTGTGAGTCAAAGCCAGCCTCAGCAACAGCGAGGCCCTAAGCAGCTCGGTGAGACTCTGTCTCTAAATAAAACCAAAATAGGGCTGGGGATGAGGTTCTGTGGTTGAGTGCCCCTGAGTACAATCCCCAGTACCAAAATAAAAACAAACAAACAAAAAATTTGCATTATTTTTCTAAAGCCCAAATTGGGTGTTTTTTTCTCTTTCTCTCTTTGTTTTTAATTTTTTTTTTGCAGACCTGAAAATGGAACTCAGTGCCTCTGCCACTGAGCTAGAGCCCCAGAAGTTTTCTCCTTACCCTTGACAATTTTTTAAAAATGTTTTTCCATATTAAGAATTCAAGATAATTTTTTAAAAAAAGAATTTAGGATGACTGGTCTGAGGTTTAGTAAAGCACTTGCCTACCGTCCGAAAGGCCCTAGGTTCAATCCCTAAAGCCACAAAAAAGATGAAAGGTGCTTTCACTAGAAAGCCTCTGAGTTCTCATGCGCTTTGACGTGTGACAGTTGGACACTTCTCACCAAGGTTCCCGTGGGCAGTGTCAGTATTTGTCATCTGTGTTCCTGCCACACTCTGCTCAAGATTTTCTTAGGACCCTAGTGTTTGGCATGATTGTCACCATCGGCCAGTCCATTATGGATGTGATGACAGGCATGGACAGGGACCCCTCAAAGATGGGTTCTGGGATCTGCCTTCTGATCACCACTCAGGTGAACCCCCACTCTCGCCCCGCTTCCTGAGTGACCCTGTTGTCCCTCTTCCTCCTCAGCAGTACTCAGCCAGAGCTGGGGCCAGGCCAGGATCAGGGCTGGGCTCAAGGCTAAACACTGGCCTGAGCAGGGTAAGGCCCCGGGTTGGAGGCTGGTCACCGCCCAAAAAGAAATCAATCAAATAAAGACATTGCGCCCATCTACAAAGAGAAATATTGAAATCAATAAAGGCATGCTGTCCACCTGCAAACCCCAAAACAATTAAGAAACAAAAAAAAATATTGGGGCTGGGGCTCAGGGGTAGAGGCTCACCTGGCATATGCGAGGCCTTGGGCTCCATCCTCAGCACCCCATAAAAATAAAATAAAGATGTTGTGTCCACCTCCAACTAAAAAATAGATTTAAATAAATAATAGAGAATCAAAAGACCCTGGCTTTGGCTTCTGAATTCCCGTGAGGCTGATTGAGAAGGGTCTCCTATTTGGCCCTCATAGCAGAGAACCCTGACATTGAAGATGGAAGGAACCAGGGCGCTGGGGCCAGTAACGCAGAGTCCAATTTTATTAATTAATTTATTTTAATTCTGCAGTTTTTTTTTTTTTTGTGGTGGACTTGATCGTCCTCCTTTTGGATGAGCTTCATTATAAAGGGCACGGCCTGGGCTCTGGCTTTTCCCTCTCCACCTCAAACAACATCTGTGAAACCATCCTGGGGAAGGCCTTCAATCCCACCACCATCAAAACCGACCAAGGTAAGGGCCTGCCTCCCTTTGGGTACCTCTGCAGGAAGTTTTCATGTATGCAGAGTATTCTCCTGTGGAAAAATGACTGTTTCATAATCATTTCTTCTGAATTTTCAGTGTGCAAATGTTTAAAATTATAGCTGAGTGCAGAGGCTCAAGCCTGTCATCCCAGCAGCTCAGGAGGCAGAGGCAGGAGGATCACAAATTGGAGGCCAGCCTCAGCAACTTAGTGAGGCCCTAAGCAACTCAGTGAGACCCTGTCTCTAAATAAAATAGAAAAAGGGCTGGGGACACGGCTCAGAGGTTAAGTGATCCTGAGGTAAATCCCTAGTACCAAATAATAATAATAATAATAATAATAATAATAATAACAACAACAACAACAACAATAACAACAACAACAATAACAACAACACTTACAATCAAAATGATATCTAAACTTTCATATCTTATAAGAATATTTCAAGGACAGTTAACATGCCACAGAGTAATTCTGCCTCAAATTTCTTAGCAGGAACCTGCACTGCAAGGATAAAGAAGTGTTGATTTTAGCCAATTGTCTTCTGGTGGACATTTCAGTCCTTTCTCAGTCACAGTTAGCATCGAAGTGAATATCCTTGGGCAATCATCTGCACATATTTTAGCAGTTGTTCTTAGCGAATAAGATTCTAAAAATGACATTTCTACACCAAACCACTTGTTCAGTCAAGGAGCAGTTAGTTCGATGATTACAAGTTCAAGGACAGCCTTGGCAAATAAGTGAGACCCTGTCTCAAAACAGTTATGGGTAGAATGACTGTTGCTGGGTTCAACCTGCAGTATTGCCAATTTGGGGAGGAAGGCACTGGGGATTGAACTCAGGGACAGTTAACCCCTGAGCCCCGTCCCCAACCCTCTTTTGCATTTTACTCAGAGACAAGGTCTCGCTGAGATACTTAGAGCCCCAATTTGGCTGAGGTTAGCCTCCAATTTGCAATCCTCCTGCCTTAGCCTTCAGAGCCACTGGAATTACAGGCATGCACCATGACACCTGGCTTACAAATCTTAATAAAATAAAAATTGAAAAACATGTGAAAATTCTTAGGAGAGGGAAATTGACTTTTTTTCTTTTCTTTTTCTTTTGGCCTCTGATCCCTGAATCGGTTTTTTGCTGGGAAGTCTCTCATGGAAAATATTTGTGTGCATTTTCGTGTTTTCTTGGAATTGACTGTGGAGCTGGTTCTTGGCTTCCAGTGCCACGTCATCAAATTGAGGAAACTGCAGATGAGTCCCTGCTGGGTGCCTGAGAGATCCCATGGGAAAGACTGGACCTCAGGAAGGAGGGTCGGCGACACTTACAGAAGAGTAGGCAAAGGTGACACCAGACTCTTCCTAGAATTTCAGAAAATCTAAGGTGAATTGAGGATCTGGGGGTGCAAAGCAGCTGGACCCTAGCTGTGGATGTGGGGGTGAAATCTGGGTAGGAGTTAAGGAGTCTGCCAAGACCTCCTGGCTTTGGGGGCTGCCTTCAAAAAGAGTGGGAGCAGTGGTGGCCACAGGGGACCAGTCAGCGAAGGCTTGGGCTGTGGCAGCCAGCCAGAGGATCACTTTGCTCTGGAGCAGGATGGTGAGTGAGGGGACAGTTTTTGAAGGAATGATTTGCTGTCCCTGGGAGACAGGCTGAGAAAATGGCTGGCAAGGTGGCACAGCCATCCAGCCTGAGCCAGCCAGTGTGACATCAGAGTGAGGGCCTTAGGACTTAGGGAGAGATGAAGGCCACGGACAACTGAGACATGGAGGTGGCTGCCCTTGGCCACTTCTGGGACCTGGTTGGGGCAGAGATCTTACCTGGGGGGCTTTTAGTGGTGCTGTAAGGAGCCAAAATGGTGGAGCCACAGGGACACCCCCAGGACGGGCAAGAGGAGGGTCGAGCAGGCACAGGTAGCTTTCAGCTGGAAGGCTTTCCTGTTACCAGGAGTGCCACCATGGCTCAGCTTGTGACCTGGAAAGTGGGGTGTGGAAGGGCCCCTAGGGTGGAGAGTGAAGTTGGTCCTTCTTCCCTGAGGTGGGGGACAGTCCAGGCTGGGAGGGAGGTGGACAGTACAGATGTCACATGGCTCTTGCCCCCTGTGACACTAGTGCATGAAACAACCCAGTTCCTAGATATCAGAGGGTAGTGATTTGCAAGAAATGACCATGTTAAACATTCAGAAAGCTTCTAAGGCCCTCATCCTGCCATTGATGTCACCCACCTTTCATTCCAGACATTTGTCAGTAAGGTGCTGTTAAGCACTAGGCGCTTCTGTGGGTGCTAAGAATACAAAGGGATAGAACGTAAGGTGTGTGAGCGTCAGTGTCATCCCAGGGCCCCGGGTCAGAATAGAGCAGAGAAGGAAGATGGGGTGACTGGGGAAGAGTGTTACAGGTCCATCTAGAGAACCTGGCGGGTGCAAAGGCCCTGGGGCAGAGATGAGTGGTGTGTTTGAGGGTCCACTTGTGGCTCAGCGGAGCAAGTGCGGGGAGTTCAGAGAGGTCATTGGTGGCAAGAGGAGCCAGGACAAGTCCCTACTCTCTCCCCCTGTGATTGCTGAACTTCCTCCTTTACAAAATCCTCAAGGTTTCATGTCTCCAGATTCTTGACCACAGGGACATCAGCGGTTGTCCTACACAGCCAGAGGCGGCAGGGAGAGGGGCTGTCAGAAGACCACCATGGGGATGCCAGGGGGCCAGGGAAAGCTAGGACAGTGTTTCTGTCACAGATATCCTGTCCATGTGGTCTACAGGACAGATGGCCCATCTGAGTGGCCATCCAGAAGGTGACACGAGTCCTGCTGTGCCAACTCTGGGGTGACAGGAAAATGCAGTCCCAGGGAGAGACTGGGACATCTGAGTCCCCAGCTATTAGCCACTCTGCCCACAGATGCCACGTCTAGTGAAGCACCGACCTGGGCAGCAGGGGCCATGGTGACAGCCTTTCCCACTGTGTTCTTGTTCTAAAGTCAGTCTCATGCTATTTCTGAAGTGCTCAGACCTTGGTGCCCTGTGCTGCAGTGTCCCTGGCTGGTCTGTTGCCTTTTCCTCAGGCCAGGCCCCTTTCTGCCTGTTGTTGAAGCTGAGGTAGGAGGATATCAACTTGGAGGCCAGCCTCAGCAACAGCAAGGCCTCAGCAACTCAGTGAGATGCTGACTGTGAATGAAATACAAATAGGCTGGGAGTGGGGCCCAGTGGCTGAGGGCCCCTGGGTTCCTGTTGGTGCCGTGAGTCTCCTGGCTGAGTCTCCTGGCTGATTCTGTTCTCCTGACTCTGCTTTGGCCAGGAGGAGGCCCAAGACCCAGCGGAGTCCAGCCCTTTGTTCTTCCCTTCACGTTTGTGTCCTCCTCTGCCAACAGGCATGGAATTGGAGGGTGCCATCTTGCACTGTTCCATCTCTGGGCCACGTGCACAGACAAAGTCAGAGCCCTTAGAGAGGTTTTCTCCTGCCAGAGTCTCCTCTACCTCATAAACCTCATTGCCTCCATCTTTGTCTTTGCTGTAATCATCCATTTCCAGGTATGTCCAGCATGAGCACAAGAAGTCTGCATTTTTTTTTTTTTAATTTTTATTTTTTGGTACCAGGAATGGAACCCAGGGACATTTAACTCCTGAGCCCCATCCCCAGCCTTTTTTATATTTTATTTAGAGACAGAGTCTCGCTGAGTTTCTGAGGCTGGCCTCCAATTTGCAGTCCTCCTGCCTCAGCCTCCAGAGCTGTTGGTGATGACAGGCCTGTGCCACTGTCTCTGGCTTCAGTATAATTGTTTGTTTGTTTGTTTGTTTCTGTTTAGATACGAATGGCTGTAGAGTGGATTTTAGTATATTTTGAAACCAGTTTTTCTGGTTTCTTTCTGTGTGTGCCCCAAGCACAGTGGGAGTGAGGGAAGGGGCAGATGCTCTCCAGCAATGTCAGAAAGTTAGTGTTGAATATATTATATAAAAGAAAAGGCAGGAATATTTAAAATAGTTTTGATTATTAGATGCATGTAAAAATTAATAGGTAGTGTCCAGGCCTGATGTGGTGGTACATACCTGTAATCTCAAAAATCATAGAGGCTGAGGCCTTGAAGGATCACAACTTCAAGACCAGCCTTGGTTACTAAGAGAGACCAGTTCTCAAAATAAAATATTGAAGAATTGTGAATATATATGAATGATAAAGCACCCCTGGTTTCAATCCCCAGTACCATATAAAACAGTATTTTCCAAAATTTAGAACCAAATCAGCATCCTCCACTCTATCTGCAACTATGTAAAGTTCTAAAAGGCAATAAATTTAGCCATACATACTACTAGTTGTCTGATATTGACCATAATCTTGAAATATATACATAGAAGACCCTTCACAATGTATTAGGTGTTCCCATTATTTTTTTCCAATAGCAATGAGAGAGGGAGGAAAACCAATTTAGCTTATGGGGCCACTTCTTTCTTTTCAGGACTAATGAATCAAATATTAAAAGGCTTTAGTGTTTAATTGATTATCATTTATGAAATCATAATGATATGCATTCTGTGATTTCTTGCTTAATCTACATTGGAAACTTTATTATTTCTGAGTATCAGCATCTGTACAGACCACCACACCCCACTCTATTTTTCAATAGTTACAAGTACCTGTGTTCATGCTTCATCAGTTATTCCCTTTTAAAAATAATTATGTGTTGCATTCTTTGTTTACAGAAAATTTATGAAGGTTAAAAACCAGTAGGCATTTTCACAAATTTGACTTTAAAATAGATTTAATCACAAAACACACACAAGAAGTAAGAATGCTTTCTTTCTCTAATTTATTAGCCTTTCTAACATCCAATATCAGGACATGAATGCTGCTCATAGAGGGATGTTCTTACCATCAAGAACAATCAATACTACTTTCTTCTATCCCATCAAATGTTACAAAAAGTGCACATTTTACTGTGTTTCATATGCAGAACTTGATTTTCCATTATTTGTTTAGTGGGTTTTTGCTTTCTTTTTTATCACTTTGTTTTTCCTGTGTTTTCTAATACTCATTTTTTTGTGTGTGTGGTATGAAAAATAGATCACTAGAATTTTCTAACTTTTGCTATATTCAATGACTTGATTACTTACTAGCTAATATTTCTATTAAAGCATCATTTTAAAGGTAGGACTGAGGTATGCTAACAAAACTATTTTCAAGGTCTACTGCAGAATCAGCATAACTTTCTTGAGCTCTGTAGTTAGAGCCACTATTTCTGTCCACAAACTCTGCTCCTTTTGTTTTATTTTTCTTCTATATTGAGTAACTCTCTTTGAAATGAGGCACAGAAAATTGCTTTTTTAGAATTTTATCATTAATGAAAATCTATTATTATTTATCATTAATGGACAGTCTGCTTCAGTTTAGAATACCAGGTTGAATACTATTTTTCCTTTAAATCTTGTGGTTATTCTGTATGTATCATCTATAATCCATCATTAATGATAAATACTTGAGTTCTATTCTTGCTTTATTGAAGCTGACCATAGTTTTTCTTTTAAGGATATTCTATTTGGTTTAAGCATAGCTACTTGAGAAATTCTGTAGATATATTTAGCATGTTTAAATATTATTTTCTTGAATATAGCATTCAATCAAAATGGAATATTTCCAGACCAGATTTTCTTTCCAGTATATACATGTAAGAAACTGGATAAAATATGGAAAATAATATGTATGTTTTTCAGACACCAAAAACAGGCATAGCAGGTGAGTGAAACCATAAGCAATAAGTGTAGACTGGTGAGGTGAACTATAACTTTATTTTTAAAATTGTTCTTAATAAGTGTAGTTTGATAAACTGCTGTTAAAATTATTGGTAAAGGGGAAGTAAGAATAATTAAAGTATACCACTGTAAGAAAAACTTGAGGTCTGGCAGCTGAGAGTAGACTGTGGGGGAAAATTCATGTTATAATAGGGAAGAACTCTCCACTTTCTCTTCACCCTCTCACCTACTTAATCTCACCAGAAACCACCAAGACAGCTAGAATAAAAGGTTTCAAGTTCAGTAGTCACTCTCTCTCCAAATACAAAAAGCAGTTACAATTCAACTGAACACAGAAGCTTGTGTGCAAGTTACGAGGATCTGAGACATTTTATAAAACGTTAGGTTAAAGATGATTCTGTTTTTTTTTTTTTTCTTTTTTTTTATGTGTGTGTTTTATTTTGTTCTGAGGGTGTGGCTATTCCTTGGTTACCTGAACTCAACAAAGAAACTGTTATATTTTGATGAAGTATCAGTGGCTGATCCACATTAAAAACAGAAAAAATATTTTAAAAATTTTTAAAAAGCCTAATTACAAATATATATATATATATATATATATATATATATATATATATATATATATATATGCTGCTTTCTCCCTCCACATTTTGCATTTTAAAGTTTTTTTTAAAGTTTTTATTTTATTTTTTATTTTTACTTCTGAAAAGTAGACAGTAAAACAACTTCTGGGAGAATTTACAACCAATTGCATGAGGGTCTGGGAAGCTGAGAGGCTGGAGCAGGGCTGGGAGGAGCAGACAGGAAGGAGTCTTCCTCTTAGTCACTGGAGGCCAACTATTACTAAAAAGAGACAAAAATCAATAATTGTTTGTAAACCAGGAAATGACACAGATTATCAAGTTAGTATGAGTTATGAAAAATTCATATAATCAAGAAAATGGAAAAATCATGAACAGGATTAGGAAAAATAGGTGTAAATTTTATTTTTAGAAGTTTATTTGTGAAACATAAAAAATAAAGATGAATTTTATCTTTTGACTTTAAATGGAAGGTAGAGAGATATGCAAATCATAAAGTACTTCACAAACCGTTCTTCAGTTACAAAAGCATAATAAATGTATAGCTTCTAATTATTTTACTCTTTATCATCCTTGGCATTTCACCTAGGGTCACACTTGTAGAGTGTGACCAATAACTAAGCAAATAACTAATCAAGAAGATAGTCACAAAGTTACACTTTTCTAAGAAAACCCCAATAAATTTCAGAGCAAAGAATTGATACAACACCTATTCATTTCCTTCTTTGGGAAGAGGTCCCTTTATGAATCAGATAGAAGGAGAAATTGGCCATCTTTTAACAAAATGTTACTAGAAATAAATATGAGTTAGCTTCATTTAGAAGTAAATGGAAATAAAATAACATCATTGTACAGTATCTTTCAGGGTTAGCCTTGAAAAATAAAAAGTGAAAAAATCTCTTTCTAAAGAGAAGAATACTTGGCAGCACACTTCATCCTTAATTACACTGTAAAAAAAGTTACCTCAGCTAAGAAGGTACATAAACTTATAGGAAGAAATTAAGACTTGTCAAGAGTCTAGAAGGAAATTTTGAAGACTATAAAATTCTGGGGGTACAGTAATTGGGATGGATCTCTGAAAGAGATAATGCAGTGTAAATATCATGAGATTTCATGCTATCAAATACCAAAGCAAATATATCATGGACATTGTACAAGACAACCAAGTTGACAACTTGACTTGGCTAGTTGTTTTTATCCAGCCTCTGATGATGCACAGGATGAATGAGGACTGAGTACCATAGTGGTTTCCAGTCACTGCATTTTATCTATCAAATACTTCTTACAAATATCCAGCCAGTTAGGAAGAGAGGTCTATTTCTAGGTTCTTGTGACAGCATCATTCTTTTCATCATTCTCTCATCATAAATTAACAAGTGGACCTCTTTTAATGAAGAAATAATTTTAACCAGAAAAACCCAAACATTTTTTTTTTTTTTTTTTTTTTTTACATTTTGCTTTTAGGGACAATAAATCCTAAGCAAGCACCACTAATAAAGTGCCAATGGACCATGCATAAAAGTGAATCAGACCACAGTTAACAAAAACAAAGATATTATATGGGTCTATGACCATGTTATTCACTGTATTTTCACTTACAAAAAAAATAAAATAAAAAGGTACTGGACTGGTAGAATTCTGGAATGTCACGACCCCTCGCCGGCAAGGGAAAACACGACACAGGATTCTTCTTTCAGCAGTTTATTCAGGCCTTGATTCAAGTATCATCTTCTAGCGACCCCCCGCCGAGCGCCCAAGCACAGCCTAATAAAGCCTCCCGCATACCAACCCCAAGCTGCCACGTGGATCTTTCTCATAGGGTGGTAAGGGATTGCGCGCCAATTCTCCATAAAAGGAGTTGTTTATCACAGGCCACAGTGGAAGCCGGCGCCATCTTCTAATGGCGGCCATGGTCTATAGGAACGGCTCACCACACTGGAACAGGTGATGATGTTGCTTACACTTCTTAAATTACATAACATTATATCAGGTTGTGCTACCAAGAGACAGGCTACATAGATCCAGGAGCTAGACTGTCAAAGTTGAAGAGTCTTCACTCTCTATCACTCCCATTAACCCACTTGGCAATTACATTTTCTTACACCATGCCTCTGCATCCTCCAGTTTTAGAAATCCTAATTATTTAAGAGGACACTTTTCCAACAGGATGTCTAACAAGATTCGAACTAAAATTTAAACTGCACCTGAGGACTGTAAATTCTATGTACTAAAAAAAAAAAAAAAAACCAGAAAGCAAGAGGAGAAAGTACAATCCTAGCTAAGTCAATTCACTCTCCTTATCAGAAGGACATTGATTCCATGTTGCAATGGAGATAAAAATCAGATGATTCAATTTGAAAACAGATGATCCAATTCTCTTCTTTTTAGTACTCACTTTCCATACAGGAATTGTAAAAAGACCAGTGAAGTAGTTGTGTCTTGAGAAAATTATGGTGAGGAGGCTCAAATGATTTGGGCATACGTATGAGTTTCACTCACTCAGCTAAGTTGTAGAGACCAAAAGAAGTCCATTTAGGGGATCTAAAAAGAAGAGCAGAAAAAAAACACAAGATGACATTAATTTGGCATTCAGTCTACACAGCTGTCAAAACTGTAATTAATTGCCCTGTTTTCCTTTATATAAGTTTTTTTTTTTCAGGAACAGACTCTCACCAGTACCATAAACTAAGTACAGAACTTTGACTGAAAAGTGAATTTTTGTGGTGTCACTATAGGGAACTGTGCTTTATGGCACCATAAGGACAGAAGGATTCATTTCCCAGACAATTGCTGAAAGTGGTCTTTTCAAAATATTTTCATCAGTAGAAGAGAGTTTTTCTGGCTATGACCATTCAAGGCTTCCTACACTCAAGAATGTTTGAGACTCATGTAAATCACACTCCATGTCTCAAGTAGGACCCAATATGAGAGTGCAAGACAACTCCAAAATTTCACTTGGAGTAAGCAGAAGCCTCCTTTGAGATAAGACTGCAAACCCAGATTCTGTGCACCCAAACAAGCTTCCTTCCCTTTATTTCCATTGTGCTGATCTAAAGCACCCTACCTTATAGACTTCCAAGATGCCTAGTCATGGTCTTAATCTCCCTCCTGGGGAGCCCTAATTAGAACTCAAATGCATCCTTCATCTGATTCCAGACTTTCTGTTTTCCAGAAGTTCTTTGAAGTCTTTTGTCCTCTTTTCATTGTGGATGTTTATCTCATTTTATGCTTCTCTTTTACTGTTACTTTAATTCATTGTGGGTAAAATAGAATTGTATATTTGAAGATCCAGGTCTCTAAGTAAAATAGTTAGCTTAGTTTATGGGTTTATAATACACAGTCAAAAATGTTCAATACATTTTAATATGAATTTAGATCCATGATTAAAATTGGAGGAAATAAAATAGGCTTTATAAGGATGTAATTCTGCACTGCAAAATTATCATTTTTTTCACAAAGGATAAGAATTATGGAAGCTGACATGGCACCAAGAAAAAGAATCACTATTTTTTATATATAGTTGTTCTTGAAATAGAATAATAATGTCACCATAAATTAATGATATAATATAAAACCAAAAGCTTTATGACCAAGTTCTGTTTATTTTTGACAAAATATATTTGAAGCAAATATTCCAAATCCATGAATCTCCTCAAAATAGTATATACAGTGAATAGAATTTCTACACAAATCATGTAATTTTTGTGATATTATGTAAATTTTCTAGACATAGATGTAGAAGCTAAATACACTAATATTCTTTCTCAAGGAACATTTATTTTGAAGCGTAGTTCCATAAATCTGCAAATATAATTAAATTTTATTTATTATACACAGATCAGTACATCAAAAATGACCAAATACCTGGAAATAATTCCTCTGACATTTCTATTTCCTAGACAATAAAGTCAGCTTTAATATAGTATATCTTCTACCTTTTCAGTGACACATAATTTTTAAATTTTAAGTAAACTTCTCCTTTAGGCTCAAAAATCACCATATAACTATGGTACTAATACTATTAGTGATGGATATTAGAAGAAAAATTCTTAGTACTTTTAAGAGAGTTGTTTGAAATGAAACACTAGATCAACACATGATCCTTCAAACAAATTATAATAATGCATGCACAGCAATAAATTTGAAATAAAGAAGGTATAGACATTTATTAGCTACAGGACTTTGAAACCTCATGCTTTGGACCCAAAAGACAATTATTTTGCTTTGTAATTACAGCACTTTTCATAGCTGTGTGGGGAGTTTTAGGCCCATGTTTTTGTTTTGTGATCTCACATGCTTCATTTATTCAGATATATTAATGTAATATATGCTTATATGAGTAATTTGAAATTATATGCCTCTTTCTAATTATAGAATTGTCTAGAAATTCTTGTTATTCACAGTTTCTAAATTAGAGAGCAATTACCATGAAAGCTAGAAAATGCACAGTGGCTTAAAGAACTCTTCATCCAAGAGTTTAGCCTTAAATTTTTCACATAGTTGATGGTCAATAAATTTATATGGTTCATAAAGTTAAGATCGGTTTAATCTTAAAGTAAAGAAATAGGAAGCCAGAGAGTGCTTCTTCACAGATGCCAAGCTTTCATTACTGGGAAACCCATGGATTCCAAAAGGGCAGTCTGTCTCTCTGATTGATGTAGTTATGTAAAATTCAAGTCCTGCTTTTCTTCCCCACAACTTTGGCTTTTCTGTGTCATCTTGTTCTTTGTGTTTCAGTGACCAGAGAAGGAGATAGGTTCACAATTACTTGTTCATGTAAAGAATCAAGCAAACAAGTAAAAAAACAACTAAAAAATAACTTGAGTTTGTGAAAACATCAGAAATTTAAATACAGTGACAGGGTAGGATGAGATTCCTTTAAGAAAAATTAGAGTCAGACAGTTCCATTGTAATAGAAATTGGAAAGGACATATGTGTGTATATAGGCACATATATATAGACACATAAAAGTAATACATAAAGAACTAATCAACACCAATATTCCTCCTCTAAACTTGGAAATTATATTCCTGTGTATTTTTAATCCAGGATTAGGAAATTACTAGCATGTTCATTTGATTTTCAAAAATTTTCAGTGTGCTTCCAAACCCTTTTATTATGATCCTCTCATTTGTCATTTCCTAACTGAGAGAGTACAGGGTCAGGAAATTTTTAATTCTTTGAGTTAAATTGGATCCAAAGACTTTATAAGAAATATATGTAGTTTATGGCATTGTGATATTGCCCTCTACGAAATGAAGTTTTGAACATAGAATCTCATTTCCTTCTAAAAGTTTAAAAACTTAAAATTACTCAAATTATAGAATTCACATCAATAGTAGTTCTATTTTATTTATTAATAGTACAGAAGCAAGTTTATAAATAAAAAATGCTAAATTACAGATGGCGATATGGCTCAGTGGTGGAGCACTTGCCTAGCATGTGTGAGGTCCTGGGTTCGATCCTCAGATCCACATGTAAATAAAATAAATGTTTATAAAATATCAAGTTAAAATTCATGTCTTCTTTTATAATATGTATACAAATAAGTAATGTTTAAAATCTCTAGATGACATTCTATATGTAAGTTATATCAGTAGAACTCATTAAACTTAGAACAAATGAGAAACTAAAATTAATCATCACTCCCTATTTAAAAAATGACTCATTTTAGGAGGATATGAATTAAAGAAGCAAATATTGTTAGAAGAAAATATCCTCAATGTATCATACGGAACATAGTTTTCTGGGCTGCGTTGAACTGTTGGAGCTGAAGTCTCTCTTCTGCATCTACAAGAAACCTCAGTAGTATGCTAAAATTCCCTTCTTCCACAGCCTTTCCATGACCCAACTGCACACTACTTCTGAATCTAAGAATGCAGAGGCACTTACTCAGATGGATGAGGCCATGGAAAATGTGGTGCAGGTGATAGCCTAAAGAGTTGCATGTTTAAAGGAAAGACATCTTTAAGTTCTTTCTCTGCAGGCCTATAATTTTAATGTCTATAGAAAGATGACAAACATGCCCCTGGAAAACACAGAACTGTGGCTTTCCCAGTGTAACATGTCAGCTGTCTCTTAATTTTACATTTTTTCTTTGGTGGATAACACCAATCCTGAGAGAGCTGGTCTCCAAATGTTTTTATGGTCATATTTGGAAAGGCATCTCAATTGGAATCATGTACCAATCACAGTTGCTATTATTCTGATTATATGATAAAATTGGTTCAGTCCCATTAAACCATTTACAATGCCTCAACTTTGGGATGAGGGATTTCAGGCACCTCCCATGGTTCCACTATGGCTCTGAGGGTCCTCCCTCTATCATGTGTGATAGGGTCCTCTTCCCTGGCTTGTTCCCACATGAAACACCTGGTTTCTGGGTAGTGTTTTTGTCTGTATGCCACCATTTTCAAACTGGCATTTTTGTGATTCAGGCTCTGTAAAATATTAAAATTAATCTAAAATTTTAAAAGAAGAAGATGAGCTGAAGGCCACAGGCTGAGGAGATCACAGGAAGATTGAACATTGAGCTGAGTCAGAGCCCATGCTGGAAGGCCAAACTAAGGAAGCTGTGATGAGCCCTCATACTCACTAATGGAGGTAGAGGGGATACCTGCCCTTTCTCTGAGAGAAACCATGTAATATTAGCTTGGGCTTGTCTGTACTATATATAAAGTTATATATAGTGTAAAAAAATAAAATGGAGGCTTATGATGGAGAATTAAAAGAAAGTGCAATCAGTTTAAGCAGGTCAATGATATTCCAGGTGTTGAAATCAGAGGATACTGCTTTATCACAACCATTGTCAATATGTAAAGGGATAATAAAAGTATCATAAAAACTAAAAGAGTGTATTTCAGAGAGATTTGGAAACTTGAGCTAAATGGAAATAAAATAAAACAGTAACCTGTACAGGTAATATTCCACATGGTTGATTTTGTGGTAGTTTGAAAGATGCATTAAAAAATATAAGAAATGCCAAAGCATAAGACCTCCAAAGCCATGTGCAAGAGAAATATAAAATAGTAGAAGGGCATACATAGTTGAACAAGCATATATGTGATAAGGCAAGGCTCATTTGGGGAGGAGGAAGCCCTGGGCTTCATGTGCCATGGAAAAGTTTATCCTCTAGACCAGTCCCCATCCTGGCCGAGCCACACCTCTGCCTTTGCTAAAGTTGGTTGTGCCCTATTTCTTTTCATGTCGTCCATTGATCACCAAGATACCATCTGGAATTGTCTCCTATATGTACACTTATTGTCTAGGAGTATTGGAGTATTGTGGGGTGAGTTGTGGCAGAGGGGTTGGCTTGTATTCCGCCCCCAGCTTTGTGGAGTCTTCTTTTGTTTGGAGCCACAGAGAGCTCTTTGGAGAGCTACAGAAGTACATACACACACCCTGGTTTTCCTGTCGACTTGACCCATACTATTGAGCAGGTGAATCTAATCTCTTTGTCTATGCTTCCCTGATTTTTAATAGAAAAGTGATTCCATTCCTAATTGTGAGCATTAGAGTCAATTACCCTGATACCTGGACTTTTGCTCCAATCAGTGAAACAAAAATCTCTGGGGAGTACTCTCAAGCATTGGATTTATTAAGCTTGCAGGGAGGTTCCTAGATGTTATGATTAGTATAAAATAAATGTTAATGGACCAAGGTCTTGAGTATATATCATATATTTGTATTCTGGCTTTTATATATTTTTAAGGCTTGAATAGATTTCTTTTCCTTTGGTACTGGGATTGAACTCAGGGGCTCATAACCACTGAGTCACATCCCCAGTCTTATTTTGTATTTTTATTTACAGACAGTGTCTCACTGAGTTGCTTAGCACCTCAGTTTTGCTGGGGTTGGCTTTGAACTCACAATCTTTCTGCCTTAGCCTCCTAATCTGCTGGTATTGCAGACATGTGCCACCTCACTCAGCTTGAATAGATCTTTAATTTCTCCCAACTTTTATTTATTTATCTTCAAGATGGGGATGATGCCACTTGCTTCTCAAGACTGTGATGAGAATTAAATGAAGTCATAAATAGTTGGCACTTGTTGCCTAGTGAGTGCTCCATAAGCCAGGGGGATGACAGGCCTTTGTATTTTTACAAAGACAAAAAGTGGGCACCCAGCTTTTTGTCTGTTGGCAAAGCCTTGAACAACTTAGCAGAAACCTATTTAAATATATATATATATATATATATATATATATATATATATATATATATATATATATATATATATAAAGGACTGGTGAAGGAAATGTTGCTCAATGTTGAAGCATGCTGAATTTCAGTCACAGGTGCCAAAAATGTCATTTATATTAGGACATTATATTAATTTATTAGTATATTCATTTGTGACATATACATGTATGGGCATAACATCATTGATCAGTCTCATTTCTCAGTGCCTGAATTATCTCTCTTATCCTCTCTTCCATCAATCTAAACTCAACAATTCTCTCTCCAATTTTTTCGAGATCCACTTCTTTTTTCATTCCATTGTTCTTTTTACGTTTCACATATCAGAGAATGCACTTGACAATTGACTTTCTGCATTTGATTTATTTAATTTAATTTGATGTGCTCCAGGTTCCTGCATTTCCCACAAATGATATAATTCCACTCTTGTTTATGGCTGAGTAGAATGAGTAAACTTGTGAAAAGGTGTGTAGATGCTATGTTCTGGGTATGTCACCTGCCAGCACACAGAACCTTGAGTTTCCAAGCTCAGCCTGCCATTGTATGAGCCAGGGAATGAAGATGCAGGAAGAATGAGGTCTCATGTGAACCATTTGAGGTCTTCCGATCTGTGGCTCTTACTGCTTGTACATGCACCAAACAGCCTGGTAACTTCCAGAGTGTCCTTTATTGTCTGCATTGATGACTAACCTGTTTCAGGGGTCTGTTTTCAGTACAGTTTTGTTCTCAAGAGAAGGGAATCAATGTGAAGGTAAAATCTCCTGATTCTCCAGGTGTCAGATATAGGATTTGGTTCCTTCCCAGAATTCTTTCCCTTTTGTCCATTCATGAAACTGCCTTTACCAGCTTTACATTAGTCCTCTATTCATGTGGCACCTTTGTATTCATCCTGGCCCTGAGCTCTGGTTGGGGCAGAGAATCTAGAGTCAGAGCAGACCTGGTCCCACTGGCCAGGTGAACTTAATTATTATTATTTTTTTTTTTTACTTTTCAGGGATTCATGTTCCCAAGTTTTGAAATGAGATTGACAGCTAGTAGTGGTAACATTTAATGACATCAGGAGCCATTGATGACCATGTACTGGACTATTGTTTTTGAGACTTTTATCCCTGCCCTCTTCACTGGCAATAAGAACTCCATGAGCAGAAGCCATGTTTACACTCATGTTGCAGGACAAAGATGCTCAGCTGTGTCGAGTTAACTTGATTTAGGTCACACAGCTAGCAAATGGCAGCTTCATTGTAGCTGTGGGAACAGAGGGGAAGAAATGCACAAATGAGCATGGTAAAGCATTGGCACATAATGATCAGGTTATATAGCAGTAAAAGGAGGTACAGGTGCAATGGAAGGCCTGGCTCTAACCAGGGTATAGGCAAGGACTGAGGAGGAGAGAGCAGAGTCCAGAGTACAGGGGAGAAGCAGGCTTCACTCCTACCATAAAGAGGTAGCTCAGAGAGTAACACCACAGGAGGCCTGGGCCTGCCTTGCAGGCATGGGGCCAAGTGGGTGGTTCCCAAATTTGACATGTAGAAATGCAGAATATGAGGATTGGGCTTGGCAGAAAGCCCCAAGCTCCTTTCTGTTGTATGTGCATGTACATAGGCACATACAGAGAGAGATGCCCAGAGAGTTGATAACCTGTGTAAAAATCAGAGAAGTGTTCATAATGGAGGAACAATTGAAAAGACAGTATTATCATTTGAAATATACTTTAGTCTGATTGGACTGCTCTAAGGGAGTTCTAGAAACTACATACTTTACAAGCAAAAACAAATTTTATTTGTGGACTTCTGAAAGCTCAGATTTCTAAGATCAACTTTCCAACAGATTTATTGACTATTGAGATACTGCTTTTTCATAGAAAGCTGTAATATGAAGGTTTGTGTCCCTTTGAGTATCTTGGTTGAACTCCTCTCCAATAAGGTGATGGTATTAGAAGGTGAGTCTTTGGAGAGGTGTTGAGTTTCTGAGGCTGAAGACTTCATCAGTGGAATTAATGCTCTAATGAACAGGTGCTACAGGCTAGCTGGTTTCTTCCACCACATTATGACACAGCCAGAAGTTTCTACCCATTATAAATGTCCTCACCGAGCATTGAATAGCCTTGTGCCTTGATCTTATACAAGATCAAGAATCAAAGAGATCTTTGCAGCTCTCTTTTAATAAAGGACAATAATCCCATTCCATAGCTCTACCCACATGACTGAATAACCTTCAAGACCCAACCTTTTTCTGCCTAGGCTTATGATAAACTACCACAATATTACAATACATATTCACACAGGGTCTAGGACTGGTCATTTTGCCCCAAGTGTGTATAGCCAAGCTTCTGAAATCTGGACCTGGAAATAACTGTCAAGTCCTCTATGTGTTCCTGGCATTAAACTTTCAAAGAATTCTTCAGTGCATATTAATAGTCATATCTGTGTATTCACCAGGCTGCTCACTCAAGATAAGAAGTGGCCCCTCCCATTGTAAACTCCAGTCTAATGGAGAAAGCATAAAACCCATGTTGTCCCTTGCTGCACTGACACTAAACATTGCATATGAATCCTGGGATCCTTTATGGGTAATTACTGATCAGTAAATATTACATTGCGACAAGCATGTGGTAAAAAATGTAGGTAAAATATTGTTCACATTGGAGAAAAAGATCCTGGAAATCATGCAAGCTTAAGAAACTAATTAGGGGCTGGGGATCTGGCTCAAGTGGTATCATGCTCACCTGGCAAGCGCGGGACAATGGGTTCTATCCTCAGCACCACATAAAAATAAAATAAAGATGTCGTGTCCACTGAAAACTATATATATATTTTTTTCCAAAGTTCTCTCTCTCTTTCTCTCTCTCTCTCTCTTAAAAAAAAGAAAAACAAAAAGAAATTAGTCACCGAATAGTGTGGTTCATGTTTGGGTTGTCAGACTCTTACCTGTTGGGCTTGATTTTTGTTCTTTGATTTAATTCTATGTTTTGAACATGGTTGTTGTTTATGTGGCTCAAATATAAACCCATGTTAAAGACTCACCTCTATTCCATCCCCACTAATCTTTTCCCATTGCCCTTCATGAACATCTGTTTTAATTGTTTTTAGTATATATTCTTACTGTTTCTTGTTCTGGTAGGAGTCAATAACAATAATAAGTTATTAGGTAAATTTCTTTCTTCCCCAAAAGGGAGTGCTCCTGTATATCCTGTCTGCCCCTTATTTATTACTCAATGAAACAACCTGGAAAACACCCCACATATGCAAAAATCTTACCTTTCCATGGTGTAGGTAGACCAAAGTTGGAACTAAACAAATGATGGACATTTGGGCTATTCCTGAACTTTATGTATTAACAATATTTCTGTATTGAATAGCTCTGGGAATCTATTTTATATTCTTGCAAATGTACATTGAATGTTCAGTCCTGCAAGAAATATTGCTTTATCAATGGCTACTTTTTATAATTTCAAATAATAAAGCCGAATTCTTTGGAAAGTTAGAACATTTTTTCTTTCTCCCAGAAGGTATACAAGTTCATGCTTTCTGTAGATGCCCCAGTAGACAGGGGCCACATTTTGGATATTCTTTGCACTATTACAGAATGCTGGTAATGCCTTCTTTTTCTGAGGGAACCATTTTCTCTTTCTGTATTTTTTTTCTTTTTACATATAATTGATACCATGTCATGGTTACAGAAGAAAACATCAGTGTCCTACCCTTAATAAATCCATGGCTTGGTGAGAGTCCAATGCTGAAACCAATAATTTCTTCCCAGTACAATGATCACCAAGGACACAATGCATTTTGGTAGTTTGTGTCTCCCAAAAAATTGATCTTTGTAATCTAAATCCTTATACCTATGGGATAAGAGATTTAAATATTGTTTGTTTATATTAATGTTCACGTTTTAATAGTGATAACATCATTTATTTTTTAGTTAGAGGTTTATCTATTTATTGAATTTTAGAAAGACCTGAGGACATGAACCCTATAAAAAAGAATTCCTGGAACATCCCAAATATTTAAAATAAATGCCTTAGAAAGTAATGCATCTGTATAATTATTCAGCATACAGTAATAAATATAAGATCATATCAGGTCACATACATGCAGAATACCCACAAGAAATAAGGAACCACAGGCTCTGATGTGAGAATATATGGTTGAACTTTGCCAAGCAAGAGCTTCTGGGGCTGAGGTGTATGTCATAGAGAACACTCAGCAGGCAGATGGTAAAAATGGAGAAGCCCCCTCTCCAAACCTGTGAAAGTAGATTATTAATTTATATTTGATGTCATCTCCAAAATTCTGAGACAAAAACATCTGTAACTATAAACCCCATAATTATCAGCATCCCTACATATATTAGGGCCAAGACACCAATGGTAAAGTTCTTGGGTTAGATCTTGTGCTAGAAAAGGCATGTGAAGTTGCAGAAGAAAATTATGGTGTTAGCTGAGATCTCAAGATGAACTTCAGAGGAAATGTTTCTTATACTAATAAAATAATATATTTTGTTGATCTTTATTTTTATATTCCATATTAATAGTATATATCTAGGAGAAAATGAAGCAGAAGCCTTTGTTTCAAATAGTGTCATCTTTATCAATCTCAGCCTATCCTATTACTAGGGATATATGTGGATTCACCAAACACACATTTTTCCCACTTCAATTATCAACTCCCTCTAATATTCTCCAGGTGCCATTCGAATATTATTACCAAATCATGTCTGGATTGTGTAATAGTAGCTGTGCTCCCACTGTACATAGCCTTTCTTATAGATTCAGAATTACCATATATTCTCAAAATATTTCTTGATATTATCTTCTTTTGAGATTTTCTGAGGTAGAGTGTTAAGTTGATTTCATCTTTCTCTTCTTGATTAAGCAGTAGGAATATATTGAAAACTCTACAATTTTCAATGAATTGAAATGGAATGATTGTACAAAAGTAAAGAATTGCAACCTTCTCAAAAAATGAATTTCAATGTAGTAGGTGTGCACATAGATGTATTTTTTAGATCTATCTTTTGACCATTTTTTATCAGACTTAATGCCTTTAATATAACATCTAAGATGACACTGAGAAGCATATCCTCTAAGATGATTTTTTAATTTGTATTTGTAGTCTTTTATTGAGTTCAAGTGTTATGTTGGTGCTAAATCTGATCATCTTGTATTACATATAAGGAGTCTTATTACACATATTCTAGAGCTATTGTGTATGAAAGAAGAACAAGGATCAAATATGGATGTGTTTCTGAAATAAAAAAGTACTCAGTAGAAATGCTGGCCATTATCTTTTAATTATGTACTTCATCATCTATGTGATTTAATAGATTTAAAACTTTTCTTTTCATAATGGCTACATATGTTGTTGATTCAAATTATTTTCATTATATTAAAATTTTCTAGCAATATGTGTAGAAAGCTCTTTGACAGTATTTAAGGCCTGTCTTTGAATCCCCAATGTAGCTATCCACCTTGCATATATGTTATTATCATGACCAGAAAAACTATCTTAAGTGACCAAAGTCCAGCTATTGAATATCATTAGAAATATATTATTACTGTTTTTTCCTTAGTCATCTGGAATAAAGGTGTAATTAAAGTCACAGTTCAGATAGACTCAAAGTCATTCCATTGTAAGGTTTTTAAATTAAAGGACAAGAATTTGACCCAAGCCTAAAAGATAAACTTCCATAAGAGTCCCAATATTCATCTGCTTGAAGTAAGCAATGCATTTCTCCAGTAAAGAAACCATGCTTAAAATTGATACAAAAAATTTGATGTTAATCTGATGGAATATTTTTTTTTATACAAGGCATGTTGGATTTTAAGTCAAGTGCCTGAAATAGTAGGTATGTATTTTAGCTTTTTTCCAGCCACATATTAAAAAAGTACCAGTCATCAGGGCTAAGATTGTGGTTCAGTGGTAGAATGCTTGCCTAGCACAT
The DNA here is from genome assembly GCF_047511675.1 of Marmota flaviventris. Lineage (NCBI taxonomy): Eukaryota > Metazoa > Chordata > Mammalia > Rodentia > Sciuridae > Marmota > Marmota flaviventris. The sequence continues at coordinate 1,477,724 of NW_027288260.1, forward strand.
GTGAGGAACTGTGTTCAATCCTCAACACCACATAAAAATAAAATAATAAAATAAAGTGTAAACAAGTTTTGAAAATAAATAACAGTCATGAGAAATCCATGTGAATAAGTCTAAATCATTCCATGACTCTTTAGAACTTGTAGATCTAAAAGACATGACAGTAAGGGAAACCAAAACAGTGAAACATTCATGAACATAGGATACCATTTAAAAATCTGAGGTAATGTAGATATTTGGCTAAAACATCAAAGAATTTATTTCTATTTATTTTAATTTTTACCTGGAATCTACTCTTTGTACTTGGATATGAGACCCATTATTATAACTCGGCATGTGTAAGTAGTGTGTAATTATTAGATCAGGGTAATTTTCATATCATTAAAATTATTATTCTGTGTTTGAAACCTTCTAAGTTCTGGCTATTTTGATTTATTTAAGTAGTTATTATACACTGTAATCACCTTATTGTTCTCTAAAACCTAAGAGTTACTTTCTGGTCTTAATTCTTTTTTGCACTCCTTACACACAATAAGTCACTTTCTCATTCTTATCATAAATCCGGGAAGTGTTTCTGTTCTCAGTTTCTGTGTGATTAACTTTTCAGCTTCAACACATAAATGCCACATGCAGTATTTGTGGGAAAATAAATGCCACTACTAGGAAAAATAAAATATTATTCTCAATTAATAATTAGGGAAATTGGCATAATTCTCTGCATTCACTCATTCAGTGTTTTGAACTTGTCTACAATAATAAATATGGAAAAAGAATAAAATAAATAAATCAAATGTCCATATGTGTTTAACATTTTATGGGTCATATTTGGTCACTGGGAACAAGTGTTGTGACATCTATTTTTATAAAAATGACATATCCTAATTCTTATAACTTTATTTATAATAAGTGAATATACTATAAGTATGTTTTTATATTGTAAGTTTAAATAGATCCATATTACCATGGAATAAATAACTTTAAAAATTGTATAAGAGTTGGCTCAGTGGTGCAGGCCTGACATCCCAGTGGAAAAAAATATTTTAAGAAAAAAAAAATTTAAAAAATGGGGATGTATCTCAGTGGGTAACCACCCAAATGCACTCACCCTCTACCCCTTCTCCACCTGAGATGCCCATCACAACACATGAAAGAACAATATCTCAGCCTGCCACCTATCCAGCAGTTCTCCTTTCACAGCCCATCCGAACCCATTCCTCACTTGATGCCCATCTTTTCATGCCACCCTGTGAGTATGCATTGGGTCTGCACTAAGCCACCCCAGCAGAACTGGTTGCTAAGGTCCAGGTGGCAGGTATCCCTCATTCATTCCACTGGGACCTTATATTTTTTTTTTTAAATGGGTTGCTAATAATTCAAAATGACAAGTTTATGGCTGAAAGTACAGCTCAGTAGTAAACAAGTTTCACATGTGCCTGGCTCTGTGTTCCAACCCCAGCACCTAAAAAAACACAGGCAGGCCTAATGGCACATGCCTATAATCCCAGTGACTATAGAGGCTGAGGCAGGAGGCTCACAAGTCTAAGGACAGTTTCAGCAATGTAGTAAAGCCCTAAAAATCTGTCTCTAAAATATAAAAAGGGTTGGGGATGGTTTTTCAGTGCTTAAGCAATCATAGATTCAGTCCCCACAACCAAATACAAAAACAAACCCAAAGTAAAAGTGAAAAACAACTGTATTCCCCAATATCCTTTGCAGGTAGGGGTCTCTGTGATTTTGTGCTGGCCAGTGAGATAACATTGGAAGCAACTGGTCCTCTAGCTCTTTGTTTTTTCCTTTTTCTTTTTCCCCTGATTGCTGTATTAAATGGATGGCACAATGAAAAACAGGAAGGGCCCTGGGGCATGATGGAATAGCTGGATAGCCATAGCAGCCCAGACTACCAATCACTGGGCTTTTTGATTTTCAAGTAAAAGGAAATATTTTTCAGTATTTGATGGGTTTATTTTTCTAGTATTGGAAAGACAGATGCATTGATTTTCCTCCTTGTTCTGCTTTCTGTTCATTGTCTTCAGGTTCAGGAACAATGTAGGTCAAGAAAAGCAGCCATCTTTGTCACCAATTGTTTTTCAGGTCTCTGGGGATGGAAGGAAAGTACAACACAAAACCTCTATAGTACCTAATCTGAGCCATTGGGACAGAGTTAGGCCTGAGTCATCTCCAGGGTCCCTCATCTGCCCCAGAATGTTCACAGAGAGTGAGTATCTTTCCTCTTGATGCCAACACTCAAGTCCAAAATCTCAGGGCTCCCATGGCTCTCCTGAGAACTATTCCACAACAGGCTGACACTGGTCCCAATCTCCATTCCTGCACTGATGGGCCATTGGGAAAGTGAGTTTAAGCAAGCTTTACTGTCCCCAATTTTCAAGTGTGTCTTCTCCAAAAAAAGACTTGAAACTAAATGAGCACTGAAGGAAGAAGCCAGGTTCCAAGGACTGAAGAAGAACCCTGCCTCCAGAGAAACCTAGGATTTGAAAAAAAATTCCAATTTAAGTGAGGTGGCAGGTATATTATAGACCTTGACATAAAGCAATAGCCTGACAGCAAAATGTCAGGTGTGGGCATGGAAGTATGTATGAAAGACTGACTTTTCACAGCCTCCACAACAGGTAAACATGAATGCTAAATTTGTAACACATAACATAAGAAAAAGGAACCACATTTTTTCTTGCTTGCCTATTTTTCTTTCTTTATTCTTTCTTTTCTTTTTCTTTCTTTCTTTCTTTCTTTCTTTTTTTTTTTTGTACAAGGGTTTGAAACTAGGGGAACATAACCACTGAGCCTCATCCTCAGATTTTTTTAATGTTATTTTTTAACTTTTGAGAAACATTGTTAATCACAATATTGAGGTATTCTTATATCAAACAAGCCATACTACAAAGGTTCCAGAGCTAGAGAGAAAATCCTGCAATCCCAGAGTGTTAAATATGTCTGTGGAAGATGAGCCACATGGACAGAATGTAGAAGATCAAATGGGTGGAGTGGGCATGGCTCTGCAGAACAGTGCAGGTAAGAGGCCAGATGCTGGGTGGAGCCTATGAAAAAAAGTGGAGAGGACATAGTGGGGCTTAGTTGTTTGGCAGAGCTGGTGAGGCAGAGTCAGGCTGAGTGAGTGGAGCCCAACCCATAAGAACAGTGGGTGGGGAGAAGACAGGGGAAGCACGTTGGAAGCAGCATCCCACCCGGGACCCCTTAGGTGAGCACAGCCTAGGAACCAGGAGGTGCAGTGATGCAGGAGCAGAGGGCATGGTGGGTGCATCCACAGGAAGCAAAGGGAGTCAGGAGAGGCATCCAGTAATTCTGTCAGAAGTCACTGTTGACCCAGTGGGGAAGAAGGGTCTTTGGGCTCTGAGATAGAAATGTGACCTCAGGGTCTGCTCCACAAGGGGCCTCAGTTTTCCCTCTTACACACTGAGGCAATGGAGGGAGGCTGAAGATGCCACAGCACAGGCTTTTTTGTTCCTCCCTCTCATGGGATGAAGTGCACTTTCCATTAATTTTTTCTGTTCTTCCAGGTCCAGGACACTACCTAGATCTGTCCTCTAGAGAAAAATATTTGTAATAAACTCTTCAAAATCTTTTGGCAAGAATATCCAGGGAGAGCACTGTTTGGCTCACAGGAGCAAATAGCTAACGGCAGAATTTGAGCCACCAGGACCAGACACTGATTTATAGAGAAAGATACTTTCCAAGAAACTCTCATGTTATCCTGACTCGGTGCCAAAAAGTTATCCCCAGGTCCTACCCTGAAATCCTGAACCGAGGTCCCAAACTGGTAACCAGAGAAGCGCACCTAGCTCCAGGTTTTTGTTGGTTGGTTGTTCAGGTTTAAAATTTGCTTGGGGTCTGGGGCTGTGGCTCCGTGGTAGAGCGATCGCCTAGTACGTGCAAGGCCCTGGGATTGATCTTCAGCAACACATACAAATAAATAAATAAGATAAAGGTCTTGTGTCCAACTACCACTAAAAATAAATATTTAAAAAATTTGCTTGGAATTAGAACGTAATTCTTTTTTCATATTTATTTTTTAGTTTTAGGTGGACACAATATCTTTATTTTATATTTATGTGGTGCTGAGGATCGAACCCAGTGCCTCACACATACTAGGTGAGCCCTCTACCACTCAGCCACAACCCCAGCCCTAGAATGTAATTCTTAAGATTCAGGAAAGTTTGCACAAAAACTCAGGTTTCTAACTGTCCTTCAAAGTCACCAGGAGATCTGGCAGCCCCAGACTGAGTTCTCACACAGTAAGGATCGCTGGCACTGTCCTGCCAGTTTCCAGGACTCCAGAGTGCAGCCGAGTCCTCTTTGCCCCTTTTGTGTCTGGCCCTGGAGGCCTTGAGTGTTGCTAACACACTAAGGGTTAGATGAGCTGGGGCAGCAGGCAGGAGTCAGCATGGAACTTCTGGTCCAGCCCTGCTTCTTGCTTGCTGTGTGACTTTGCTCCAGTCACACCACCTCTCTGTGCTTCAGTTTCCCTATCTGTCTGGAGGCCAGTAGACTAGATCAGTGGTTTCCCACTTTAAGCCAGGGCAAGGCTGTGAGGTGGGCTGCCTTGTCTCCCTTCTCTCCTTTATGAATTAGGCCTGAGCATCAGATTTTGCTTAGGTGACTCCCTGTTTATCCAGGGTTGGAAAACTCCCGGGTAACTACTTGTGTTAACCCCATAGCCAGGGGCTTGAGGTGTATTAGAACAAGAAAGGGACAATACCTTTTTTATTTTTATTTCTTTTGCGGTAGTGGGGATTGAACCCAGGGTGCTTTACTGCTGAATTCTATCCACAGCCTCCACCTCCTTTATTTTTGATACAAGGTCTTCTAAGTTGCTGAGGCTGGCCTCAAACTGGTGATCTTCCTGCCTCAGTTTCCTGAGCTGCTGGGATTACAGGCATGCACCAAGGCTTCTGGAACCATAATGTGTTTATAGATAAGAATGATGGGATTTGATGAGCAGCATTATTCTCCTACAAAGAGAGGCTCTCCTCCCCTGTTTTACAGATGAAGAAAGTGAAGTTTTGAGAGGCTGAGTAACTTGCCAGAGGTCACACAGCTACAAGTGGCCAAGAGCCCATGTTTGTGTCATTGCAGACAGTGAGGCCCTAACTACTGTTTCTGTCCCTTAGGTGGCATGGGAGGAGGTGGGTGTAGAGAGGTGCCCTGCAGCAAAGGGGAGGCCAGTGCCCTGGGAGACCCTGCCACCTCTTGCACTAGCCCTCCTTGCAGGCCATCGGCACACACAGGGAAGTCCCCCTCTGGCTGTGTGCTCAGGACCAGGCTTCCCTCCCCCAGGGCTGACCCGGGCTGGGCTCCCAGGCTCCAGGTGATCAGGAGATCTGGCAGCCCTGGACTGAGTTCTTGCACAGCAAGGGTCAGTGGTGCTGTGCGCTGCCCTTGGATGGGATAGGGAGATGCACGCGAGGCCCATCGAGCCAAAAGACCCTTGTGGTTCTTTGCAGGTGTAATAATTGCTCACCGAGCTCCACAAGCCACATTTTGGAGCCCGGACAACTGCTGTGGTTGTTAGGAGGAACCTGGAGAATGGGGCTTCTTGTAGTTCTCAGGACCCAGCGTGTCCTGTCTGAGCCTTGGTTCTCCCATCTGAGAAAGGAGAACCCCTGTCCATTCCCACTTCCAGCCTGTGTCCCTTTGATGGAAAGGGCAAGTGTAACCTCCTCTGCCAGGCTCCCCCTGCAGCTCACCCCCTCTGCATCTCCTCTCAGGAAAGGGGCTGAATCCTCCCATTTACAGGTGATGTCTGTAAAGGTTAATGTTATAGGCTCTGGCCAATATCCTCAGCTGCTGAGGGCTGGGCTTGTGACTGTTTCCAAGGCCTCATCCATCCCAGGCCTGGGTTCCCAATGGCTGGGGGAGCCTGGACCCAGCTGGGGACTCCTGGCAGCCTCTAGCCAGTCCATGGGCGCAGGCTGCCCTTCCTGCGCTGGCTGCTTCCTGAGTGCTCTGGGCTCCAGGGAAAAAAGTGGGTGCTCAGTGAGCCCCACAGCCCTCCAGGAAGGAAGAGCTTGCTTTCTTCCTCCAGGTGGGGCCTGGGCCTGACTCTCCAGGGTGGAGTGGAAGGCTGTGGGCTCTCGGGTCTGCTGAGATCACCCTTCCCAGGTGGCTCCTGGGTGGGATGAGGGTGGAGATGTGCTTGGTCTCAGCGGCTGTCTTAGTAACAGGGCGCTCTCCTGTCCATCAGGGTTCAGGGTTCGCACATGACAGAGGTGACAACATAGGCCCAAGAGGGATTTCCTGGCCGGGGAGAGCTGCTGGGATGGGTGGGAGGAGGACTAGAGCTTGGGTGGCTCCAGACCCTAGGGGTCCAAGGAATGGACCACCCTCCAGGGAACCCCATCGTGGGGAGAGCCCCTTGTCCTGGTGTCACCGTATCCCTGGGCTGCAGAACCAGGGCTTGGGGAAGCATATGCACTATCCTGGGTTAGAAGGGAGAGTCCCTCAAGGTCCGCACAGGGAATAGTTGGGTCTTAGGGCACAGTCAGGGTGCTGGTAGCAGAGGCGGGGCAGAGGCTGCCTGGAGGCGGGGACACCTGCCCAAGCACTGCTGCTGTTTGGCTGTGCTGTCCCACCATCTTGGGAGGCTTCAGCAGCCCAGGTTGGGGTAGTGGGGTGGGATGGGTGGAGAGGTTTGTCGCCCATCAGGGCAGCTTTTGGCCCTGGATTGGGTTTACCAAGTCACAGCACATGGGACATTGGGATGGGAGGGGTCTTGGGGGAAACCTGGTCCAGTCTCACCTTGTACCACAGGGAAATGGGAGTCCAGAGAGGCCAAGAATGTCTCCAGGGCCCCACCACCCAGCAGGGACAGGTTGGAGTGAGGAGGTCGAGATGGAGCACCACAATACCCTGTCCCCAAGGGAACATGGGCACCCTGGGGATGGGGCAGAGGGTTGTAAGGAGGACACACACACTTTTAAAAACACTGGCTGCTCATGAATGCATACGGGATAAAATTAAAAACAGCCCTCAGCCACCCACCTGCCTTTCCTGGAGGCCACCGTCGTTCTAGTTTCTGCTGCCTGGTTCTAGGCAATTGTGTGTTTGGCCACATGTGTGACAGATGCAGACATCTTCCTCCTGTCCCTGCAACGTGCCGCAGTCTGTGTTGGAAACAATTCCAAACCCATTCATTCAGCACCACTTCAGGACTTTCTCTTTCCCTCCCTCACTCTCTGCCTCCTTCCTTCCTTCCTCTCTCTCTCTTCCCTCTTTCTTTTTTGGTACTGGATGTGGAGCCAGGGCCACACCTGCTAGAGAAGCACTTGACCACATAGCCATACACTCAGCCCCTTCTGTTTTTTGGGAGGGGATTGAACTCAGGGGCACTCCACCACTGAGCCACCTCCCCAGCCCTATTTTGTATTTTATTTAGAGACAAGGACTCACTGACTTGCTTAGTACCTCCCCGAGGCTGAGGCTGGTTTTGAACTTGCAATCCTCCCATCTCAGCCTCCCACACGTGTGTGGCCCCTTCTGTTTTTGAGACAGGGACTCACTGAGTTGTCCAGGCCAGCCTGGAACTCGCGATTCCCCAGTTTCAGCCTTCCGAGTCACTGGGATTGCGGGCGTGCAACACCGCATCTGGGACTTTAGTACTTTGTAAGTCAACTTGTTTTCATTGACACTTGACAAACAGACAAGTCCACTGGCCACCAGCATGTTCCACTGAGGAACAACAAGGCAAGCTTCCCAGGAGCCGACTCTGCTCCACCCTCTGCCCGAGGACAGCGGCTGCCCTCACTTGGAGGTTTTAATTGCTATGTGTTTGTTTTAGTTGCTTTGTGTTTGAAAAACCAAACCAAACCCCAAACCAAAACACCAAAAAACCCAGCCGGCACACCCCACTGGAGATTTCCCAGGGAGGATTGCTTGGGATGGCAAGTGTGGTGCTGGGCCTGGGGGCTCTGATTCGGTGACACAGGATGGCTTAGGCTGCCCAAACCCAGTAATGACAGTGGGAAAACTGAGGTTCCCTCTGGGGGCCACAGGGACCTTATTTCTTCTTGCTCACCCTCATTCTAATCCCACCCCCTTGGCTGTCCAGACACAGTCCACCATGCCTGCAAGACATGGCTCTTCTGTTATGCTGCAAGACACAGACTCCCCAGGACAAGTGGGGATACTGAGGAAAGTGGCTGAGCTTCTGCCAGCCTATGTGTCCCAGGCTATACCAATAACATGGCTTGGCTCTCTGTCCCCCCGCACAGTCAGGGCCTTGAGCGGGATGGGAGGGGGTCGTGGGTGGAGCACCCACAGCTTCTGCTATAGCAAGTTACCCAGCCCCAGCCTCCACAGCTTCATCTGTAAAATTGGGACATCAGAACAATCTTGCTTGTTTGTCTGTTTTTAAAATCATGTTGTTGTATTTTTTTAACCTTTATTTTATTTATTTTTATGTGGTGCTTAGGATCGAACCCAGTGCCTCTTGCAAGCTAGGCAAGCAGCTCTACCACAGAGCCCCAGCCTCAGCTCCAGAACAGCCTTGTTTAAAAATAAGAAGTCAGTCATGGTGGCATGACCTTGTAGTCCCCGCTGTCCCTGCTGTACAGGAGGCTGTGACAATGAGAATCACTGGAGCCTAGGAGTTGGAAGCCAACCTGGTCGACATAAGCAAGACCTCGCCTCAAACATAAGATAAAGCCAGGCACAGTGATGCCCACATGAAATCCCAGTGGCTTGGGAGGCTGAGGCAGGAGGATTGTGAGTTCAAAACCAGCCTCTGCAAAAGCGAGGCACTAAGGGTTGGGGTTGTGGCTCAGTTGAGAGAGCGCTCGCCTAGCATGTGTGAGGAACAGGGTTCCATCCTCATCACCATAAATAAATAAAGATGTCCACCTAAAACTAAAGAATAAAAATTAAAATAAAAAAACCCAAGTTGCTAAGCAACTCGATGGGACCTCTTTAAATAAAATACAAAATAGGGCTGCAGATGTGGCTCAGTGGTCAAGTGCCCCTGAGTTCAATCCCTGGTAATCCCCAAAACAATATAAAATTTAAAAAAAATTATTCAGAAGCTCTATGTCACAGGCTGATTGTAATTTGTTAAGAGAACAGTCATCAAGCCTGTGGCTCGGGGTCAGGCACCAGCATGTGCTGTGAGTTTATTTGATGGGTAGCCCCAGGCCCCAGGTTAGTGGTGGTGACACAGCAGTGAGTGTGACTGACATGGCCTTGGCCTTATTTCTGTGGAGATGAGACTCACGGGGGACCTTACTGTCAGCGATGACAAATGAGACAGGGTCACCGAAGAGCAAGAGAGAGTATGGGGGCATGGACACCCTGAAGGAGGCATCTGTTATGTCTCAGGTAGGTGCCATGTTGGAGACCCCTTCCCTACCTGCCCTGGGTCTCTCCCAACAAACCAACATGGCCAGTGTCTTTACGTTAGGACTTGGTGATGTTTATGTTTTGCATTGAGGAATCAAGAATATACATCTTGAAACACTACAAGTGTCCTCAATGCAGGGAAGCAGTCTCAGGTGTCCCATAACCAAAGAAGGTAGGAGGGCAGGTCTTACTCCTGGAGAGCATGGTGGGCAGAGCCACCTGTGTTGGAACAATGTTTTCCTCTCTCCCCCACCATACACCAGGAAGAACTTGTCGCAATATAAAACATTACCAGGATGGAACCCCACTTTTTTATTTTTATTTTTTGTACTTGGGTTTCAGCCCAGGGGTGCTTAACCATGAAGCCACATCCTCAGCCCTTTTCAGATTTTCATTTTGAGACAGGGTCTCACTAAGTTGCTGAGGCTGGCTTTGAACTCACCATCCTCCTGCCTCAGCCTCCTGCACTGCTGGGTTTCAAGTGTGCACCACCACTCCTGGCCTGGAGCTGCAGTATTGTCACAGACATGGTCGGCACCTGTCATAGCCCCCGCACACACCATGGTGGACGTGCCCATCTCCTGGCATCAGGCGACTTCCAGGTTAGACAAGCATTCTACCACTGAGCAGCCTCCTCAGCCCCTAACCATCATTCACTCCAGGTTCCAGTGGCAATAAGTTACACAACCATCCGTCTACACATCTCCGGAACTTTCCATCATCCCAAACAGAAGCTCTGTCCTCATTAAATAACTCCATTCCCTTCTCCCCATAGCCTCCAGTAATATCTATTTTACTTTGTCTCCATAAATATTCCCACTTGAGATACCTAAGGCAAGTGGAATCTTGCCATGATTTTGTTTTCTGAGCCTGACTTATTTCACTTAGCATAACGTTTTCAAGGTGCTTCTATGTTACAGTGTGTGTCAGAATTTTATTTTTTATGGCTAATACCCGGTTTGGTGTTAACCACATTTTTTTTTTAATCTATTCACCCATAAGTAACCTTTTGGATTGGCTCACCTTCTAAACTCAGTCAGATCCTAAGCAATAATATCCATGAAAACCAAGGACTGGGGATGTAGCTCAGTGGCAGATTACTTACCTAGCAGGTATGAGGCCCTGGGTGGGAACTTTTTTTTTTTGTACTGGCAATTGAGCCTAAGGGTGCTTTACCACTTAATTACATCTCCAGCCTTTTTAATATTTTATCTTGATATGGGGTCTCACTAAATTTTTGAGGCTGACCTTGAACTTTCAATCTTCTTGCCTCATCCTCCTGAGTCACTAGCATTATAAGCATAGGCCACCATGCCCAGCTCTGGGTTTAATCTTTAGTGCTACAGAAAAGGAAAAGCAAACTAGAGTTGAATGGTAAAATACATTTTGGATACTCACTGAAATAAATATATAACTAACAAAGTAAAAATTAAAAGTGTTCTTGCAACCCCCTAGATTGACACTGTCTGCCACTAGAGGTTCACATTGCACCTCTATGTGACAGTCTGCACACTGTATGCATGTACAGGACAAAAATCAAGACTAATAACTGAGTCTCCAGTCCTACCAAGTATCTACCCAGTGCCTTATAAATGCTCAAAATTATTTCCTGGCTGGTTTAGCTCTGAAGATTCAGAATCTCTCCTGGCCCAGGAAAATTCAGACCTGCATTGAATGTTGGCAAAATCCAGGAATTAACAAGCTTATGCTGGGGCTATAGGTTGTGCAAGGGGCACTTGGGTCTGTGCTGTATCATCCTGGGGATTTCTGGGCCACACCTTTTCCCCCACTCTGACCCCTTCAGCATGCTCCAGCCCAACTTCTGCTGCCTGCACCTGCCTTCCTTTGTCTGTGGCTTTATCTGGGAACTGGGGCCAAGTTTGCCACCATGCAGTGGACTGCCAGGGAATTAATGGCCCCTGGAAATAGCTCTTAACCAATGATTGACAGACCCTCCCCTCTCTGTTGATAATTTTGAAGTGGGACATGTCCTGCACTGGGTCCCACAGTTCCCATCAGGATGGGCAGCAGGATCCATAATACATCTTTTACTGATGGCTCCTCTTCCCCTTAATTTCCCTCTCCCCTCAGGGACATCCTGGCTCCAAGTAAACAACATACACTGAGAACCTTAGCTCATTCTCTGCTTCTGGAGCAACCCACATGGAGACACTGGAGAACATGAGATTTCAGCTCATTTTTTGTACCTAAGAAATTTATTTTTTTTTCCTTTTGGATTTCTTTCAATACAGCAATTTGGGGATGGGGGGAGGAAAGACCAGAAACTGCCTCTCTTTACAGCAATCTCTTTTCCACAGAGGTTACCCCCAACTTGAAGACATAAAGCATTGTAATTAACATATGAAATCCTTACTTCTGATATTATAAAATTTGTTACACTTATACAGTGCAGAACATATTGAAAAGGCAAATTAAAATATTATGTGTTAATAAGCTTGGATTAAATTGTGCTTTGAGAACCCAGGAAAGGAAAGTTGGTTCCACGTGGATGCTGAATGGAGTTTTGAATGAGCCTTCCCTCCCCTTGAAGTTGCCACCACTGAAGTTACTCAAGAACAGGCTGGATCTTAAGAGGAACCCCCGCCCCTCCAACTTGGATCCATAAGTGCGTTTCAGTGGAGTGTATGTTTAGAGGTTGGTTTCTCTACGCTTCATTCCCCAGACAGGAGCATGGAAAGAGGAAGAAGAAATTGAGAAAGCTCTTGAAAGGTACAAGGAAAAAAATGAAAAAATAAAACAAACCCATTCCCAAAAGAGTAAGCACAAGGAACAGGGGCCACCTATGTGAGGAGCCCCTCTCCCCACAAGCTCTAGGTGATCCGTTTCCTAGGGTTGGAGAATTTGCCTGAACATTCTTGGCCCAGGGTGAGGGTGGGTTGTCCTTTGTCTATGGGAGGATGGACAGTCGGCCCAACCTTCAGGTTCCGTATCCACCAATTGGACCGTGGAGAGAAAAGATTTTTAAAAATAGAAATGCAACAAGAAAACATGATTTAAACAAAATTGCACTATAACAGTGATTTCCATAGCATGTGTATTGAATTAGCACTGTAAGTCCTCTAGAGGTGGTTGATAGTACACAGGAAGTAGACACAGGTGACAACAAAATACTGTGCCATTTTGTTTAAGGGACTTGAGCACCCAGAGATTTTGGTATCCATGTGAAGACAGGGAGGGTGTCCAGGATACTGAGGATTGACATCACTGAGGAAAGTCCTCAGCCAGAAGAACTTAGAAGACTGAAAACTTGGAGCTACTCTCTCAGCAAGGCCACCATGGTGCAACTGGGGACTTTACAGTCCCCTCTCAGTCCATGGCTTTCCAAAGCTCTCCCTCTCCCAAACACTACTCTGTTCCCTAGTTTCTTTCTGCCTCTCTGATGGCTTCTCCTAGGCCACCTCCACTGTGGTCTTCTTTCGGGCCCTTCCTCAGCCCTGTACTCTCTCTGCTCCATGAACTCTTCCCTAAGTTTCTTTTCCCACCTCTCCCTCTCCTGATCTTTCTCTTTTAACCTTCAAACCTTTATACCCATGGTTCACAGGCCACCTTCACCCAAGACCCCTAAGCTCAACGTCCCCCAAGCAGATTTGAAGTTGCTCCTCTTCCCCATGACAGTTCCCCATCTTGAATCTCATCTAACCTAACATCCAAACTGGAATCCAGGGATCCATTCATAATGCGCTATTAGTGATGTTTCTCTGTTTCAAATGACCCTAGAAATTAAAAGTGGCATTAACACAATATGTTAAATCCTCTTCCACATAGGCTGTGGGTCAGAAATCAGAGTGGCTCAGCTGGGTGCTTCTGGATCAGTCTCTCATGAGGCTGCAGGACCGCAGTTGTCTGAGGGTTGGACTGGGGCTGGAGGATTTGCTGTGGTGTGGCTCGCTCTCTGGGCTGTTGGCAGGAGGCCTCAGTTCCTCATTATGCTGTCTTCTCCATGGGGCTGCTTGAGTGTCATCATGACAGGGTCCCTGGCTTCCTCCTGAGCCAGTGATCCAAGAGAGAGGGGAGCAGGAGGAAGAGGCATGACAATTTTTTGTAGTTATTTGTTTTGGGTGGTGCTGAGGATGGAACCCAGGGCCTTACACATGCTAGGCAAGCTCTCTACCACTGAGCCCTACTCCCATCCCCAGAATGCTATTTTGTTAAGTTATGAAAGTTATAGGAGTTCATTGCAAAAAAAAATTAGAAAAGTAGAAATTATAGAAAAATGCCTCTAATCCTACCACCTGAATAAATGCAAAATACCGGGCTGCCATTATGGCTCAGTGGAGAGCACTCACCTAGCATGTGCGAGGTCCTGAGTTCGATCCTCAGCCCCATATAAAATAAATAAATGAAATAAAGGTATTGAGTCCAACTAAAAATAAATAAATAAGTGCTATTTACAATTTGAAGTGTTTCCATCTAGACCTGTGTGTGTGTGTGTGTGTGTATGTATGTGTGTGTGTAGTTGTATCATTTGGGGGGTGAGGAGGGGTGTTGCCAGAATGCAGTGAGTTCTGGAGCTGTGGCAGAAGGGCCACCAGGAGTTGTGGCCTTACCTAGAGGGACTCAGAACACCCAAGAGAGAGGAGCCTGGTTGAGGGGATCTGCAGTATTAGGAATGCCAGAGGACAGAGAGGCGAAGAGAGTAGGTAGAGACGGGAGGAGAGTAAACTGCACAGGAGGTAAGTACATTTTAAACAAACTGAAGACTGTGGATGTATCTCAGTGCAACTGGCCCTGGGTTCAATCCCCAATACCACAGAAACAAAAATAAAAAATAAAGAAAGAAAGATCAAGGTGCTGGACGTGGTGTTGCAAACATGTAATCCCAGAAATGCACCAAAAAAACAGCACGTTCAAGGCCAGCCTCAGCAACTTAGTTTGACCCTTTCTCAAAATTTAAAATATGAAAAAGGCTGGGAGTGTAGCTTGGTGGTAAATCACCCCTGGGTTCAATTCCCAGGACCAAAATAAATAAATAAAATAAAATAAATTGAGATTACAAGAGGGATGTCAATCAGTGAGTGGTAGAGCACTCGCTCAGCACACTTAAGGCTCTTTCTGAGACCACCAAAGTAAAGAAATAGATAATAAGGAAATAAATTGGAGTACAGTTTGAGCTTTCTATTTTAAGCTGGGCTTAAAATACATTGTAAGAATTTTTATATCCCATATTTTATATACTACAATACATATTATTATAAATGCATAATAATATATATTATAATTTAACTTGTTATAATTTATAATTAATATAAATTAGGGGCTGAGCGTGTGGCTTAGTGGAGGAGCACACGTTTAGCATGAGCAAGGCCCTGGGTTCCATCCCCAGCACCAAAAAATTATATATATATATATAACTTTTATAATACAAATACACACAAATATATATATATATATATATATATATATATATAATTTATATTATGTATCTATACATTATTTATGCATTGATATTATGTTCTACATTTATGTTATTTGTATATTTACATTATGTATTTCTGTATTATTACATAATATATAAACATTTTATTTATTATACTTCACATAGGTTTTGAAATGTTAAATGTATTGTAGTATTTAGATTTTTTTAATTGTATATATATTATAAGAATGTTCTTCCAGCCAGGCACAGTGGCACATGCCTATAACACCAGCAACTCAGGAGGTTGGTGCAAGAGGATCACAAGTTCAAGGCCGGCCTCCGCATCTTGGTGAGATCCTCAGCAACCTAGAGACAGGTCTGTCTTAAAATAAGAAACATCTTTAAGGGGGTTGCTGGGGATGTAGCTCAGTGGTTGAGCACCCCTGAGTTCAATCTCCAGCATCAAAAGAAAGTAAGAAAGAATGTCATTCAAACGCAAGATATTTAAGGACTGCAGACCATTTGAAGGACAGCGCTTATTGACCCCCTCATCGAGCCTGTCCTGTCTTCCCCACATCAAGGTCCTCCCTGAGCCCTTGCAACAACTGCTGATTTTCCCACCCATCTCTGGCTCTGGCTCCTTCAGTTCCTGCTCTGCCCATCCCTGCAGGGCTCATCCTGAGACACAGATCTGGTCACGCTATTTTCCAGCAGAAGTCCCCTCCATGGCTCCCTACTGTTCTTGGCCTGAACTCCAGGCTCTTCCATGTGTCTGGCAGGGGTCTTCAGGCCCTTGCCCCCTGCCCCCCTACAGACGCAGCTCCAGCCCTCCCCACTGGCACCACATGGTTCAGCCACGCTGGTCTCTCCTGATAGGAGGCAGTGTGGTATAATGGCTGGTGCCTGGACATTGGGTACAAATCTCAGCTCTCCTTCTTGCCCACTTTCTGACTTTGTAGAAGTTCCCCATGCTTCAGGATGATGGGGGGACTCCATGAGTTTCTGCATAAAGAGCACTCAGAATGGTGTTGGCATGTGACATAAGTGCTCCTAGGATACATCAGATGTTTTCATCATCAGCAACCCTCCCTGAACACAGTGGAGCAGTTCCCCAATCAGAGCCCCTGGAATCTGGGTGGGCTTAGGATGCTTCATCCAGTAGAATGCAGGGGGAGTTCTGCCTGTGACTTCCAAGGCTGTCACACAACGCAGTGCAGAGCCTCTTCTCTAGTGCAATGCTTCCTCTCCAAGTCACCCTGATGGGAAAGAGCCCATGCCACACCTGTGGGAGAGGGGCTGGCAGTCCCAGTCTCTGGGTCACCCTGGCCAGACACAGGAGATATCAGATCATTTCAGCCTCCAGTTTTTAAGTTGCTCCAGTCTCTAGTTTTCCTACTGAGACCTCAGACTCTAAGGAGCAGAGACAAGCTCCCTCCACTCTGCCCTGCCCACATTCCTGACCTACTGACTGTTGTTTTGTTTTGTTTTGTTTTAGTTGTAGATGGACACAATACCTTTATTTCATGTATTTATTTTTATTTGGTGCTGAGGATGGAACCCAGGGCCTCACATGTGCAAGGCAAGCACTCTACCACTGAGCCCCAGCCCCAGCCCCTGACCTGTAGACTCTTAAGAGCATAATAAGATGGTTCCTTGAAGTTGTAAGTGGTGGGTAATTCGTTACACAACAATATATAACTCTTTTTCTCATGGCAAACTCCTACACATTCTTCAAGACCCATAAAAATGTTGCCTCCTCCTCTCTGAAGCCTTCCCTGATTCCTCCTTGCCTTGGTGGCTTTCTGTGTGTGAGTCTTCAGGAGCCCATTCCTCACCATGTGGACCTGTTTCCTCATCCATTTCTCTCCTCAGACCAGGCACTCAGCAGGTCCATCTTCATGTCCTAGCACTGCGGCTGCTTAATGGAGGTTACATTTGATGAATGAATGAATGAATGAACGACTGTGGCCAGTGCTGGCCTACCTGACTGAAGTATCGGGAAGATATTCACATAATTACATTGTGGGACTTGATGGATGTTGGTATAGTGGAATTCACTTTTAAACAGCTTTACTGAGGGTTAAACAATGTGCAATCAACAATACATATTTTAAAATGTTATTTTTAGTTGTAGTTGGACATAATACCTTTATTTTTATTTGTTTTCTTATTTTTATGTGGTGCTGAGGATCCAGCCCAGTGCCTCACATGTGCTAGGTGAGTGCTCCACTGCTGAGCCTCAACCTCAGCCCCAACAATACATATTTTTGACAGATAGTCAACTACATATTTTAAAGTGAACAATTTATTATATACATCCACAAAACCATCTACACAATCAAGATAGTGAACTTCTCCATCACCTCATCATCCTCAAATTTTCTTTCTTTCTTTTTCTTTTTTGATACTGGGGATTGAACTCAGGGGTACTTTACCATTGCATTACATTCCCAACCCCTTTATTTTTTTTTTTTTTTTTTACTTTTTTTGTTTTGAGATAGGGTCTTTGCTGAGGGTCTCACTAAATTGTCCAGGCTGGCCTCAAACTTGTGATCCTCCTGCCTCAGCCTCCTAAGTGTCTGGGATAACATGCATGCACCACTGTACTCTGCCCAAAAGTTTATTTATGCTACCTGTAATTGCACCCTCTGAGCACAAGTAACCACCAATCTGCTGACATTATAAAATAGTTTATGTTTTCTAGAATTATATATAAACAAAATCCTGTGATATGTGCTTTTAACAAAAATCTGGCTTCATTCACTCATAAAAATTTGTCCACCCTGCTGTGATATAGTCATAATCTATTCCTTTTTACTGCTGAGTAGTATTATTCCATTGTATAGATGTATCACATTATCCTCCATTTTAAAAATGAGGAGACTGAGGTTTGGAGAAGTGAAGCAAATTGCCCAAGGTCATTTTGCTGGTGAACTTGAACCCAGGTGAGTGCCTCCAGAGCCAACTAACTTAACTGCCACCTGTGCCTTCTAACTGGGGCATGGTGACTTTTTTTTCACTCTCTCTCTTTTTTTTTCCAGTGCTGGGAGGCATGGTGCCTTTTGCTGTGGTAGACAGAATAATGACCCCCCAGAGACATCTATGTCCTAATTCCGGGAGTCTGTAAATATGTTATATAAGGTGGCAAGGGGGAATTAAGTTTGCAGATAAAATCAAGGCTGCTCTAAGATGGCCTCAAGACAAAAAGATGCCCTTGGTTTCTTACACTGGGGGCCAGGGCAGGGTAATCACAAGGGTCCTTTGAAGTAGCAGAAGCAGGCAGAAGAGGAGAGGAGGGAAGAGATCTGCAGATGCTGTCTTTGAAAATAGAGGAAGGGGCCACAAGGCAAGGAATGCAAGAGGTCTTTAGGACTTGGAAATGGCCAGGAATGCTCCAGAAAGAATGGAGCCCTGCCAATACTGGAGGGCAGGGGAGGAGCTTGGGGCCCACTTCTGACTTCTGGCCTTCAGGACTGTAAGATAAGTTTGTGTTGCTTTAAATCCCTCATTTGTGCAAATTTGTTACAGCAGCAACAGTAAACTAATGCAATGACTTTGACCATTTGTTCTAGAAAGTATGAGCCCTTGGACGAGAGCTAGGGGCTACTGTGGTGTCCAGGGAGAGTTGGGGGAAACTGAGCCTATCAGAGGGTGTGGGTCTCTGGGCAGAGTGGTCACACCCCTATTCCCTGCCATAGGCTCAGTCCCAATTTCTGGGTAAAATATTCCCAAGTAGCGAGCATGGCTCGACGGTGGGAGACCTTGAAGCTCAGACCTGTCTAGGCTGAACAAATAATTTCCTGGTTCTTTGAAGTCCTGGGGTAAACACAAGAGATAGGTTTTCTCCACCAACTGAGCCCAACAGATCCAGGCCCCAGCTGCAGAAGTTGCTGGGAATGTGGGCATGCTGGCCCAATGTCAGCCTTGCCATGGATGCTCAGAAAACAGAGATGATCAAAGCCCTTGGAGAAGGAGGGTTCGTGGGAGTCCGTAGGAGCTGACGGCAAGTGAGAGTAACTTAGTGCTTATATAACAGAACAAGCAAACTGTTTTTTTTTCTTCCTGCACTCTCAACAGCCAGCACAGAGGACTTCTGTGGCCAGATGTGGGGGTTGCTTTCCTGCACCACACATTTATCCAATGGACATCTGCTGGGTGACCTGCCATTCAGCTCAATTCTGACACCATTGAGAGGTAAGTTAGATTTCACAGGTGAAGGACTCAGCCCCACAAGCCTGCCCCCACCCTAGTCCAGATGCCCCTTGTAAGTCACAGGTTGTCACCTATATGTCACACCAACTGGCTATAATAAATTGGGGTTCACACGGTGCCTACCTCAGGTTTGATAACTAAACAAGAGGGCTCACAGAACTCAGGGGAACTTGCCTCCTGGTTCATTAAAGGATATGATAAAAGACATCAATGAACAGCAAGAAAGAAAAAATGCGAGAGAAGAAAGAACAAAAGTGTAGTCCTGGGGCTGGGGCTGGGGCTCAGTGGTAGAGCTCTGAACCAGTCCTCAGGGCAGGAGCTGCCGTTCCCATGGAGTTGGGATGCATCGCCCTCTTGGCACGTGGATGTATTCACCAATCTGGAAATACCCTGAGTCCCCAGAGTTCAGAATGTTTAGGAGTGTTTTATACTGGAGGTATGACCGACTGGCTTATTGAGCAGAGTTGGGATTTGAACACTGGGCAATCGCTTCATCACTGAGCTACACCCCAGCCCTAGGCCTGCTTTATTTTCAACCTAATCTCCAGCCCCTCTCCCCTCCCTAGAGGATGAGGACTGACATGGAAGGATCCAAACTTGTAATTATGACTTGATCATGTTGGATAGCAGTCCCCATCCAGAAAACTACCAAGAAAGTCACCTCATTAAAGCAAAAGACACCACTATCACCTAGGAAATTGCAAGCATTTAGGAACTCTGTGCCAGGAACTGGGAATGAAGACCAAAATGTGTGTGTGTGTGTGTGTGTCTGTGTGTGTGTGTGTGTGTGTGTGTGTTTTATAGTACTGGGGATTGAATTCAGGGGTGCTCTATCACTGAGCTATACCCCCAGTACTTTTTTATTTATTTTTTTATTTCATTTTTTAAGAGAGAGAGAGACAGAGAGAGAGAGAGAAAATTTTACTATTTATTTATTTATTTTTAGTCTTCGGCAGACACAACATCTTTGTTTGTATGTGGTGCTGAGGATCAAACCCGGGCCGCACGCATGCCAGGCAAGCGCACTACCTCTTGAGCCACATCCCCAGCCCGGTACTTTTTTATTTTGAGACAGGATCTTGCTAAGTTACTGAAGCTGGCCTTGAACTTGGGATCCTCCTGACTCAGCCTCTGGAGTCACTAGGATTACAGGCATGCACCACCATGCATGGCTCCAAAATATTTTCTTTATTTATAAATCACAATGTCAGCTGGGAGAGGTGGCACTTGTCTATAATCCCAGAAACTTAGGGAGACTGAAGTAGGAGGATCCCAAGTTGGAGGCCAGTCTTGGTAACTTAGCAAGACCCTGCCTCATAAAAATAAAATATAAAGAGCCACAAATGTAACTCAGTGACAGAGCACCCCTGGGCTCAACTCAAAGTACTACACAAATTAATCAATCAATCAATCAACCACAATATCATAGTCAGTGGACTTCAAACACAAATCCCTCACTGCAAGGTGATGTACAACTCAGAAGACATGGGTATTACTATAACTCCATTCAATCATTAATAATTAGTTCATTCCACCCTTCAGACATATGGAAATGTTTCCCAGAACTAGGTCACCAGGTTTGCAGGCTTCCATTTGATCTTGTCAGGTTCCAAAAACAGAAGTGGTCTTGTCAAATGGCTTTGTCTTTTTAGGAATCTGCTCTGATTGACCTAAGAGAGACTGTCCTCTCTTGCTCTGAGCCTCTTCAGGTATCCGTGTTCCTTGAATTTCCCTCCTTCCAATCATTTCTTGTCCCTCAGTGATTATTTTTCCTTCTGTCCATTTATGCCCAAACTTTTCTACCTTTGGAAGGACACGAGGTTGGCCACCATCCTGGTCTGGACTTCAGGCAATAATACCACCTTAGCGAGTGTCTGCCCATCAGCTGGCCCCTGTTCTGGGGTAAGGTAACACAGAAGCACAACTAGCCCGGGGCTGTTGTTACCACAGGCCATGCAGATGTGCTTATTGCTGTTTTTTCTTTTAATTTTTTAAAAATCTGTTCTTTTTAGATATACTCTGGTGCACTCACTGTTAATCCCTCTTTTGCCAAAGAAACGACCCACCCTCTAGGCCCTTAGGAACTCTGACCAAGTCCCCAGTGGAGAGGGAAGAAAGAACAAAGTGTAGTCCTGGTGCTGGGGCTGGGGCTCGGTGGTAGAGTGCTTGCCTGGCACCCCCGAGGCCCTGGTTTCCATCCCCAGTGCCCACAAATGTGCACCAGCCTCCTCCTGCCCTGGACTGCATGCTCCTAGCAGAGCAAAATGGTATGTTGAGAAGGTCCCGCTGGCTGTTTGGTGGCTGATCCACAGGAGAGGTGGGGGCTAGTTCGAAGGAATGAGATATCTTTGGGAGAAAAAGGGACATGTGACCCCAGGATGAGCCCAGACCTGGCTATGCTGGCTTCAGGACTTGCCTTCCAGAAAAAACCTCCAGAGCCAGCACTGTGGCTGGTTGGACACTATGGCGGTGTGTCAGCCACCACTCCCAGGCTGGCCAAACCCAGATTGGGTGTGAGATGGGAAAAAAACACGGCTGAAGAGCCCAGTGTTCCTGAGGGGGTTGGAAAAAACTTTTTATTGTCATTGTTTTCTTCTTGGGGCAGAGTTTTTTTCTTTTGTTGATTCTGGGGAAGGATCCAAGGACCTCACACCTGCTCCTCCAGATCTCTACCACTAAGCCGCCCTCTCCCCCATGAAGGCTTAAGAAAGCACTTCCTGAGGAAGAATAGGAGCTGGAGGAGGCTTCCTGGCCCGTGAGACATGCTCTTGGTCCACCTGTGTGGGAGAAAGCATGACTGGCAGGGTTGAGCCCGGGTACCCTGTCCGACCCTGGGGACAGGCAAGGACTGGGGAAACCATCCCCAAAGTGCTGGGCATGAATTTCCATCCCAGGCCCAGATGTGTGAAGGCCTCTACCCGACAGGCTTCTTCCTCATGGATGTGGCCCTGATATGGTGTCCAGCCTTCCTTGGCTCGGGCCTGCAGGACCAAGGGGGCATCTGGGCAGCTGCTGTCTGTCCTCCACCCTGTTCCCTCTCTGTCCCTGCCATGGTAACAGGAAACCACATTTCTCACCACTATGGACCAAATGGTGCCCATTCTGAATTTCATTTTTTGGAGTCCTAACCCCCAGTACCTCAGCATGTGACTGTATTTGGTGACAGAGTCTTTAAAGTTGAGTAAAAAAGAGGCCAACACAGCTCAAAGAGTGGGCATTTTGGGAGTGTACAAGAGGACAGCTGCATCCAACTTCCCCCTGGGCTTCTACACACCCTCTAATTCTCCTGGGACTAGCTGTGCTTCCTCTGCTACAGGTACACAAAACAAGAGCCACTCCCCCCACGCTATTGAGTTGATGTTCCTTGGACACTTCTGCCTCTACTACTGTGTCCTGGTGACTGCTGAGCATGTGACTCTGCATACATTCTAGGGGATAGCCAACCCCACTCCCAGAGCTGAATCACTGCAGGGCTGAATACCTCCCTTTTTTTCTTTTTTATCTTGGTACTAGGGATTAAACTCAGGGGCACTCAGCCTTATTTTGTATTTTGTTTACAGACAAGTCCTCACTGAGTTGTTTAGGTCCTCACTAAGTTTCTCAGGCTGGCTTTGAACTCACAATCCTCCTGCCTCAGCATCCCAAGCCACTGAGATTACAGGTGCGCCCACTCTTCCCCTCCCTTTCCACTTACCCACCCCCACTCAGGGCAGAACTAATCACTCCAAAGTCTACTTCCTCCTTCTTTCCACACCTGTCTTGGATCACTCCTGATCCCCTGCACAGTTTTAAACTCACAGGGAACTTTGGGTTCCAGCTGTCCTGTTAGATTCCAAGGTCCAGAAATTATATTAATTACAAAGCAAGTTTATTTCTGGGAAAAAAAATAACAAAACAAAAGTCATGGAGAATGGCCATACTTCGATAGGACACATATCTTCATAAGGAGAGGACACAGACACAAACAGAAAGAAGACCAGGTGAAGACACAGGGAGGAGACAGGAAAGGAGGGAGGATGCAGCAGAAACTAACTCTGCCAACACTTGATTTCAGACTTTTGATTGTTTAAGTCATCTGATTAGAAGGAAAGAAAGAGAAAAAAAATCAGTGATCCTTGTTACATAAGCTCTAGCAAACTAATACAGCCACCATCACGACAATAACAACAGCAAACGCATAACTTTGACCTCCATGTGACAAGCTGATCCTCACTAACTCTGGTAGGTGGGAGTTAGGGACCTTGTTGGGATCATCTGCCACCTATCAGCTATGTGATCTGGTTAAATTACTTTGCTTCTCTGGGCCTTGATTTCTGATTCTATCCCCTGGGACTAAAATAGCACCTACACACCAGTGTGGTATTATAGAATGATATAAAGCATTTAAAGGGTTTAGAGCAATTTCTAGAACTTAATGTTGACTTTTATTATTGATTTATTTGAAATAAGATCTGGGCCCAAACTCTTAGGGTCAAGGAATCCTCCTCTTTCAGCCTCCAAAGTAGCTGGGACTACTAGAGAGGCTCTTGGCTTTAATATTGGCTGTCGTTATTCATCTTATTTTATAGATGTGAAAATAAAGGATCTGAGAGGCTAAATAACTTTCCCAGGGTCACACAGCAAGTGGCAGGGTCAGGATTTGAACTCACACAAGTTGGACTCCAAACTCAAAGATGCTGCCTCCCTTCCCACCCCTCAGCTGCCCAGATGCAAAGGCCACCTTGGTGACTCTTTTTTAATTAATTAATTAATTATTAGTTCTAATCAGTTACACATGACAGCAGAAAGCTTTTTGATTCCTTGTTCACAAATGGAGTAGAATTTTTCACTCTTTGGTTGTACATGATGTAAAGTTGCACCATTCTTCAATCATACATGTACCTAGGGTAATGATGTCCATCTCATTCCACCCTTAGTGTCAGCCTCCCCTGTCCCTGGAAGCCCCTCCTCAGTCCAGCCCAACTGTGAACACTGGACTCTGGACATTGGCATGGGACAGAGCACTGGTCGCATGGCCTCAGGTGCTCCTCCTCAGTTCATTTCCTCTTCCAGATCTCACTGCTGCCCCAGGCTCTGGGCAAGGCCAGGATGTGGCTTACTCCAGGACACACAGCTGATGAGGCAGAGTAGGGAGGGTCCCTGCCCTTCCTGCAGCCCCAGGTCCATCCTCTGGCTCACCCCAACAGGCAGCCTCAGAAGGGAGATGGGACCATGCCTGGGGTCCTGGGCAGGGACCAGAGCCTCTTGATCCTGGGTGGTCTGGTCCCCTGGGCAGAGATTCTCCTTCAGCTGCTGACCTGATCATGGCCAGGTGTATCTGCAAACTGCTCCATGAGCTCAGAGGCCTGTGAACTGAGGACATATGATAAGAAGGACCCTCAGGGATGTCTTGGGAGATCTGTGGCCTTTGCTGGACAGACTTCATCCTGAAACGCACAAGGTGTCCTTGATATACCTCTTCTCTGCCTCGAAAGTGACCATTCAGCCCACACTTCTGGCATCTTCTGCAGCCCTTGTCCTAGGGCCAGGTTGTTTATGGTCGAAGTGAGAAAATCTAGCCAATGTGGTCGGCTTGGAAGACAATCGTCAGACCCCCACCTACTAAGACCTGATAGGGGGTGTATGTCTCCTCAAATCACAGGCTAAATCAGTAACAGCACAGGACCGATCTTCCTGTGGGTGCCTCGTGCCTCATGGCCTTGTTGGCCTTGAACATCTGAGCTTCTGGCATGGGGGTTGGCACCTGGAATTGAACCCAGGGGTGCTTAAACCACATCCCCATCCCTTTTTAAAATATTTTATTTAGAGACAGGGTCTGACTGAGTTGCTTAGGGCCTCATTAAGTTGCTGAGGTTGGCTTTGAACCCACATCCTCCTGCCTCAGCCACCCAAGTCACTGGGATTACAGGCATGGGCCAGCTGGTTTGCTGGTTTTTTAAGGAGCTGGAGACCAAGAGAAGGTTCCCAGCTCCCAATCTGACTTGTGGAAACAGCTGGGAGTGTGTCTCGGTAGCTGGCAGTGACTTGATCCCAGCTTACCACTTGGGCACAGGTCCCTGTAATCTGGCCTGTGCTCTGTGTGTGGGGGGGGCGAGGGGGGATAGGGGTGTCTCTGGATCTCCACACCTATCTGGTCACCCTGTCCTACTGTGTCTTGTTTGTCAAGTTCCAGAGGGACACGATAACTTTATTTTATTTATTTATATCTATGCCTAACACAGTGCCTCGTACGTGCTAGCCAGAGCTCTACCACTGAGCCGCCACCCAGCCCCCAGCACTGCATCTATCTGGCAGCTCTAATAGTCCTGGTTCTGGCTCTGCTCCTACTCTGCAGCCTGCAGAGTCCTCTGGCCTTAGTTGGTCCTTAACCCCTAAAACCCTTGTCAGCATTTTCCCATCTCTCCTATGATGAATCAAAGCTTAATGGCCTCATGGCCTGTCCAATCTGGCCCCCACCTCCTGCCCATGCCATGCTGACCCTCGCCCTTCCAATCTTGCCCTTGCTTCCTGCAGTACCCACCTGGGAAGCCCTCTGCCCCCCATGCCAGATGGCATGTGAGATGAAGCCCATCTGCTACCTCCACCCCAGTTCAGTTCCCAAGGTCTCTCCCAGGGCTCACCTTCACCTAAGTCTGTTCTAACCTCAGTTGGCCATTCTGCAGTGTGGGGAGGAAGGTACCCCAGCCCCCTCTTTCATTCCAAGGTGCTGAGAATGTGAATCAGTCCATCCGCCTTCACTTGGGGATCTGATTCCTAGAGATCTGCCTGGCTCCCACCTCAAGATAGCTCCTTCTCCGCTGGATTTCTCCCCGCCCCTGACAGTGCCCCAGCTAGCCTAACATGCCCACCTGTGAGTACTGGGCTGTTGAAAGCATCTATGGAGGCTCACACCTGCTGGAGCCTCCTGGGTCTCCCACAAGACTGTGGAGCAGGAAAGAGCACAGGACTGTAGAAGCCAAGGGGTTGGCTTCGGATAGGTCTTGTCACTGGAGGGAGTCCGATGAGGTCCCAGAGAGGAGGACCTCAATTCGGGACAATGGGGTCCTTAATTTATGTGACAGTAAAGAATTCTAGCCTGTGTCAGACATTGAGGTACACAGATTTATTTAGGAAATCAAGGAGAACACATTCAAGAGAGAATTTGAACCAGGTGTCATGGTGCCCACCCATAATCCCAGCAACTAGGGAGGCTCAGGCAGGAGGATCACGAGTTCAAGGCCAGCCTCAGCAATTTAGCAAGAACCTGTCTCAAAATAAAAAAATAAAAATAGGGGCTGGGGATGTAGTGAGTGATTCAGTGCTCCTTGGGTTTAATCCCTGGTACAAAAAAAGGGGGTGGGGTGGGCAGGAATACAGGCTATCTCAAGAGTGAGAGCACTTCAGTGGTTTGGGCTCTTCTTTTAAAGGAAACTTGGTGAGTGTGGGCCTGGGCAGGTATGTGGAGATGACATCAGTCTGGTGATCACAGATGGCTTATGGAGGTCTGGGAGTTCCAGGGATCCTTAGATTGACATCTTCTCCATTATCTGATCAATAGATAAGATTGGGAAAGTACCCTATATTATAGGTTTATTATCTCCCTTTCTCAACCAATTTAAAAAATGCATGTATTAGTGGGCTAATTAACAGTGCACAGGGCAGTTTTCTTAAGTGGTGAGTTTCCTGTGACTTGAAGATTGTGGGTGATAATTTGGGAGTGCCAGGTCTGGGAGAAAAACTGGCTTGGGGAGTAAAAGTATGAGGAACTTTACAACAGTGCTTTCAGATGAAAGGAAAAAGTGGTGTTTTTTCCCCTTTCTTTTGTCTCACTTTTACTTGTCTTTTTTATATCTCTTCTATCCTACCTCAAGCTGACATGCCAAGGTACCACTCATGCCTGCCTGAAAAGCTCCATCTTAAAATGATTCCTTGCAGTTGTCTGGGGTCAGGTCAGAAAGCTAGGAGTCCTGGTTTCCCCCAAGCACCAGTTCTGTCCCTCAACCTGAACTGTGGGTGTCTGAACAAAACCTTGCCCTTATCTGCTGTTGGTCATTTTATCCATGCAATGAAAGGAAACGAGTCAGGAATTGGTTTTTTTCTGATTCTCTGTTGAAAAAGTTAGAAATTCAGATTTTGGTATAAAATTTAGATTTTTAGTTGCTAGTAATGAATTCAAAATTGTACACAATACCTCTGGAGATCAATGGAGACACTCCAGGGAGCAGACTGGGCCCAGAGACCCCGGCTTGCTAACTTGAAACTGGAAAGTCTCTGTCTGACATTTAGTGCTGTGGTTTACATCAGTACAACTTGTTGGAAATTCCTGGGTATTTGACTCCCTAGTACCCCCAAAGTTCTGATTTAATGGCTAGAAGCAGGACAGGAACATGAGGTACCAGATGCAGGGCTGAATCCTGGCTGCGCTGTGGACCTGAGAAGTATGTTTCATTATATCACTGAGCCTTGTCTTCCCAATATGACCAGAAGTCTGTGGGCAATGTGGGAAGGACTCTCAGGTAAAGCTTTGGCACAGAAAAGGTGTTCAGAGAATGAAGGGGGAAAGCTATCGGCAGCTACTTTTGACTTAGTAACTTGAATCTGGCCTTGGAAAACAAGCCCATTTGCTTTCAGGACTGAGACAGTATAATGTTCCACAGGGATGAGGGTGGGGAGACATGAATCTGGGTTCCATTTCTACCTCTGGTCAGCTGTGAAGTTGGCAGTTTGACAGTTTGATGTTCTCTGTTCTGGGCCTCAGTATCACCTACTTCTTTAACAATGCTTTGGCCAGGGCTGTCTGTTCAATGTGAATGCCAAAATTTCATTGCAGACTTATTTGTGGGGGCGGGGAGGGGTGGGGGTTGACTGACTCAACCAATTCAAAGCTTCTATCTGGAGGCTGAGGCAGAAGGATCACAAGTTCAAAACCAGCCTCATAACTTAAAAATTTATTTTTAAAAAAAGAGCTGGAGATTTGGCTCAGTGGTGAAGCGCTCTTGGAATCAATACCTTGTATCAAAAGCAAATAATAATAATAATAATAATAATAATAATAATAATAATAATAATAAATAAACAAAAAACAAAACAAGAAAAGGGCTGTGGATGTACCTCTGTGGTAGAGGATTTGCCAGGCAAGCAAGAGGCTCTGGGTTCACCCCTCCCACCAAAACAAAGACATAAATAAATAAAAGCAAAAATTACACATGCCCAAGCCTGTAGTGGGCAAGCCTGTAATCCCAGTGACTCAGGAGTCTGAGGCAGGGGGATCAAGGGCAGCCTTGGCACTTTAAGATCTGCCTCAAAACAAAAAGGACTGGGTGTATTTCAGTGGTAAAGTGCCTTTGGGTTCAATTCTGAGTGCTGCAAAAAGAAACAAACAAAAAAATATATTGGCCAGTGACGGGTTCTTGTGCCCCAGCTTTCGAGCCCTTGAAGGACCAACAGAACCTTCCCAGTGTGACCTCAGACCTCCAGAGGAAAGGAACCCAGGGGTCTGTGGAGCCACCGCCCCGCACAGCGGCAGGGGGCGTCCGACCCATCATGTTAACGATTGTCCTCCGGGCCCTCAGAGGAGCCTCCTGGGAGAGTCTCCTGGCTCTTCGGCTCTTCGCTCTGGGAACCCACCTGGGCCGCAGTTCCCACCTCCTGCCTGCCAGGTTGCACCCTGACCTCTCCCCTCCACCACCTGGTCCCTTCCCACACTCAGCCCTCTCCCGCCCCCTACGGGGTGCCCCAGTCCCAGGTGTCCCCCTTGGCTCCCAGACTCCAAGACAATCCTCCCCCACTCTGTCCCCAGGGTGGCTCCTCAGTGGGGGGCCAGGAACTCTCCCCCCCCCTGCCCCCAGCTCTGGGGCTCCCCGCCCTGCCTCCCCACCCACCCTGCCTCCCCACCCAGAGGCGGGGCTTCCTGCCCCTCCGCCCCCCCCTCTGGAATTCCTGCTGGAACCTACATCGCCCTCCCGCTCCAGACTGGGCTGGGTGTGCAAGCGAGTGTGCACTCCACTGAACACGGGGTTGCGGGGAGTCGTGGCTGCGCTGGGTCCCTCTCAGCGGTGCATGAATGTGCACACGTGCGTATTTGTGCATCCCACTTTGTGCCTATGCAGGTGTGTAATTGTTTGTGCACACACACTCAGTGACGCTTGGGGAAACTTTTCTGGAAATCCTGGGCTGGCAGTTTAAATATAAAGAGGCTTTGTTTAATGCCAGAAGCATTTTCCCCAAGTTCCCAGAGTGGGAACCTTCACCTGCTTGCCCCTCCCTTAGAGACCAGGAGGCCAAGGCTTGCTGGGGGTGGGGGGCAGAGTGAGTGGGGACAGATGACTGGTTAAGAGATTTTATTTTCCAAGGTTCGTCCCCATCGCCCCCAGACTTCAAACCTCCCCGGGTCTCTGTCCCTCCAGGCGCTGTTTAACTTTGAATCTTTCCTCTTCGAATATCCGGGAGTGTTAAAATGATGCCAACATCATTCTGGCAGTGGAATTCAAGTTAAAAGCGGCCAGAATGTGGAATGCTGAAAAGCTAGGGGATGCGGTAGGGGAGGGTGATTGGGGCAAAGCAAGGAAATTGAGAGCAAGGGGAGTAGGGTGACCATAGGAGCAGCTGTCCTCACCGTTAACTGCTTTTCACTGAGGGCGATGACACCTGTCTGATGAGGTTGTTTGGAGTTTCTTTCCTGTACTATAGATCTGATGCCTAGGACTGTCTGCTCAACAAAGGTGCTAACAAATTGATCACTTCATTGGGTTTTTATGAGCAGGATAGGAATAAGGTATAAAAGCATGCACATTGGGGTTCTGGGTCGGCGTCCTGGCCACACAGTTTTCTGGTAGTATCATTCCATGTAAATTTCTGCATTCCTCTTTCCTTGTCAGTAAAGTAGAGCCAATAATGGTTACATCTCTCCCAGAGTTATTCTAAGGATTAAATGAGTTAATTTACATAAGCACTAGAACAATACCTGGCACATATTATTGTTGTGTATGTTTCCCTTTTTTTATTATTGGCATCACCTGTAATTATTTGCCCCTACCTCACACTAAGAATGTTTTATATATTTGCACATTTTTAAATGTTTGGGCAAGGGGAGAACACTTTTATTTTAGGATGCATGAAATGGAATTCAAGGGTCAGTGTCCATAAATAAAGTTTTATTGGCACACAGCCGCACCCATTTGTGGATGGTTTCCTACTGGGAAGGCAGTTAAATCCTTTTGATGGAGACATTATGGCCCCCAAAGCCAAACATATTTACTATCTGGTTGTTAGAGGAAAAGTTTGCCGAGCCCTGCTGGACAATATCACCTCCATGAGTGCAGGGAGCTTTGCCTGTGTGATCATTAGCGTATCCCCCTGCACCTGGAACAGTGCCTGGAACATAATGCATACCCAGTAAGTATTTGTTGCATGAATGAGTTTGGCCCTAGGCAGTGGTGGAGCTGTGGCTCTCACATGCCTGAGCTTGGCATGGGAGTCCATAGTGATTCCAGCAGGTGCTCCTTTGGAGATCCAGAAGAGGGAATCTCTCTCCTACCCCTGCTGCAGTCCGGCTGGCTGGGCAAACTAACTGGGGGGTGACGAGGAACATGTGTAGATTGATACAGCAGGAGTGGGAGCAGTTTATTGTAGGACAGGAGGGGTATATATACATTACACACAGCTTATCTTAATTAACATAAACTAGATACAGCAGTCAACCAATAAGGAATCTCCACACTTAATGGCTCGCTGGTGTTACTTCACAAACCACTCCCTCTGGCAAAATGCCAGGCACCATCCTGACTTGTTTATAGACCCTAACATTTCCCCTTTTTGTTTAATTTAAATAACGACCATAGTGGTTTTTACACAAACACCATAAATAATCTGCTACAAGCAGAATGGGAGGATACAAAATGCCACAATACCAAGCCAATTGATGGCTCCATGCAAGAAGCCCTTGGAAAAATTATACCAGCAATGACACTGTTAGCAAAGATACCGAGTTACAATTTGTTGTAGATTACAGTTTGTTGTCTCAGTCCAGGTAAAGCAGTGTCTCAATAGATTAACTCACAGTCCAGGTAAATCACAGTCCAGGTAAGTTATGCAGGCAGCTAGCTTAAATCACAGTCCAGGTAAGTTCTGCAGGCAGCTAGCTTGATCTGAAGTCTTGTCTGGTTCTCAGCAACACTGGAAATTCTTCCACCCTCATCCTCACCGGCACTGGGATGAAAGCAGGAACTCTGGCAATGATGTTAAAGAAAATCCTGTAGTATTCCAGTAGGCACTAACAACTTTCTGAACAATTTAGTACATTATCTTAAGGTTTTTTTTACATTTGAAATAAGCCTTAATGGTGCTAATTATTCATCAGCCTCCAGGTGTGGGTGAACCATTGTAGTTACTGGCCTTGGAAATGATCAAACTTCAGGGACACGGGCCATCTTCCACCTGCATCATCATGGGCAGCCCCAGATGGCCCCAGGGAGAGTCCGGGGAGTTTTCCAGACTCAAATTGCCACTGGGCACAGGGAGCAAGAGCCTGCAAGACTGTGCCTCCGGGTTTGGATTTGGGCTCTCACAGTGGTTCCCCGGGTGGGGGGTGGGGAAGAGCTGGCTGCCACCGCTTGAAAAGTCCTTGCTGCACCATGACCAGCTCGAGCACGTGGCAGCCGCCATGCTGATTCACGCACCCTCCGGTAACGGTAACGAAAAGTAATAGCCTTTTGCTGCAACTTTTTTCCTGATAATCCTTCCTCCTCTGAACTTTCTTCTTTCTGACTAGAGTTCCTGGGCTTCCATCAACACATGCCCTAACTATTCTTGGTTCCACTGAGGTGCCTCTTTCCCTTATCAATTTAATTAACACCCCTTCCATATTTTTTATCACAAAGACAATACAATACACTGAGACAAAACAAGACACAAACATACTGCATCAATCCTCTCCATTTTTTCAAAATGGCCATTTTCCTCTCGGCCTATCTAGGGATGAGCAGATTTGCTCCCATCCTATCTATGGACAGGCAGCTTTTTTCTCGTCACTTACCCCCGAGTGTCCCAGGGCTCCCTGTACGGGCCACCATCTGCCGCAGTCCGGCTGGCTGGGCAAACTAACTGGGGGGTGATGAGGAACTTGTGTAGATTGATACAGCAGGAGTGGGAGCCGTTTCTTGTAGGACAGTAGTGGTATATATACATTACACACAGCTTATCTTAATTAACAAAAACTAGATACAGCAGTAAACCAATAAGGAATCTCCACACTTAATGGCTTGCTGGTGTTAATTCACAAACCACTCCCTCTGGCAAAATGCCAGGCGCCATCCTGACTTGTTTACAGACCCTAACATACCCCTACCTTCTCAGAGGTGACCAAGGAATCAGACGGCTGCAGGTAAGCAACAGCTGCCCACTTTAGCCTTGCTTTAGGTTAGGCACTTACCTGGCTCAGGTAGGTGCCTTTCTATAAGCCCAAATGCATGTGTCAGCTGGTCACCAGCAGTAGGTGTGTGTTCTCATGCCTTCACTTCCACTGTGGCAGTATGGGAGCAGGAAGGAGTTGGGAAATGACTTCCCTGACCTTCCTAGGTGGGACGCTCTCTGAAGACGAGGTTTGGGGGACAGCCCTTCCTTTCCTTGTGCCCAAGGATCCCTTAGACCATTAGCCATGATGAGATTCCTCTGGGCCCTGTCAAGAGGCTTTACAAGGATCCTAGTGAAAGGTTCTTGTGAACATGGCTAGGGGAAAAACAGTTACTCCCCACATGAGAACAAGCTGGTGTGCAGCTCAGTGGTAGAGTGACCCTGAGTTCAATCCCCAGTATTGCAAAACAAAACCCTCTCCTCAAACCCCAAATAAACATGAGATCAAGCAGACAATGCAGACAATGCCTGGCATTTAGGAAGTGGTAGGTGCCCCAGGTTGGCTGGCCCACTCACGCTGGTTGCTGGTCAATATAGAGGTTTGGAGAAGGAGGTAGCTCTTTCTCACTGACCTTGAGACTGCCAGGACAGCCAGACCTGCTGGCAGACATAGTGTCATTGTGTGAACTCTGAATGAAGTCACCATTAGGGAGTGAGGGGTGGCAAGCTGAGTGATGGAGAGACAGCTTGTGTCCCTCATCATATTACTTGAAACCCTGAATCCTCCAGAGTCTGAACCTGAAACTACAATTCTTTTTGCTCAAGCCAGATTTTGAAAAATCATTTACAGTAGAAAAATTCCAATTTGTGGTCATTGTCATCCCTGTGTGTCCACTCCAAGGCTCCCGAGCCCAGGAGGCACAATGCACTGATTAAGGTGGGCTTTCTACTGTGGAAGAAGGCCATTCAGAATGTTCAGAGATGGAAGTCTGGACTGGGGTGCAGCTCAGTGATAGAGCACTTGCTTAGCAAGGGATGGAGGTGGGAGAGTGAGCCACAAACCTGCCTGACATGTCTAGTGTCTGTTGTTCCTGATGACACCTCTGAGCATCCCCTTCTCAATTCTCAGACGTCCTGAAGGGGGCCAACAGAACCCCAGCACCCCTGAGCATCAGACGGAGCCGCAGATCAGCAGGGCCTGCAGCCTTCTATCCTGGAGGCTCAATATAGCCTCCTGGACCCTTCACTCTTGCCGGTAGCTTTGACCTCCTTCCTACTAAGGTGCCCCTTCCTTCTGGCAACCACTATTCCAAGGAAAGCAGTGCATAAAAGGAAGGCAGAGCCAGGCACAGATCTGTAATCTCAGGGGCTGAGGATGGAGGAATGCAAGTTCGAGGCCAGGCTTAGAAATTTTGTGAGGCCCTAAGTAACTTAGTGAGAGCTTGTCTTAAAATAAAATAAATAAATCAATAAAAAGGGCTGGGGATTTAGCTCAGTGGTTAAGTACTCCTGGGTTTAATCCCCAGTATTAAAAAACAAAACCCAAAACAACACCCCCCCAAGACAAAAAAAACAAACAAACAAAAACAGGGAGACAGGACTGGGTAAGATAAACAAAGAACCGAGTCTCTATCCTAGGGCTAGTGACTTCTTGAGCCTCAGCTTCACTCCTGTAAAATGGGACCCTCTTAGCCTCCCTGCCTGTTCACCATATGACATTTCTTTCGAGGAGTCAGAACTTCTCTCCTGAGGTGCAAATACCTAAATACTGGGGGCTTTTCCTGACATGCTGGATACGAGGGCAGGCCTGTAACCCTATAGGAACTTTCTTAATTAGGAGGGGCTTAGGTCTAGTTGGAGGGGGGTAGAAGTTACCTAGGAAATTTGACTTGAAGCTCTGTCTCTGCAAGATTGAGACAACATTGGTTCCACAACAAAGAAAGTCCCCCCCCAAAAATGTAAAATTTTTTCTTCTATTGGGAGCATATGAAAATCTGTGTACTATTTTCTGCATGTTAAAAATCTTTCAACTAGCTGGACACATGGCACATACATGTAATTCCAGCAGCTCCGGAGGCTGGGGCAGGAGGATCATGAGTTCAAATCCAGCCTTAGCAATGGTGAGGCACTAAGCAACTCAAGTGAGATCCGGTCTCTAAATTAAATGCAAAATAGGGCTGGGGATGTTACTCATTGGTCGAGTGCCCCTAAGTTCAATGCTTGGTACACCCTCTCAAAATCTTTCCACTAGGGGCTGTGGGTGTAGCTCAGTGGTAAAGCACTTGCTTAGCACATGTGAAGCACTGGGTTTCAATCCTCAGCACCACATAAACTTAAATAAATTAAATAAAGGTATTGTGTCCATCTACATCTAATTTTTTTTTTTTAATTTTTTGACTTAAACAAAAGGTTTTGGGGATTGATGGAGATTTGGAAAAAGGGTATCTGCCCCCATCCCATTGACACTTGATACAATTGTCTGTGGTTCTAAGATATCATCTTTATCTCCAT
Organism: Marmota flaviventris; assembly: GCF_047511675.1. Lineage (NCBI taxonomy): Eukaryota > Metazoa > Chordata > Mammalia > Rodentia > Sciuridae > Marmota > Marmota flaviventris. The sequence goes on from NW_027288260.1 coordinate 1,512,513, forward strand.
CTCTAGCTTAACCTCCACATCTATCTAGCAGTTTATATATCCATCCAACTAAATCGATACATCAATGCTATGCTTCAGGCAAAGTGTAGAAGCTGGAATTAACTAGCTGGAGAGAGGAAATTTTCCAACTTTGGAGGGAGATTCACCTGGATTTCAATCCTGGCTTTATCCCTTAAGGACTGTGTGACTTTGGATTAGGGACATAATCAGCCTTCCTGAGCCTCAGTTTTGTTACATGTAAAATGGAATTTATAACAGCACAGTGGGCATCAGCTTAGTTGTGTAGGGAGAGCTCTCTGTAGGGCATCAGGTGGGGCACTGGGAGAAAAGTGTGGGGAGGAGGAGGTTGTCCTTCCCTTAGCCCAGAGGATGCTGCCTATCAATTTGCCCACTTCAGACCCAGGCGAGGTTTCTGTGAAGCACGGGGCAGGGGAGTTCTGTTGGCTTTTTGAGAAAGGCTTGGCGTCTCACGAGTAGTCAGTGTCCCCTCGGGCCACTGTGGGGAGCCTGAGCCAGGAGGCGCACTGGGTGTGGTGAGTGCATTGGGCGTGGCCTGCAAGTGCAGGGTGGGGCTGTGGCTCTGGCCCCGCCCTATGCTCACAGGCCACACCCCTACCCCGCCACTCAGGTCACGCCCTGGCCCAGCTCCAGCACGCAGTTCTGGGAGGTCGCTGGTGGCTCCTTGGGCAGTAGGGAACCCTGTGAGCAGAAAGGTCGGGGGCATGGAACACCTCGATGGATGCGATGGACAAAGGTTCCTACTTCCTCAGGACCACCCCTGCATCTCAGGCACAGCGACGAAGACCCAAGGGCTGAGTGCTCTGAGGCTGAACCAGATGAACCTGCCCACCAGGATGGGGAGGTGGCCAGCTATCGGCCTGGGGCCCTCTTTCACTTAAAAACAATTAAACTGCAAAACCTGGTTTTCAACATTTTCCTGTCTCCTTTTGCAAGGGAAGGAGTGCCCTTGCCTTCTCCCATTTTATCAGTTTGGCCCCTGAGTCCAGAAAGTTTCTGACCCCCCCCCCACCTTACTCCCTCCCAGAGAAGAGAGATCTAGAATGTGCCATGAGGGAGTGTATCTAGTGAATCCACTGTGTCCCTTGGCTTGCCCCTCCCCCACTGGAAGTTCCACCAGGCAGGAGACCTTTTTGCTTTGCCCAGCTGCATCCCCTAGCACCTGGCCCAGGGCCTGTCCTAGGAGAGGTCAGTAAACATTCCTTAGGTGAAGAACACAAACTTTAAATTTACAGAGAGTAAGAGGTGATTTTTTTTAATCACTGTTCTATGTCCTTGGCTCCTATGCTCCTCACAGCTGCCCTACAAGGTGGGAACAAGCATGTCCTCATTTTCAAAGATGAGGGAACTGAGTTAAATAAAAATGAACTTAACTTACTGGGAGGCAGAGAAGCTGAGAAAGGAATGACATCCGCTCTCATTCAGCAAACTCACGATGCCAGGGCTCCTCCTTGGACCCCTCTTCCAACATTTCCTTGGTACCTGATGTTGGACTTGAGAATGTTGGCTTCAAAGATCAGCTCTACCATTTGTTGATACTGTGACCTTCTGCAACTCTTCCCCAGACATCAGTTTCCCCATGGGCCTTGGTGAGGGGGTGTCTGATCTTTCCTTCTCTGCCCACAAGCCCTTTAGGAATCCTTTCCTTGGATGGAAGGCAGCTCTGCTCCCAGGGACAGGAGAAGGTTTGGGGTGCAAACAGAGACTTCCTGAATCCTCCCCTCACTCCTGCTGTGGCTCTGGCTCTGGACAGGGGCTCCAGGGCCTCTCCCAGTGGGTGCTGGAGGCCAGAGCTGCCTTTGTCTGCCCCAGGAGGCCAGCCAGCCCCTGCCCAGGCCTGGGAGATGTTTTTTTTTCCCTGAGTGTTGCAGCTGGGACCGTTTATAATAGGAAAAAAAGAGAATGACCAGGCCAGCCAGCTGGAAAATAAACAGACTTAAAAAGAAAATGGCTAGGCCTGTTCTTCTCCTGTGGAGGCTTTGGTTAAGCAGAAAGTTTTAGTTCCTTTCTGAAAGGCATTTGGGCTTTTGAAGTCCCCTGCAGGGGCTCTCTCTTGCCCCTGGGAAGCCAGGCTCTGGCATGTCCCAATGTGCATGGCGAGGATGGGGCCAGTCCACTCAGAGAAGGCAGCAGCAGGCCCTGGGAAATGTAGCACCAGACTCTGCTCCTCTCCCAGTGGGGCCCAAGCCCCATAACCTCCCTTTAGTGGCCTCTTGCCTGAATTTCCTCTGATCCCTCTGGCTTTAAATGCTGGCTGCGTGCCATTTCAGCCAGAGGGTGGGAATGGACTGCTTCTTCATTCAGAGAACCAGAGAGATTTTGCAAACAGGGAGACTGAGGCAGAGAGGGCTTACCCCAGGCCATTCAGGAAACCTAAACATACTGAGTTGTCATTGTCCTGTAAATGTGAACAACAGCTACCATTTCTTAAGCACATATAATATGGAAGGATGAAGTTGATGAATCCAGGAATTCACCTGGCAGAGAAAACCCAGCGATCTGTCTCTCAAGGACACTGCCTGGCTAGCTCTCTTCTAGTCTTATTTAGTTCCAGTCCTTGCAAATGAGCCTCTTCTTTGTGTGGCCACCCATCGCTAGGGTCTCAGCTATATCTATTACTGATGAAGGAGCACTATCAAAATATATCTAATAGCTGGGCATGGTGGTTCACACCTGCCCAACTACTCAGGAGGCTGAGGCAGGATGATTGTAAGTTCAAGCCCAGTTTCAGCAACTTAGTTGAGAATCTGTTTCAAAAAAAAAAAAAAAAAAAGGGCTGAAGATGTGGCTCAGTGATAGAGTGCCCCTTGGTACCACAAAATTAAAAGGGCTGGGGATGTAGCTCACTGGTAAAGCACTATAATTACCGGTACTGCAAAAAAGGAAAGAAAAAAAAATTAACAACAAGCACCTACCAGGTGCAAAGTGTCGTGTGCTAGACTAGACATGTTCCAGCTTTAGCCCTCTATCTGCTCTCCACACATCAATGAGCCTGGTCACTGTGGTGCTACCCTTCCAGGGCACCCTCCCCATGACCTACTTCCTCCAACAAGGCAACTAGGCCCTACCTCCTATAATGTCCACTACCTCCTGATGGTTTGTTAAAATATGTAGATTGATTCACTGATAAAGACAGAGCCCTCATGATCCAATCATTCCCCCAAGCCCTGCCTCTGAACATTGCTGCTCTGGGGACCAAGCCTTCAAGATAGGAGCCTCTGGGAAAGGTTTCAGGTACAAAGTGCAAAAGCTGGTAAACAGCACAGCTGGGATTATAATGCAGCCCTCCCTGGTTCTTTACATGATATGAGCCTGTGTGCTATGTGGCAGACCTCTCTGTCCAGTGCCCACCTCTGACCTCTGGGCATTGCCCTGACAGCTACTCCAGTCACCCCTCATTCACTGGGCAGGGAGTAGACACCATGATGAGATGGGGGTATATATCAAAATCTAGGCCTCTGTCCTGAAAGAGTTTTGGTTTACTTGGGTGGGCCAAGCTTTCTACCCCTGGTCCTCTTGTCCATGAGAGAGACTTTATGCGACAGTGCTTGAGTGCACTGTATATGGACCCCTCCTCTATATGCCAGCCAGGATGCTGGTCTTTCTCTTGATGACATCACTGCATTCCGAGCATCTGTAGGGCACAGGGAATGTAAAAGGAGCAGTAGACCCAGAGTGGATGAAAAAATTTCCCTCCTTTCTGCTGGTGGGTATTGGGTCCCCAAAAGCATTCCATGTGTTCATCTGAGGCAGTGACCACACATGCAGACACCTCCTTAATATATTTTCTGGGCCTGTGTACTTAGGAAATTCTTTCTATGACAGTAGAAAGTGGAGGTGCAGGAAAGGGCTATGCACACAGGAAAAAAAAAAGTACCCATGCTGGGTGTAGGGGTACACACCAGTAATATCAGCTACATGGGAGGCTGAGACAGGAGGACTGCAAGTTTGAGGCCAGTCTGGGCAATTTAGGGAGATGCTACTTCAGAATAAATGGAAACAAACAAAAGTTTTAATTTTTCTCAGAATGATCTGAGCCAGTTTGGTGCTTCTTGGTAGATTCAGATAACAGTGTTATAAGAGAGGTTAGAGTCAGGTGTGGTCTCCTGCTGCCCTACAACCTCTCTAGCAGGTGATAGTGAAGGCAAATGTTAGACCAAATTTGCTACACAAGTTGACAGTCATAAAACAGACATTCAGCAGCAAAGTGGGGTCTTTTTATTTTGGTGTGTGTGTATGTTGGGAATTGAACTCAGGGGCTCTCAACCACTGAGTCACATCCCCAGCCCTATTTTGTATTTTATTAACAGACAGGGTCTCACTGAGTTGATTAGTGCCTCGCCATTGCTGAGGCTGGCTTTTTGAATTCACGATCCTCTTGCCTCAGCCTCCTGAGCTGCTGGGATTACAGGCATGTGCCTCTGTGCCTGGCAAAAGTGGGGTCATTTTAAAGATAAAACAGGACCTAAAGTAGTTTCAACAGCTCAATGAAGTCCCAGCTCCATGTTTCAGGCTATCTGACCCCTCCCCAGGGTGAGGAGCCCATCACATTCCTAGGCAGGCTTTGGTGTCCTCAGAATTTCTACTCATCGCTGGACACAGGATCGCCTGGGGGTGGAGCTGTGTGTGTAGGGGTTGTGCAGTTACCCCAGCCTCACCTGCATGCAAGGTAGAGAGCATTCTAGACTCTGTTTGTTAAACCATACCTCAAAGGCCTTGGACGTCACCAATGAGAGCCCATTTTTAAATCTACCACATTTTTGTTTGTTTGTTTTCTAATGTGATAATTAAATTTATTGGTGGCTGAATGATCTACTCAAGACCAAAGGACATGTGACTAGTCTTGGAGTGTGTCCACTGCCTGCTGGGGCTGTCTACCTGTGCACTCTGAGTCAAAGCTTATAATTCCAGGCCTCATATCACATTTATTATATTGAATTTTTAAAAAATTTGTTTTAAAATTAAAGAAAAGACTGCTGGGTATAGGGGTACATGCTGGTAATCCCAACTACATGGGAGGCTGAGGCAGGAGGATTGCAAGTTTGAGACCAGTCAGGGCAATTAGGGAGATGCTATTTCAGAATAAAAGATAAAAAGGATGGGGGAATGTAGCTGAGTGTAGCGTGCCCCGGGGTCCGATCCCTAGTACTGGGGAAAAAAATGAAAGCCAGTAACCAACATTGTAACAGAGAACAAAGCCACAAGTGAACCAGAGTCCAGCATCCACAGGCTCCAGTGTGCAGCAGCCCACCAAGGGCAGCTGAAGGTGGTTTGGGCGGAGGCTCCTGGGGCCAGGGCCAGGAGTTTCAAGCTCTCTGAGGGTGTGAATCCACCAGGGACTCTCCCAATGTGTTGCTTCCCTTGCTGCCTTGTGGGTGTTTCCTGTAAATACTGGTGATGCTTGAAGAACTAAATAATTATAATAATGATGATAAAATAGAGATGGCTTTCCCAGCTGAACAGAAACTGGAGAAGACAAGGAGGTTCCCACACACTACTTATTGTTTTTGGCACCAGGCTCCTGCAGCCCCAGGGGGGCAGATGTCTGGGTCTGCTGCTGGCCTCTTTGAGTTGTGGTCATGGGGGGGGAAAACAATGGGGAACCTCTGGGGAATTTCAGAAGCATCTGAAGGTATTTTTCTCCCCGAAAATTGCAGGCTGAGAACTAGAAGCAAAGAAGGGGATACGCTCTTCTCTCTTGCCTTACCCTCTTGTGAATGCCTAGAAACTTCAAGACCAGCTGGGTGTTGTGGCACATACCTGTAATCTCAGTGACTGTGGAGGCAGAGGCAGGAGGATTGCATGTTTGAGGCCAGCCCAGGCAATTTAGTGAGATCCTGTCTTAAAATAAAAGAAAAGGTGCTGGGGTTGCAGCTCAGTGGCAAAGTGCTTACATGATGTAGGGAGAGGTCCCGGGTTCAACCCCTATGACCACAAAAAATGAAAAGAAGGAGAAGCCAAAACCTCAAGATGAGGAGGCTGAGGCAGGTGGATTGCAACTTTGAAGCCAGCCTCAGGAACATAGGGAGGCCCTGTTTCAAAATTAAAAACAAAAAGGACTGGGAAGGTAGCTCAATGGTAAAATGCCACTTGTTTCAAACCCCAGTACCAGAAGAAAAACCCCCATAAACAACAATACAACCTCAAGACCAGGTTCCTGGGGAAGAAACACTCAATCTGCCCAGACACTGGCATACTGGGAAAGAAGCAGCCAGATCCATCCTGGTGGGTGGCTACATGTGTTGCATCTGGCTACCCGACAGATTCAAGGAGAGCACATGGCCATTGCTTCCTTATTGCCCTCTTGACAGGATGCCCAGGGAAACGTGGATTCCACAGATAGATGTATCAATAAATGAAACAAAAACGCACAATGCTGAGGCTCTGGGTTCAATCTCAAGCACAAGTGCACAGAAAGCATACTGTCTCCTTGGTAGACCTAAAGCAGTATTCTTCTACAAAGCAAACACAAGTCTCAAGAGAACATGAGATGGGGGAGTGTCTGAATGAAAGGAGGGAATTTACAGTTATGTGGTTGGCTCTCTCTAAAATGGCGTTGACCTTGGCGGTGGTGAAGGTGAGATATGGGAAAGGAAGAGAGGGAAGTAAGGCCCAGTAACAGCTGTCTCGTGGCCTCTTTCTAGGCCAGACAGGCAGTGCTTACTGACATGAAATTCTCAGGACAATCTCATGAGATCTGTGCTATCAATACTCCCATTTTGCAGATGAGAAACTATAAACACAGACAGCCCTTTGCTTGAGGTTCTCCAGTGAGGCAATGAGGAAGATGGATTGGAAAGGGGATGGGATTGGTTATAATGCCTCCTTTGGTTCTTTGCGGGAGCTGTGACAACTTTTCACTGCAAACAACCAGCTTCCTCTCACCTCAGGCCCTTTGCATATACTATACATTCTATCCTTTTCCTTGACTCCTTCCTTCTCTTCCTTCAGCATGTTAGCCAAACCACTTTTGACCCTTATTTTTCTGGCTTCATTTGTATTATCTTTTTTTTCTTCTCAGGATTTGTTCAAAACTGTTTAAATCATTATTCTCATGATATTCTATTAAAAGTTAGTCTTAGGGCTAACTTTTATACCGCTAAGCCACAACCCCCCCCTCCCTTAGGGGCTGGGGTTGTAGCGATAGAATGCCTGACTAGCATGTGTGAAGCCCTGGGTTTTATCCTCAGAACCACATAAAAATAAATAAATAAAATAAAGGTATTGTGTCCAACTACAACTAAAAAATATATTTTTTAAAAAAAGTTACCCTTAGCTGGGTGCGATGGCACATGCCTGTAATCCCAGCAGCTAGGGAGGCTGAGGCAGGAGGATTGCAAGTTCAAAGCCAGCCTCAGCAAAAGCGAGGCACTAAGCGATTCAGTGGGACCCTGTCTCTAAATGAAATACAAAACAGGGCTGAGGATGTGGCTCAGTGGTGGAGAGCCCCTGAGTTTAACCCCTGGTATCCATCTCCCCAACAAAATCCTCAAAAAAAAAAAAAAAAAAAAAAGACTTTTTCATCACCCTAGCAAACAAGCCCCAGCAGGGAAGAGTTGTAATCCTTCTGCATTGTTGTACCCTCAATCTTGGCACACAGTAGGCACACAATCAATAAATAAATGTTGAATAAACAGGTGAACCAAGGAAGTTATAAAGCTTTCTCCCCAAAATGACTGATTCTCAGGGGCTGATGCAAGTTTTCCCCACAGAGAGTGAGACTTTCAAGTAATTAACCAGCAAGCAAAAGTTGCAAATTTCAGATTGCATATATCCAAGTGACAGGTATCATTTAATGTAAGTGTGCATGTGTGTGTGCACATACAAGTAGAAATATGTAGGGGAGAAGGTGGTCACTGGGTCACTTACTGAAAGCATCTTTTTTTTTTTTTTAACTGGTATTGGGACTTGAATCCAAAGATGCTCTACCACTGAGCTCTATCCCTAGCCTTTGTGTTTTATTTTGAGACAGTATCTCCCTAAGTTGCCCAGGCTGGTCTTGAATTTATGCCCCTTTTGTCTCAGCTGCCCTGATAACTGGGATTGCAGGCATGTGCCACTGTGCCTGGCTTGCAAAGCATCTCTTAAAAGACTCTGGGAACTCTTCAGGATCTAATTTAGAGGCCACAAAGGGAACTCTAACATAGGATTTTGTTGGGGGTGGGGGGTGGATACCAGGGATTGAACTCAGGGGCACTCAACCACTGTGTCACATCCCCGGCTTTATTTTGTATTTTATTTAGAGTCAGGGTCTCACTGAGTAGCTTTGCACCTTGCTTTTGCTTAGGCTGACTTTGAACTTGCAATCCTCTTGCCTCCGCCTCCTGAGCCACTGGGATTAGAGATGTGTGCCCCTGCGCCGGGCTCTACAGTTTTACAGGTTTGTTTTTGTTGCTGACTGGACTCTTGCATTCACCAGATCGCTCTGGATGATACACTTGCCTTTTCTTGGAAATTCAGAGCAGCAGCCTCACTTGCTCCATGTTCAGAGAAACATTATCAAGATGCAACATTTGGGAGTATGGCAGCTCTTTGGCTTCCCCTCTTCCATCCACATGACAACTGAGGGAAAATGCCTATTTATGTGAGCAAGTCTTCTTTGTTTTCAAAATCATCAACTTGTAATCTTTCTTGCATTTATGATGTTGGTTTCTTACAGTTTACTCTGGGTTTCCCAACCACTTCTCTGAGCAGGGCAGAAGAAGTTGCCTCCTCTAAATCTTGATCCACCTAAAGCAGATGAAATTGAGGTCAGAAAATGCCTTTTAAGTGTTATAATTGCCATGTGCGGTGGCACAGACTTGTAATCCTAGTAGACCTGTAATCCTAGCAGCTCAGGAGGCTGAGGCAAGAGGATCACAAGTTCAAAGCCAGCCTCAGCAAAAGCAAGGCACTAAGCAACTCAGTGAGACCCTGTCTCTAAAGAAAATATAAAATAGGGCTGGAAATATGGCTCAGTGGTAGAGTGCCCCTGGGTTCAATCTCCAGTACAAAAAAGTTATTGTTTCTATTATTATTATTATTATTATTATTATTATTATTATTATCATTGTGGATTGAACCCAGGAGCACTCTACCACCAAGCTACATATATAGTCTTTTTCATTTTTTTTATTTTTGAGATAGGCCCTTGATAGATTGCACAGGCTGGCCTCAAACTTGAGATCTTCTTGCCTCCTCAGTTGCTGGAATAACAGGCATGCACCTTGGGCCAAAGGGACCTTTTTAACAAGGGAGGGGCCCTAAACCCTGGATTCCCTGCTGGAGGTAGGCAGATGCTGTAAAATACATCACCTGAAAATGACTTTCTGGTACAGAGTCACCAGATTGGTGAGAAGTAAGGCCCAGGCTTCAACAAATGTCCCTTGAGACCCTTCAGGTATGAATCCGAGCTCAACAGGGCTAGGGTAGTAAGAGGGATAGTACTGGTTTTTTGCAGCTCTGAGATTTTCCTTATAACAACATTTTTCTGGAAGGAGTTTAAAATGAAACAAGCTTTAGAGGAAACAGGAGAAACGAGGCAGGAGGAGGTCGAGCTCCCTCCGCACCCTGGTGCACCCTGACTGTAGCTGACAGAGACACAGGTGCCAGGTCTGGAGTGGGGGCGGGGTGAGGGTCTAGTCGCAAACATGCTTCAGAGCAGTGCGGGCAACTCATCCAAAAAAAAAAAAAAATTGTGTGCTGCTCCAGGACCTTCATCCTTGAGGATTAGTTCCAAAAGGTCTTTGGTCATCCCTGCCACCCCTCCACCCTCCCAATTTCCCCCGCGCCCCGCCCAGTCCATTCTGTTACCTCCACCTCCGGCCTCTGAGCCTCCCGCAGTTCCCTTAGGACAGAGAAAGGGCAGAGGCAATGGCGCCCCTTCCCGCCAGATGACCCCCTCCTTTCATCCAACTCAACCCATCCCCACCTCGCTCCTTTTGTTTGCCACTTCTCTCCTGGATGGGTATGATCTGCAGTTTCCACCCCCCCCCCCTCCCCCAGAACAAGGGCCCTCTCTCCATGGGCCTGGATCCCAGGCGCCAGTGGGGGTGGGGGGGCGGCTGGTTCGGCCCCTCCTTCCTGGCTCTTTCCCAGTCGCCTAGCAAACTCTGCCCTCGCCTGGGCCCTTGGCACTCTTCAGTCTAACCCTGGCCATCCCTGGCTGCAGGAGGTGGCTCCTTGGAAATGTTGGACATTCTCGGACTCACGACCTGGGGAGGGCCATGGCTGAGAGTGGCAACCCTATTCCGGAGAAGGGGAGGACCTCGGGGTCTAGGTCTTACTTAGTGGATGACAGGCTAAGGCCTGTCCGGGTATCCTCATGCTTGGTCTCTTCTGTTGGTGTGTTTGCCTGGACATTGCATTTCCCCTGTCACCCCACTGTACCTCGGAGATGGCCTTGGGCGCATGCGCAGGGCCCCCCTGCCTAAGGCCTTTCTCCGCATCCGCAGGCCTGCTCTCCCTAGCAGCAGGGGTGCGGGGTGGCGTCTACCTCAGCAATCAGACCAGCACGGGGTTGGCGAGCAGGGTCCTTCGGGACTGCAGAAGCTAGCTGAGGGGAGCGCGGGCAGGCTGGTGGGCAGGCGGAACTGCGGAGTGCGGGCACCCTGCTTGGGGCAGCGCCGCTTCTGGGCTGGTCCAGCGCTGCTCTCGGAGGCAGCGGTTTTTCCGTGAAAGGTTGCCCTGGGTAACTCGACTCTGAGGGGACACAGCCCTCCCCTCTCCAAGTGGCAACTTATCCATCCCCAAGATTGATAACCTCCAGCTCTGCTCCGTGCACCCGCTCAGCTCTCCAGGCTCAAGGCGCGCAGGCCCAAGGTGGCGCCACTTGCCTGGGAGGGGGAGATGTGGGGGCCTCTCCCCTACTCGGGACCTGGAAGCCTGCAGCTGGCGGGGGTGGTGGACGCTTCAAAGTAAAGGTTTAGGGGAGCCGCCCAGGGAAGACTTTCCTTAAGCATGTGCCCTTCCAGGACCCCAGGACCTGCTAGGAGATCTGAGCCTCAACTAGTTCAAGAACTACAGGGACTTGAGGCGCCCCCTGGCAAAACTTTGTGGAAAGTAGCAACTGGTTTATTTTTGCCAACCTCGGAGGGAAGGGGTGCTACTGCAGTTTTCCTGAGATAAGGTATTAGAGTCACAGCCTGGAAGTGAGCACCAGGCCCAAGAACCCTACAAATGAGGGTATAGGCTAGCCCAGTGGTGTAAGAATTTGTTGGATGTGGGGTAAAAGTGGTCTTGGAAAACCAACCCATAGTCAAAAGTCAATTGAGAGGGAACAGCTAGGTCTGAGGATAATTCTAGTGCGTGGGGCACAAGAAGCAATGTTAGGGTAGCTAACCTGTTTGCTCCCCCATTCTTTTAATTTTTGCAGTTTATAAACATAATGCATCTGGGTGAGCTTGACAGCCCTAGTGGGCCTTCTGTTCCCTCCTCCCACCCCCATGCAGCCAGAGCCCGCCCCGCAAGCCAGTGCGGTGCCCACGACCCCGCGGTGCCTGCTGCAGCCGCGCCACAGTCCGGTTTTGCTGGCTGCCAAGCCAGCGCTGTCCATCGCTCAGTGCTGTTGGCCCTCTCTCCGTCTAATCCGAGCTGGAGCAGTGCAGGCCGCCCCACGGGATCAGAGCGTTCCACTGCTGGGACTCTGCTCCTCACATCCTCCTGCTGGGACCCGGCTACATTTCCAGCCAAGCCTGGCTTTATTATGTGTCTCTGCAGTGCAGCCCCAGCAGCCGGATTGGGAGGAGGAGAGCCAGCGACCACAAAGAAGACAGGAGGCCTGCAAACTTTGCACAAAAATCCGGCAAGGGGCAGAGGAGGAGGAGGAGGAGAAGGAGGAGGAGGAGAAGGAGGAGGAGGGTGAGGGTGGTGGGGGGTGGGGGAGAGAGGGACGGGCCCCTAGGGGCCGGCTGGGGGTAGGTAGGAGGAGGGGGGGGGCGTGTTTTTCTTTTATTTTTATTTTTTTTTTAGCATAACTGGGCTCGGCCACTCACCGCAAGTACCCCCGCTGGGACCGGGAGCCCTCGGCTTCTGCATTGCAACAAGCAGGGCCCCCAGCGTGCCGGGCCTTCCCCCCCCCCCCCAGAGAGGCCGCCCTGGACCGGCGGTCCGCAGCCACCAACCCAGCTGCAAAAAGAGTTTCCATGAGGCAGGCGGAGAAGGGGGAGGAGGGCTGTTACCTCTGTTGACCGGTGATGAGTCCTTGCTTCCCCAGTGTTGAAGAATAACACCAAAGAAGCACGCCGAGGCAAGGTCAGAGTACAAATTAGAAGTTTATTAAAGGACAGCAGAAAAGACTTCTCCCGGAGGAAGAAGGGGACCCAAGAGGTGGAATCCGTGGAAGTGCGGTTGTCTCCCCTTTTTATAGTTTTGGTGATGGAATGTAGGTGGGAAGGCCCAGGGGTGGGACACAGGTGGGCCAAAGAAGTAATCTGGTCAGGAAGGACTTCTGAGTCAGCACCTTTTTGCTGGGGGCTGTTCATTAACATTTCTTTGAGGTGGACTTTGGCCTAGGGCCTTTTCGGGACTTCATTAACATTCCAGGAGTTGTCCTGTGTTTTCCCTGAGTCATTCTCCGCACGGCCTCCATTTTAGATTTCACTCGATATTAGACCTGATTTACCTAACTACACTGACTACCTAACTTTAAATCTGGCTTCAGGGCTACCCAGAGCGGGGAAGGGCGGCTGGGGGCCCTGGCCGCGGAGGGCGACGGAGCTCCAGAAGCCTGGGACAGAAGCAGGGGAAGCCGCGCTCAGGGAAAGGTGAGTGTGGGAGGCCCGGAGGAGGCGGGAGGGAAGGAGAGAGGGAGGAAGGACTGGCGAGCGGGTGGGCAGCTGGGGACCCGCGCGAGCGAGGGGAGAGGATGAGGAGGAGGAAGAGGAGGGGGAGGAGGAAGCCAGGAGCGGGAGGCGGAGGCGGTGGAGGGGGCACGCCGTGGACACCCTACCGGCCTGGACCCTCTCCGGGCCTGGAGCCACCTCTAGCCGGGGACCCGGGCCTGGGGTCGCCTACAAGGGGCCCTGGTCGCTCCCTCCTTGTGGCCCCAAGCCCCCCGTCGCCAATCAAGGGGCCCCGCTGACTTGGCGGGGATTGCGGAATCTCGGTGGCAGCGAAAGGAAGGAAGAGGCGGCGAGGACGGGCGCCCAGGAGGCTGGCAGCTTCCAGGCCCCCCTTGCTGGCCCCGGGACTCTCTGGCTTTCTCCAGCCCCCTCCTTGTTGCCCAGGGATGTGGAGAGCAGAGGGAGCGTGCTTCAGGTGCGGCAGTCTGGTCCCAGGCCACCCGGCGCCCCCTCCCCCCCCCCGTGCCCCTCCCCCCCCAGCCCAGACCGTGCTCCCAGCTCAGCTGTGCACTTCCTGCCTGCTGCACGGAGGCCAACCTGGCAGGGAGCCTCTGCCTGGAGTTCATTGTCTAGGCCAAGGGGACGCAGGTCCCCAGGGAGCGCTGCAGCAGTCAGGAGCGCCTCTCCACGCAGTGTGCCGGGTACCCCACCTCTGGCACACTCACCTTCCACACCCTGGCCAGCTTCCTGCACCGAGTCCCCAGGGTGTGCATGTTTGTGATGAGATATGGATGTATAGGTATGCACATGCACAGCACATGCAGGCACTCCTTCTCCTTGCTTTGCTTTCTATTTACACGAGGTCCCCAGCTCCAGGGGCCCCTGGAGAGCAGAGGCCCTGGGAAGAGGCAGTGCGAGGGCTGAGCCCCTCCCCTGCCCTTTTCCCCTAACAGGCCGCCCTCTCCTGGCCTGGCCTGCTGCTTTGTCCCAATTCCAGCCCCTCAGATGGGTGCTTAGCCGCCTGGACACACTGAGGGATGACTGAGGAACAGGATGAGAGTGGCTATATGCCTCTGGAGCCTTAAAGTCCTGAGGCCCTTGTCCTCTCCCAACTCCCTTGATGACCTCTGGCCGCAGCCCAGTTCTGCTCTGAAAAGTTCATTTCCTGAAGGCCTGCACTAGAAGGCGGTGGGGCCCCTCTCTCTTCCTGCCAGCCTTGCTCTTGGCTGGAGTGGTTGAGACTGAATCTGGCAACACGGGTGATACACTAGCCACCTCCCTCCTTCTAAAGTCCCAGGAAAGCCAGTGGCAGCCGGCCTGAAGAGATGCTCCCTGTCATCTTAGAAGAAAACCACTCAGTTCAACTTTCAGCAGTGGGACTACACCTCTATTATGCTTTGGGAAAAGTTGGTCTTACTTCTGCTCCTTGTTCTGTATCACAATTCGGAATAGCCTATTCTGTCCCACAGAGGTGGGGGTACCAAGGGAAGGAAACCAGAAGAGAGACTCCCAGAACAGTAGAGGGAAGAAGGGTCAATGTTTGTCCTTTTGCTGAATAGAAGGGCACCCAGAGCTTTAAGTAATATTTGATTTCTTTTCTCTTTTCCTGGCTCATTGCTCACTCCTTCTAGAGCCACTTAAGAAGAAGATATTGGAATTGGAACTACTGGATGCAAATAGAGTTTTCTTTAAATCGGGCAGTTGATTTTGGGTTAAACTTGCAGATTTTTTTTTTTTTTTTTTTGGTAAAGATGCAAAGCTTGCTTACCTATAACCTGGTAATGTGTCTTCAGATCACCTTATTTTAGAAGGCAAGCCACAGAAAGGAAAGGTAGAACAGTTTGCAGTGAACAGATGGGTGGGTGTTTCAGAGTTGCTTGAACTGAATTCTAAAACCACTCTGTGGATCTCAGAGAAAGACTCAAGAATTGGTCTTTAGCCTTTCATGAAATGAGCCTTGAAATGATTTTAAATGAATCTACATGTACATGTGTGTATATGTAGCTGACAATTCAAGCAAATTGAGGAAGGAAGATAGCTAGGTGGGAGAAGACTAGTGAAGGTGAAAGACCCACCGATTCCCTGTCCAAGAAAGACGCACGAGGCACTGGCTGCAAAAGCAAGAGGCGATTTATTGATACACAGGCGCCTGCGGGTGCCCAGCGAAACCTCAGCCGGAGCTTCGGTGAACTGGCACACCGGGCTTTGGGGTACAGATCTTTTATAGGGTACAGTGGTCAGTTTCCCTCCTAGCACAGTAACAGGTATCTCATTGGCTCTTTTGAATCCAGCATATAGGTCACTTAAAGGGTAAACTTGTTTTTCACTATAGGTTCCTGGAAAAACCACATAAAAAACATTTGTTATTCATTGTATGGTTTTTCATTGTATGATCCTGTTTGCCCAATCGTGCTGGTTCCTTTCCCAACCATCCTGTCCTTTCTTAATCGGTTACACTTAACTGATTTTCTGAAAAATACATCTGACGTCTGTGCAGGTGTGGAAGCAAGCCCTGGTGATTTATTACTGGGCCTAAAGTTATTGGGCTGGGGTCTTTCAAAGGCATTTTGAGAAGTGTTGTACCAGCCACACAATCTCTCTGCAGAACCTTGGCATCGGAAGCCCCCTGATTCTTCCCATGGAGCTTTACATTTTCTAAAAGCAGCCACAACCTTTGTCTCTCACCATTTTGCCTTTTATTCAGTTTACTGGAGTGCATAGGGTGGAGATGTGGCCACTTATCAAGGGAGGAATTAAGAGAGTATATAATTTGAATAGATAAGAGTTACAGCAGGTGAGAGATTTATTGCTTTTCAAGAACTGCCCCCCTTCTTGAAAGCAATATTCAAAAGTGTGTTCTTAAGTGTGGACAGCTCCGCACCAAGTGTTTGAAATGGCAAGGTCTTCACCTTTAAAGATGCTTGAAGGTTCTTCTTAAGGAACAGTGGTGCCTTTTACATTTTAATTTATTTTATTTTGCCTCCACTGCTGTGTGTCAGGGCTAACGTGGTGGCATTGTGGACTTCCCCAGCTCCAAACATTCTGCATTGGAAGTCTCTTGACCATAATTCATAATTGATCTTGGAAATATGAAAGCCCATAGCAGGAAGGAAAGACAGAAATGTAACAATTTTGAATGGATGCTC
Source organism: Marmota flaviventris (assembly GCF_047511675.1). Taxonomy (NCBI): domain Eukaryota; kingdom Metazoa; phylum Chordata; class Mammalia; order Rodentia; family Sciuridae; genus Marmota; species Marmota flaviventris. The sequence goes on from NW_027288260.1 coordinate 1,528,438, forward strand.
AGAGAGTGTGATTTGAAAGCATAGGCATTGCTGCTTTGAAAATCAATCAGGCCTCAGGGGGGCTCACTTCCCACTTCGGGGACACAGCCTCCCTCTGGAGTGGGGAATTATTTGTCCCCCCAGGATGTTTGTCCTTCTTTGGAAAACCCAGATTTACTGGAGGGAGGATACCCAACAAATTGAGAAGGGGGCTGGGGTGGTAGGGCAGGGAGTGAGCAGCCTCATTGGTTTTCCAAGGCCTTGTGATTTTGTTAAAAAAAAGAAAAGAAAAAAAAGAAAAAGAAAAAAAAAACCTAACAAATCCATGAATGTTACAAAAGTCGTATTTTCTGACTTATTTTCCTACACCCCCTTTCCCCTTTTGTGAGTCCTGGTGGTGCGGCATGGTAGTTGCAATGATTTGTTCCCTTTGATAATTTTGGCCTCATTCTCCAGGCTGTTCCCATCTTGCTCACTGATGTTATTTCGGCTGGCAGTTCCCTCTGTCCCTCAATGTTAAGGACCCCTGTCTCCCTTTACCCTATGGCTGGCTGCTGCTGGCTTCCTCAGATCCACACAACAACTTCTCTCATTTCTTTGGAAAAGGAATACGTCTTTTTTTCCCATCCTTTTAAAAACTTTTGAATAATTTGTACTGCTGTCAGTTTTTCTCCATCTAGCAACTGCCTGTTAATTACAGTTCTTAATATTAACTAGCACTCAGGCTGTGTCCACATACCCCCACCCCAACATCCAAAACTGCCCCCAATGACTTTTCTCTCCTTCCCTCCCCTTCTTTGTCTTCTTCTGCCAGCCCAGAGCTCCTCCAAAGTCCATTTTATAAATTTGGTTGTCTAGGGACCTGGGAACAGTGTAGCTTGCCATTGCTAGTGTTTCCATAGAAATAATTGAGATGTAATAAATAGAGGCATTCTGAGGTTACAGGTTTCTTGATTCATCTGAGACCACATACAAGTGTAAATTGTTGACATTTGTTTGGCTAAATGTACATGATCTTGCGGGAAGGGCAAAACAAATCCTTTGTACATTCCATAGCTTTCTATGTGGATTGGGGTAACTGATATTTAATCCTAATATTAATCCCCCCCAATTAAGTTACCTATTCTTAGCTTTGGAAGGGCCTGTTTCATTCTAGAAAACATTCTTTATATCTAATAATTGCTGTTTAGATTCTTACACCTGTTTCCTTGCAAAAACTTAATAAGCAATAAAATAAGATAACTATGTGCCTCTGGCAGGAGAATCCTGCTAACATTTAACCATAAGGTGCCAAGTGTGCATTAATAATGAAAGGTGAAAAATGCTGGTGACTTAGCAGTCATAAAGTAATTCCACAGAACTCGCCAGCCCTGGCAAATGTTGTGGCCTGCTACAGCGTGTTCACAGAGGAGGAGGAGGGGGAACCATGCAAGGAGGAAACTGGAGCTAGGAATCTTGGAGTCGGAAGGCTGGGGATATGGCTGGAGTCGGAAGGCTCGGGATATGGTTCAATCTAATACAAAGTTGTAATAATTGCTATGTCAGTAGCCAACTCTTCAGCTGGTGGCTGTGGAATTCTTCCCCTGATGTAGGATTTAATAGTCTGGCAATTAGATGCATTGATTTATCTTAACTGTTCATTTGGATGTGTAAACGAAAGGAACTCACCACTGAGGCCAGCGTGCAGACTTGCTGCCTGGCTCTGGAAAAGACTCATTTAGGTAGCAGTGGTGGGAGAGTGTGTTTTCAAGGCAGTGTTAGGACCAGCTCCCTCTTCTTTTAACATTTCTCTCCATTTTATCAATGAAATGAAGGGAGCCTGTTCAAACACTGTTTAAAAAGACACAACAGTGTCTACTTCTGTCTGAAAAAGTAAAAGCAACCATTGCTGCCTCTGGTGCTTTGAGAGTAACATCTTTGTCTCAGGGTGACTCGACTTGGTTGCAAACTTTTGGCATGTGGTCTGTTGGATATCAGAGGCACAAAACACTTTGTCTGGGCTCTTCAGCAAAGTGTCTTTCTCTCTTCCTCTCCTCCTTCACAACATTCTAGGACTTGGAGCTACCTGTACCAGGAGCTCTGTCAAGCCCTGAGTGGGGGTGACCTCCTTTGGGTGTTAAGGCCATCATCTTGGACCTTTTGGAAGGCTGGTGGCTGGATACATCAATGATTCAGAAAGTGTGTAGATTATAAACTCTCTTGAACATTAGTTCCCCCTTACTTCCTGCTCTGGGACCTGCAGTTTTCCTGAAGTGTCACTAACTTATGGCATGCAGGCATCTTAACTGTTTCAAGGTAATCTAGTGGTGGATGGCTAGGTTTCCTGATGGCCCCATCCATGTTGCAAGTTGGGTGGGTGGCTTTAGGTGCTTGCTTTTCCTGAACCCTGGCTGAAGTAAAGTCCAAACTTGTCTATGCATGGTACACTGATGTTTGCAAAGAGTATTATCTTTATGTCTTGAAAATATTTGTATAGATATCAGGGTTTCTTCCTATCTGAGTGAGTGTCTAGGGTAATTAAAAGAGAAGAGTACCTTGGAAACTCTTAGTGCCTGTTTATAATAGGTAACCTCAATAGGTGTGGTTGGGCCAATTTGTCAATTTCTGCAAATTCCCATTGGCTTGCAAGGGCGTTTTGTGTGTAGTTATATTAGTCTGTAATCAGAGTAGTTTTGAACTCAAAGTGGACTAGTGAAGCCTGTATTGGTTATATATCCCACTTGAATATTTCAGTGCTGGCTGTCAGTTCCCTTAGCCTGCTGTGGGTGCCAGGCAGGGTGAAGTGAGTGGGGGAGATAAAGATGGAAACTTTGGATTCATAGTGTACCTGCCAGGATGGGGTGGCAGCCAGCGACTGGGGTTGTACACTCAGTAAATAAAAATATTTTACTGCTTTCAAGGATCACCAATTATCTGATTGCTCTGCATGGCTGTCTTTAAGGAGAGTGCTGTTTTACCTATCTTCTTGTACAAAGGTTTGATTTTTAATGTCTTGTGAAAAGGGTTCTCTTTGTCTTGATTGATGTCAGGAATAAAAGCATGATGGTAATATCCCTTTGAAAGCTATTGTATTGTCAGCCCTGCCTGACAGTGGGAGGGCCTCCCAGTGTTATAGATTAGTGCTGTGAAAACACTGACATTTTCTTTGTTACATTGCTGTTGTTCTACTTGCAAAGTCAATTACACAATGTTGGAGCTCATTTACCCAGTTGACTTTGGATGTAGCAGTGTCTTTCACTGTCTTCTTAAAGATATAATTTTGTATTGTTATTGTTGCTTTTTTTTTCTCCTTTTCCTTTTGAACCTGCCTCCCTCCCTGGTTACCTCCCCTTCCATGTGCTAACCGCACCCCCCCACGCCCCCTCCCCATAGTCTGAACATGTGTGCAAAGCAAACACTCTGGTTTTAATTGTGACCATCCAAATTCAAAGAGCGCTACATCATTATCTCTGAATTCTTCTGCTCATTCACATCTCAGTAGCTTTTTATTGATATAGTGACTACAGCAGCCAAGATACATAAAAAACCCATCCAACGAGATTATAGTGTTGATAATCTCTTATCAAGTGGGTTGTTCTCTGGATTGGGGGTCACTAAGGTTGGCAAATTCAGAGCTTGCTTTTTAAATATTTTTCCTCCTCCCACTTCCTAGAGCCTGCAATTCGAGCTGAACCAGGTTCCCTGGTAGATGGGACCCTGGCAAACAGTTTATTATTATTATTATTATTATTATTATTACAGATGTAGCATTCAGCTAGAGTCATTGAGTTTGGGGTTTAGGATCCTGAATGGCCTTTTGTCACGGATGGAAGTGGTCTCATAGGAGAAGCATGCAGTCCATTCTCCCACTGCAGATGACAAATCGGGTTATAAGATGTTGTTCTGAGGGGATTCCAATCTGCCTTTTTGGGCAAACTTGGACTTGGGAAGGATTTACATCCCTGTGTGAAATCTGCTACTGAATGGAAGGAAGCCTCGACATGTCTAAAGCTGAAAATGGTTCCAGAGGGTGTTTTTATTTACCTGCCATCTTCACCATCCCTCCCTTCTCCAGAACATCTGAAAGTCCTGAGTTCCCTAACCTGGTCACGGAAGAGGCGGTCACCTGGAGGAGGGGCTCGCAGAACCGTCTCTCTTGCCCCACAGAACAGGGTGTAGGAGATACGCTGGTGCTGCCCGCCACCACCGCAGACTGCAGATGATGGGCTCCATCAGGAAACTCCGTCCAAGGACACTAATGGTGAGCCCCCGAAGTTATTATTATGAACCACCAGACAAGAGCCTGTGTTCGCCAACAATTTGTCAGAACTAATTTTGTTTTTCTCCAATAATTGAAAATTAAGGTCTTGAAGTGAAAGCAGATGTTCATGTCATCTTCTGAATTGGGATATAAAATGGGGCTCTGTGGATGTGCTCACTAATCTAACAAAATTTCCCTCTCCTCCATAATGGGGGTTGCTCGGCCTATGTCACCTAAGGCCAGAGATTGGGAGCTGAGAGAAGGGGCCCTGGGTGGCACTCCTTGTGCTACTTGGGGGTTTGTTTGGGAGGGAGACTGCACCAATAAAAATCTTTTTGTTTGAGCTCTGAAACTTGGAGAGTTCATTGTTGAGGATGTTCAGTCGCTGGAGACATATTTGCTGAGATAATTCAAAGCATTGTGCTGGGATAGGTAAGGGGAGCCCTGGCAGGGGGAGAGTGGCTTCCTACAGATATGTGGGTCCCCAACTGTCATGTCCTTTCACTGTTGCATGGTGAAGCTGCTTAAAGTCACGCATTCCTGGGCCTGGATCCCAGAGACCTCTGCTCACCTGGCTGACCCAAGCAGGGGCTCAGAACTCTGTGTCTCTCCTTTTCTAAAAACTCTGTGTCTCTCCTTTTTTAAAAATGGGGGTAAAATATGCATAATATAAAATTTACATCTTAACCATTTTTAAGTAGTATTTAGTGATGGTTGGGGGAAGGCCATCAGTTCAAACTTCAGTCTTCCAGGGCAGATGTGAAAAAACTGGCTCAGAAGATGATGTGGGGTCTCAAAAGCTCACAGTTCTTTTTCTTAGTCCAGAGTGAGAGGTGAGTCAGGTCTGCCTGCCACTAAGAGAGAGCAGGAGCCTAGCCCCATCAGGGCCAGTGGGACTAGGGTGCCAGGGACAAGGACAGGAACTTTCTAGTGATCTGGTGACCATTCCCAGGATTAGAACATTTGCCCTCTCTTTGGGGGGTGCCATTCTTCTGGAGACTAAGCCTGGCTGGGTGTGAGCTCCCCTAGTGACCCTCATAGGCCAGATCTCGAGTGGCTCCCGCACTTGCCTGCCAGTGCCCAGGCAGCATTGGCTCACCCAGCCCAGTGCACTTGGGGCAGGTTTGTCTGTGATGGGGAGAAGGGAGGAGCAGCTGTTACAGGACGGCCACCTGGCTGCCTTGATTTGTGGTGTCCTTGAAGCCCCATGTTGGGCCTGTAGTTCTGGGCTTTGCCTCAGCATGTAGTCTCCTCTCTGCCTCCTCCAAAGTGCTGGGGAACTTTTTCCTTCCCTGATTTCCCTGTAATTGAGATTTGCCCTTTTGCCACCTGGGCATGAATTATTTTGTGCAGTGTTGTCATTCCCTGTCCTGCTGTGAGGTTTATCTATTCTGTTGATCCTAATTAAATAAAACATACTGTTCACCTAACTCCTGTTGCACCAAATTTTACCTGCCTGAAAGCAGAGTGATGGCCATGTGGGCCTGGTCAGGGAGCAGGGCGTTCCTGGAGATAGCGGGGGTGGGGTGGGGTGGGGGGTGGCAGGCGAGGAGCTGTGCCCCTTGGACTGGGTGAGGTGGGACTATGGAACACCAGCAGTATACAGTGTGTTTCTGCTTCCTGAACAAGAGGTTTGGTTTTGTCCTTAGCCCCCATGTGGCTGTAGGTTTGAATTTGGGGAGATGGGAGACAATCACCAGCTCCAGGGACTCCCCAGGGAGAGGACAAGGGAGGAGAGCAGGCTGGCAGGCTGGTGGCTGGAAGATGGAAAAAAGGGATAGTTTCCCATCACCTGAGGTGGAGGCTGCAGAGAGCGCTGGGTTCTCTGGGGATTCGCGAGCAGTACACCTGTTCTTGGTGTCCCAAAAGAGTGTCTGCAGATGCCCTGTTCCCCCCAGAGGGACAGTGGTCAGCCAGGGCCCTGGGCATGTATATTGGGAAGATTCAGGCCTTTACTGTTTTTGCCTTTGAATCTCTCAAAATCCTGAAAACCACGGAAAAGGGACCCTGGAGTTCCTTCATTCAGACGTGTGTGTGTGTGTGTGTGTGTGTGTGTGTGTGTGTGTGTGTGTGACTGGACCTGAACACTGCTGTTCTCAGGGAGCTCTCTTTCTCTCTCTGTGCCACATCCGTGCATCTTTAATTTCACACATCCATCTGCAATCTGGCTCCCACAATTTAGGTGTGTGGGTACTCGTTCCACCTGTTGGGGCCACAGAGAACCACTCAGGTTCCCAGTCCCCAAAGCAACCCTGTGGAGAGCTGGTCAGGCTGGTCCTGCCTTCCTCATGGGAGAGCACCTTGCCTGGCACAAGGCAGCCTGGGGGGGCCTCCAGGACCTCATGCTCCATCACAGATGAGGACCCAAGCTGGGATTCTGGACTACTGTGTTTAAAAATAAAAGGACTTCTGAACTGAATGAGTGAAGGTGTAAACTGTTGAGGGAATGAACTGGTTAGCAAGCGAGTAAGTGAATGAATGATCAAGTTGTGGCTAATGAATTTCTAAGAGAAATAGCAAGTGGGTGAGCTCCCAGGCAGGACTTGGGCTCCAGTGGGTGTTACTCTCTCTCATCTCTTCTACCCTCCTGGTCTCCCTCCGCCTTTTTTCCTGCTCAGGAGGTGAGGCTGCCAGCCCTCATGCCCCAGAGCTAGGGGTGGCTTTTGCCATCCTCTTCCTTCTCAGGTGCTCCATGTGGTGAGACGGTAGTTGCTGCTCACGGGGGGCCTTTGCCCTGTATGGTCCTAGGCTTGAAAAATAGTCTTTTAAAAATGATAAAAGCAATATGAGATTTTTATATTAATTTGAAATAAAACAGAATGCTTGACTCAATAAATTCCCATCCTGCTGCTTATATTCATCCTGCCACAGAGATTCAGGGGTCAGACAGGACATCCTTAACTGGCTTGGTGCTGGCCAGTGCTGGGCAGTTCAGCTACCATTGAGTGGCCTTCAGGACCCTCCTCATCTTTCAGGGAGGGTTTGCCCCAGGATTAGCACTAAGAGTGAGGGGTAGGGTCGGGAGAAGGAAGCAGGAGGGAGGAAATGGGCAGTGCTTTCAGGGAAACCTGCTTCCCAGAGTAAAAAACCAAGGCTCACTCTGAGCTGGCAGAGTGGTGCATGCTTATGATCCCAGCAAGTTATCTCAGGAGTCTGAGGCAGGAGGATTGCAAATTTGAGGCAAGCCTTGGCATTTTAGTGATGCCCTTAACAATTTAGCCAGATCCTATCTAAAAATAAAAAAAATAAAAAGGGCTGGGGATGTAGCTAGGTGGAAAAGCACCTCTGCATTCATTAATCCCCAGTTCTGTAAAAAAAAAAAACAACGAACAACCCTATCTCCAAGGTGAGGCACAAAATGCTTTGTTTTTCTTGTGGGAGATGGGTGTGGGTTGCAGGCAATGTGTTCCATGATCTGGGGAGACACAGTGTCCTCTTTCAGTCTTAGTTTTCCTATCTCGAAATGGGATGGAACCAGTTGGATCAGCTGCATGTCTTATGTGCTATAGGATTTTAATTCCTGGAACACAAGAAGTGGCAAACACACAAAACTTGGGTTTTAAAATAATGCAGGCTAAGCTGGGTGCGGTAGTGCAGGCCTGTAATCTCAGCAACTCGGGAGGCTGAGGTGGGAGGATTGCAAGTTCAAAGCCAGCCTCAGCAATGGCGCAGCACTAAACAACTCAGTGAGGCCCTGTCTCTAAATAAAATATAAAATGGGGCTGGGGATGTGACTCAGAGGTTGAGTGCCCCTGAGTTTAATCCCAAGTACCCCCCCCAAAAAAGTTTCTTTTCCAAGTGCTGGGGCCACAGTGGATACATCTGAGTTGACTGCTCTAGGGCATCTGCTGCAGGGCAGCTGGGTTCTTTCTAGCCCTTTATAAGGTTTAGGGTGAGCAACAGATTAGGAGAGGCTTGAGGCTTGATGGTGATGTTTCCAGGTGTCTGAGAGGGAGAATTGGTGGTGATGGGCATCTTTGGTCCCAGCTGGGGGTGTCTCAGGCTCTTTGGCTCCAGGTGTTCTGCAAAGCACTGCTGGTCATCTGGGTGCTGCTATAATCCAGTGGTGACCAGGCCAGACACATATCCATCCAGAGTCACCAGCCCTGATCCCTGTGGAGGACACATGGAGGGACAGTCAGGACCTGGCTCTTTGGGCACCATGGGGCTCTGTCTTACTCTTGTCCCCTGTTCCTCCATGAGATTCTCACAGCAGCTTTCTGATTTACTTATCTCCGTTTCACAGGTGCGCAGACTGAGGCACAGAAGTCCCTTGCCCAAGGTCATACTGCTAGAAGTAGCAGAGCTGGGATTTGGGGGCAGGCCTTATCTAGGTCCAGAGCCTGAGCAGTCACCACCACATTTATTTATAACTACTCTGTGGCTGTGAAGGACAGCAGAGGTCCACCTCTGGTTTGTATGAGACAGCCATGAATAAAGACACCCAGGGGGAGCCCTCCTTCCCACCCATTTGTCCATCCATGGAGTTCTGCCTTTAGGGCTGTCCATTTTCCAATCTGGGGGGGGGGATTGACATCTTAAAAAACAGTCCCGCTCTTTTCCCAGAGCACTAGCATCCTGGGTGCCCCCTTACCCAGAGCCTTTACAGTGGTACCTTTACACTAGACCTGGGTGTGTACACCTGTGTGTGTCAGTTTAAACACAGATGGTGCCTCCTACTCCCTGGCTACACTGACTCTCATTTCATATTTTCACGTAGCAGAGATTTCAGTTTTGGTTGCACAATTAAGATAATTGTAGGCACTCAAAAATAAATAAATAAATAAATAACTTGACCTGGGCCCAGCATCTGGAGTCTTTGAGGAGGGGTTCCAGGTCAGTGTTTCTTTGAAAACTTTGAAAAATTCTGGGAAACTTGAATGTGCAGCCAGGGTTAAGGATTGTTGGTGAAAGAGTTAGCACCACGTGTGCATCACACATCTCCACATTACAGCCAGAGGGGCTCTATGGAGAGGATGCACCAGAATTATTGATTGTTTTAATGGAGTTGGGGATCAGACCCAGGACCTTCAGTACCCTAGGCAAGAACTGGACCACTGAGCTACATTCTCAGCCCTCTAGAACTTACAGTCATCTAGCAGTGGACATACAGTTGCTTTCTACTGTTTTACTGTTAGTGACAGTGTTGCAGTGAGCATCCTCAGGTATCCATTTTTGTGTTCTTGTTTGAGTATTTCTTAGGCTGGACTCCTAGAAGTGGAATTATTGGGTCTAAGTGTATCACTCCAAAAATTTGATACTTTTTTTTGTACTATGGATTGAACTCAGGGGGTACCTGGCCACTGAGCCATATCCCCAGCCCTATTTGATATTGTGTTTGGAGACAGGGTCTCATTGAGTTGCTTAGTGCCTTGAGTTGCTGAGACTGGCTTTAAATTTGTGATCCTCCTTTCTTAGTCTTCTGAGCTGCCGGGATTACAGGCTTGCACCACTGTGCCCAGCAATTTGGTAGATCTTTCTGAGTCACCTTGTGCAAAGGCTGTGCCGGGGAACTCTTCAACAACAGGGCCCAGGTGCATGGCACATTCCTCTGAACCCTTGCCCACCTAGGAGGTTTTCTTTCTTCTCTTTGTTTCTGTCATCCCCCACACCCTTTTTGCTTTTTGCCCATCAGGCAAGCAAGACATTACACATTGTTTTTGTTTGTACTTCTTTTATTATTATTAGCAAAGTTGACCACTTTGGTTTCATTTCTTCTCTGGGCAGCTTGGCTGCACTGGGTGTAGGGCAGGCTGCACCCAGTAGGCATCTCTTTCCTTTGGTGAGTCCTTCAGTCTTTCCCCCACCTCCCTTGCATACATCCATTCTTCCATCTAAATCCAGAGCATCTTACCAGCTGATCTTAGCCTGGACTCCCAGGAAGATGCTTGAGAACCAAGAGGAAGCCATGTTTTCAGGGAGCCCATAGACTGGAAGGGTATGAGGCCTCAATCCCCAGACCAGACAGGGCAGTCCAGCATTGAGGTCCAGGCTTAGGGCTGGGGGGTTGGGGCAGTTGGGGCAGATTCTTTTTGATAGGGGAAATCAGGCAAAGCATACGGAAAGGCATTTTGTTTTGACCCTGAAGGGTGAAATCAGACCACAAGGAGCAGCTAACATCAGAAGAGCCCTCTTGGTACAGATGTCGGCCTGTGTTCTTTACAGGCAGGGTCTCATTTAATATTGGCACTAATTGACACTTAGGTGGGGCCTCGGGCTTTCTTTTGCATGAGCAACAATGGATCTTGGAGAATCCTCAGCTGAGCATTCTTCTCATATGGATGGTCAGACTTGCCCAGAGAGATGCAAGTCAAGTGTCCAAGGTTATACAGTGACCTTGAGGCAGAACTCTGCCTAAGAGAGGGGCAAGATGTGCTGTGGGAGCTTGCTGCAGCCACTGACCCAGGCTAGGACCCACTTTGGAGACAGCCTGGAGACCCCTAAACTTCTGGAGTGTCGGGCAATTCTGAGCAGATGGGTATGGGCTCCCAACCCTGCTCCCACACACACTTGCTGTGTTACTGCTGAGTCTTAGTTTATTTTCCTCCCTCCCGGGGGAAGTGTGAGGACAACTCCATGGAGCAGTGGTGGTGCAGGCTTATAATCTCAGTGATTCAGGAGGCTGAAGCAGGAGGATTGCAAGATCAAAGCCAGCCTCCGCAACTTATTGAGGTCCTAAGCAACTCAACAAGACCCTGTGTCAGAACAAAAAAATAAAAGTGCTAGGGATATGGCTCAGTGGTTAAGCATCCCTGGGCTCAACCCATAGTTCAAAACATAGAAAGAAATCTTAAGGGAGAGAGAGCTGTAGGTTGAGTAGCCATACAGAAGAGGGTTAGTTATTTCTTCTGGTGGGATCCCACTGCAGACTCTCCCATTCCCTCTCATCTATATCTATACTCAAAATGCAGCGCTGGAGATAATGGGCAGGAAACAACAAACTTTTAATCTGTCACCTGCTGGGTGACACCTAGCCTTCTTGGTGATGCCAGATTGTGCATCCCTCCTCATGTCCATCCTCTCACCCCCCAGAGGACTGCTGCCCATCTCAGGAGCCTCCTCGGCCAGGCACAGTGAAGCTGGCTGTGTGGGAGGGAAGGCGTATGCCCCAGAATGGGTTGCCCATGTGTCTGTGTGTGCATGAGTCCATGTGCTTGTGGCTATGTGTACTTGTATGTGAGTGTATTTGTGCTGGTGTGCTCATGTGTGCTCACACATGCATCTGTACATGTGTGCATGAGTCAATGTGAATGAATGTATATGAATGGCCTTGTGTGTCTGCAGCTGAGGGAAAGGACTTTTGTCATTACTTGCCCGGTTCAGAATCTCAGTACAGGGGCTGTGTTACTTTGGGTACAGTTTGTACCAAAAGTTTGAACTCCTAGGCTCATAGGTTTTCACCTGGGAGAATGCACATGGGTGAATTTACTTTATATGCATTCATTAAAATAATTGGAGCATCTTCCATGTGTGGAGCACTGTGCTAGACTCAGTCCTATAAAAACAAAGAAGCAAGTTCTTTCTTCTAAGAATCAGTTGACCATTTATAAAGCTGTGGTCGTGAGGGTGGTTAAAAAGTATTTTCTATGGCCAAATGCATTTGGCAAACACTGGAATAAACAATTAAAAAGTTTTTTAAACCTTTAGGTCTTCTCTGAGCCTTTAAAATGCTAATGTAGGACTCAGATATTTTTAGTAGTTTGTAATTTCCAAACTTATTAGATCACTCTTTGTGGAGTCCTCTTATCTTGGACACAGTTTGGGTTTCAAGGCTTTTAGAGTTGACATTATTTACTGGCTCTTCATTTGTTCATTCATTCAGCCCAAGTGTTTGCTGAGCACCTATTATATGCCAGGTATGCACAAGGTGTTGAAGCTCCACAGGTGAGAAGACAGAAGTGTATTCTAGTAAAATTGAGTGACCCATCTACAAGTATATGGGTCCATTCATCCTGAAAAGCCAAACCTGGAATAGGCAGGGAATGGTGTGGGAGGCTTTCTGGTTAAGGCCATCCTGGAGGTGACACTTGAGCTCAAATGACAGGGGGGTTCATGAGGGGATTTATGGACCCAAAAGTCTTTGCAGTTGATGATTCGGAGGGCCTGGGAGGGGCTGGGGGATTTTGGGAAAGTCTGGAGAGAGGGCTCTCTGAATCTTGCCCTCACATTCTGGGAGCTCCTGCTACCAACTCAGTATCCTTTTGGTTTCCCTGGTGCAGTCCAGAAACCAGAGAGAGGCTTCCCCTGGTGTTGAGTCAGTTAAACGGGATTGTTGCAGGCATGGGTGCTTCAGGGTTCCAATCTTGTCCTAGGAACCTCAGTGGCTTGGCCCATTTCTCTGCCCTAGACCTATCTCGTTGTAACTCTCACCATGAAAGGAGGAGGATGACTCCTCCCTGGGCCTGCCTGCTGTGCACACCACCCGGCCAAGCACCTCACTTGTGTGCCCACGCCATGTCCCCAGCGCCTGGCACTGGACTCACATTCCTCCCACCCCCCATCTGACAGATGGGGGAATGAGTCCAGGAGGCTCCCCAGACCATTTCCGGAGAGGTCCGGCCCAGAATCCAACCCTTTTCCAAGCCAGGCTGTGACCTGAGGCTGGTGGTGTGTGTGGGGCTGCGCCTCAGTGTTGGGGACAACAGAGATTTCCAGGACGGGATAGCTGAGGCCCCTTAAAGCCTCCTGGTGCCTGTCTGCAGAGTGGCCCTGAAGGGTTTGGGTCCTGAGAGAGGAGCAGGAAGAGTGAGCAGGTGGGAGGTGGGGTAGGAGGAGGGGGATGGAGAAGCCGCGGGGGAGGGGAAGCGGGCAAGGGTGGGAGAGGGCGCAGAGCTGGGGTGGGGTAGGCAGTTGGGTAGAAGTTGGGGGGAAGGGCGGTGGCGATGAGACAGAGTTGGGTAAGGCAGGGGAGGGAGCCTGGGGGATCTTCCCGCCCCTCCACCTGGGTGAGCCCAGCTGGTGCTTAGGAATGCTGCTCCTCCTGGGCCCTTGTCTGCCCAGCTCTCGGGGGGCAGCCCAGGACCTCTTTGAGGCTGCTGTCCTGGGAACGCATCGGGCCTCCCCCTGCCCGGGAGGGCTCCAAGGCTGCAATAACTCAGGGCCAGGTTTGGGCACAAAGCGGCAGTGGCAGGGGTCTGGCTGGGAAGGCGCAGGCTGCGTCACTTGCTCGCTCACTTGCACTGCCCTGGTGGGGCTGGCTTGTTCCGAGCCGCGGGGCCGCCTGCTCCTCAGAGTCTGGCGCCCCCAAGACTGCCGAGTCCCAGGCCCCGCGCTGAGGGGCACCTACCAAAGGGCATCTCACCCTCAGCTGGGCGCCGGTTGGTGGGCTGACGCCCCCCGCTGGCCAGATGTTCGCCTTGGGGGCGCCCTGGGGTCGCTGAGCAATGATTGGCCCTCAGATTTGGGGAGGAGCTAAAGGAGGCAGGGAGTGCAGCCTGGACCATCCGAATGTATGTCAATAAAAATAAATGCACTTTCCAGGTCCTAGGGACTGTTCTGCGCACTCACTTCATTCATTCCTTAACATGCACTTCACAGTATCTATGAGTAAGGCCATGATTATCCCCGTTTTACAGATGAGGAAACTAAGGCACAGCTAGGACCAGATAGGATCCAAATATAGGCCTCTCTGACTCCAGAACCGTGTCCTCCCTGTAGGGTGTCCAGGCGTGCATGGATGGCCTGGGCATCTGGGCATGGGGGCCGTTCTGAGTGCATTTGCACATGTCCAAGAAATTAAAGAGAGGTTAGCAGGCAGATCGTAGTCATTCTGGGTTTGCCATTTCAAATTCATTCACAGGCTCCTTCCTCTGAGGGATATTCTGAGTCCGGGCCAGGCCTTTTGCTTTTGTGGGGTCTCTCTACCTTGGGGGAGCAGACAGTCGGTGGGGTGGGGTATGTGGCAGTAAGACCCCAGTAAAGAGTAAACAGTTCCACCAAGAGGCAATTTCTTGCTGAGAGACTGCTCTGCTTATCTGACTTAGACAGGGTCCTCAGGGAGGACATTGCAGAGGACATTAGTGCAGGATGAAGAGAGGTGACTGCTGAGGAAGGTGTTTAGTCCCCTCTGGCTCTGAGTGCCTTCCCCAGGGTTGCAAAGGAGAAGGAGAAGAGGAGGCTGTGGCCGCTGTCTGTAAGGCCCTTAAAGGTCGAAATCTGGGGAATCTTGGGCAAGTACGTCTGGAAGGGCAGGGACGAGTGCTGACTGGCTCTCCCGAGAGGATTGGAGCCCAGGTGAAGAAGAGCCAGGCAGGACAGTGGTAGAGACTGCCTGGCATGGGTTGCATTGTGGGGTGGCCCTCGGTGCATGCACATAGGGTCTGTCTGAAGAGTCCCCAGGGCTGGCCACCTGGACCTCAAACTTTGACCCTCAAGGTCCCCAGAGGTTCTCATTGGTACCTCCGAGTACCAGGGAGTAGGGTGTAAGATCCTTTCTTGTTTGTCTAATGAGGACAGGAGGGCCACAGAGGCCAGCAGCCTTGTCCTGCTGCACCTGCAGCAGGGCTTGTGACCATCTGTCAGTTGGGACGTTCATTTCCTGGGTCTCTAGATCCCATGGAGAGGAGTTTACCAAGGCCTGCCTCCCCCTCACCCCAATGTTAGGGTTGGAGGTGGAAAGGAGATGCTGGTGGGTGCCCCATTACATGCAGCTGAGTTTCTGAGCCTGGTTCTAGACTGAGCTACCCCTGTCCAACCAGGATCTAGCTAGGTCATTAAAAAAACAGCTGTCCGCATGTGCCCATTGTATCCCCAATTCCACTTTAATTGGGTCTCCAAACGGACTTTATTCTGAATTTCCTGTCTGGCTCCAAATACCCATTGCTCAGGCTCTTCTAGGGGAATGGAGAGGGCTGTGGATTCCTAGGACTGAGTTTTTTTTTCCCACTTGGACTTGCTGGGCGAGCCTGAGCCTGTCCCAGAACTTCTCTGTGCCTCTTGTCTTGCTTTATTTTTCTTAGGAGAGTCTCAAGTCTGCTTCCAGGGAGGGAGGTTTGACTTGAGACAAAGGGGACAGGACATTTATCTATAGTGCTTACTAAGGTGTATTCTGGGCCAGCTGCATGCTGAGTGCTTGATGAGCTATTTCTCATGAGCCCTATCAACAGCTCTGTGAAGTTGGTTCCATTATTCTCACCTGTCTGCAGTTGTGGTGGCTTTGAGGGACAGCCAGGGATCCAAGGTCATATAGGTGGCCTGATGCCACCCACCATGCCTGCCTGTGTCACTCCCAGGACAGCTTCTACATACCTGGTGAACCACTGACATTGTGGTCCCCCTCCCCCAGGAGCTTGTCTTGGGGACAGATGGGCAAACAGTTATGAACTCTGAGGCTGGAGACACTGTATTCCCCCTGAGGAGCCAGCTGTGGCCAGCCCCACCCTACCCCCTACTCTGGGCCTGGCAAGCTTGAGGTTCAAGTGGGGGAGAAGCAGTTTGGACTGGTCAGGGGTGGGAGGATAAGGCCAGGTTCTGGGACATTTGAGTGGGTACTGGGCTGGGCTTTACCTGCTTCTTGGTTTCTTGGCTACTCCAACATAGCAGTGTCCAACACTGGGCCCAGCTGGGCCAGCAACTCTGTCCTGCCATGTGGGAGGTGCTTACCTCTTTTAGGGACTTGGGGTGGACAGTCCTCTCTTTTATTCTGCCCCCTCATATCCTATCCTCCAGGCCTCAGGAGCTCTACTGGCTCAACTTGGAAACTTGGATGTGCTTGGTGAGAGTGTGTGGCCTTGCTGAGGGACTCAAATCGGGGCCCTGCCCTCTGGACCTCTTTCTGCCTCCACCCAAACTGCCCTCTGGTCCCGGGCCTGGCCTGTAAGTCTGCATCATCTTCACTGTGACATCTCTGCAGAACGGGTGGGTGTGTGCCCCCTCCCAAGCTTGCTTTCTCAGGCTGCCCTTCGTGGGGCACCCGTGCTGGCTGAGGGGCTCTGAGCTCCAGCCCTTCTCCCTCCTGAAGTCTAGCTAATCGGCCACTGGGTTGACTCTCTGCATTCTCTGCCCTCCGCCCGCTCCTTTGCTGGCTTCCTGGAACCCAGGGACCCTGGAGGTTTCTGGACCCTATAGAGTTGCCTGGGTGTTTTTTTTTATTTTTTTTGGGGGGGGGGTCATGCTGGTTGGAGGAGCTGGGAGCTGGGAGACAGGCCGATGACTGGGTCAGGGCTAGCCAGGGGTGGAGGCAGACACCAGCACGTGTCTCCCTGGATCAAACTGTGATCCCCAGTCCCTTCCTCTGGGGGTCCGGGGCCTGGCTTCCCCACCCTCTTTGGCATTTCCTGTCTGCCTCCTTTTCATTTTGCACCCAGGCTCCCCAGGGGTTTCTCTGGGGGGGCAAAGAGCCTACTCTAAACTTTCTCCCTGGTGACAGGACCTGACTTGGCCTGACATGGCTGTGGTCCCACTGAGCCTGGGGTTTGTCTTGACCTCGTCTCCCTACATTTCTCCACACCCACCTTCTGGCTGGGCAGCGGGGTCCCAGCCGGGCTCCCCTCCATATCTGAGCCAGAGAGCCATGGTCTGAGATGCTCCTTAGAGACCCCTGGGCTTGGGCCAGTCATGCCTGTGGGCTCTGGATGAGGCTGAAGGATTAGGGATGAGGAGAGGCAAGACTGGCCTTCTGGGGCAGGAGTCAGGACCGATGCCTCTCTGGACTTAATTCTGAGGCGGTTTTGAGGACCTCCAAAGCCACAGCACCTCGCTGCTCTCCCTGTCCCCCAGGCCCACCCCACACATGGGCTTGCCTTTCCAGGAATCCTCCCCTGGTCCCCTCCCCCTGGGTGCCTTGTTGAGCTCCTTGGGCCCCTCCCCCAGCCCTCCTGGGCCCCCTCCTTCCTCCTTGACCCACTTTAGTCCCCTGCTGCTGGGGGAGGGGAGCGCACAGCCGGTGGCTCTGATCCTGGCTGCCTCCCCCAGCATCCCTTGGGGCGGGCTCTGGATGGAGCCAGCAGGCTGAGCAGGCCTGGCCCCAGGGACTGGCACACTGTGTGCTCCTAGTGGCAGCCTCCCTGCCCCCTCCACGGACAGACAGTTCTGGAGAGCTGCCCCTGCCCAGGCCCTGGGGAGGCCCTGCCAGGACCCAGCTCCGGTTCCCCCCAGCCCCAGGGAGCAGTGGCTTCAGAGGTTCCTCCTACCTTCTTGCCATGCACCATTCCCAGAGGGAGGGGGGCAGGGCCAGGTCCTGGCCTCCACCCATCCTTCCCCTAAGTCTCTGCTGGACAGCCCGAAGCTCCAGTCAAGTCCTGTGTCTGCTGTTAATCTGTGTGACTTGGGGAGCTCCACCAGCCCTCTCTGGACCTCATCTGTGCATTTAGGGATTGGAGCAGATCACTGACATTTACCAAGCCTCACTGTGTTCCAGGGACTCGGCTCTACATTGATGACCTCATGGTCCCTTGGGAATGCCATGAGCACACTTTCCTATTTGGAACATGAGGCAACCGAGGCACAGGAAGGGGAAGGAACAAGCTTTTGAGGTCACTCATACATGGGGTCCTGGGCAGCCTGATGGGTGACTTGTCTTCACTCTGCCATTCTCTAATTGATCCCGGCACTGGGGCTATTCACTCTTTAGGGACTAGGTCAGGGCCCTCTGAGGACTTGAGATGGGGGCTTCTCCTTGGGGGGCCATTTATTCTGTCCTGCTCAGGTGCCCTGCCGCCCTGCCACATGACAGACTGTGGGAAGGTGAGTCCCCAGACATCCCAGCTGGAGACACCCCCTCCCCCATCCTGAGTCCTAGTCCTGGGGTTCAGGGACCTGACTCCAGCCTGACTGTTCCCTCAAATGAACATCACCCCCAGCACAGGGGGGGTCCCCCTCGCAGCATGCCAGCTGCCGGGCCAGGAGCAAACAGGAGTTGCCTGTTAGGACCACAGCAACCCTCCCTCCCGTTTCCCAGCCAATGAGAAATGCAAAAAATAGGGTGGGTTGGCCCTAAGGGGCTGTTTGAATTTTGGAATCTGCACTCCCCTCATCTCCACATTTACCTTGACATTTGTCCTGTCTCTGGGAAACTTTTCATGTCACCTCATTGTCTTGCTGAATAAAAGAGGGGGTGGGAGGTGGGAGGGGGCTCTGGGAGCAAAGTCAGGAAATCTTTACTTATTTGCCTAATTTACTCACTCAAATGTGTCTTGTGATTAAATATTTCTTCATTCTATCCTGTGTGCTTAGGTCAGAGGCCAGGTTTCTCTTCTGAACAGGGCATTGAGAGTATCTGGTCTTTCCATCTTGAGATTTCTCACTCCATTCCCTCTCTTTCTCTTTTTTATCTCCCACTCCTGTAAAAGCCATGGTCTTCCCTTCTGGAACTTATCTCCTCTAGAGAGAGCACATGGGTGGTGCCTGAAAGGAAAGTGACCACAACACTCGGAGCAACCAAAAGATCTTTATTGCAGCAGTGCAACAAAGAGAAAGGAAAGAAGGAAAGAGAGAGAGAGAAAAGAGAAGAGATGAACAGGGAGAGAGCAAGAGCAAGAGTGAGACAGAGAGCGCATGTAAGAAAGATAAAGAGCAAGAGAGAAAGAGCAAGAGAGAGAGGGAGAGAGAGGGGGGCCTGGCAGGAGGGAGTTTTTATAGCCCAAATCTAATGGGGCCTCTGGGTCTGCAAGCTGCCTTGTTGGCCCAAGGGGGGTTGAGTGCTCAGCCTTAAGCAGGACTTGACACAAACAGGTGATAAAGGACCAGACAAAGGGGGTTTGAGTGCATGGGCTATCTTGCAGCCAACATCTGTTCAGCCTGCCCTGCAGACAACACAGTTCAGCCTGCTCTGCACCCAACATTCCTCCCTTTTTGTTTTTCTAAGTGACATGGGGGACGGCATAAAGTCCTCTGGCTTCTTCCTGCTTAATGGTGGGCGGCGTTAGACCTAGAAGGGGAAGTGGAGGAATGTTCGGGGGACAGGTCTGAGAACACCAGGGCAGCCAGAAATAACACTCAGTGGCTACAGACAACTACTGTGGTAGGGGTAAAGTCCATAAAAGTTCCTTGAAGCCACAAGTCCTGGATGGCAGCAAACCAGTCCTAGATGGAGGAGATTCTTGGTGTCAGCCACTGGTCCTGTAGCAGGGACTCTAGGAAGTATTGGAGGTGGCTTGGTTGAATCCAGTAATGTTAAGGGTGACAGCCTGATTGCAGCCAGTGGAAGGGCAATCGCCTTGACCCATAAACTGAGAGTCGGTGGTGTCATCCTGGTGTCATGTCACATTGATGTAGAAGCGGTATCTGTGGTTTGAGATAAAAACTTGAGAGAGAATAATGATTAGTAAAAGAAGAAGAGGGTTGGTAAGAAATTTTGAGTTTGGTGGGCATGGTGGAAGTCCAGGACTGGACATTTGGAACAAGTGCCTTTTTAAGGTGGGAGACATGGTGGTACCAGGGGGAGTTTAGGTTTGATGCTTCCTTGTGGGGATACTGTAGAGCAGACAGAATAAGCAGAGTGGACGTGCTGGAGAGTAGTTCTCATTCCTAGGAAGTGAAAGAGGGGTTGTGAAAATTGGAAAAAGGGTTAGAGAGGGTTTTAGATGGGCACAGAGTCTCTGGAGCCAGAGGAGTTGGTCATGAGTCGTAGGTGTCCATCTTGGGCATCAGGGCTGGTAGTCTTAAAGAAGTAGTTGATTGACCAGCTTGTTGGTGAATTTTTGTATCTGATCTTGCATGAACTTCTGTAGGCAATTTAATAGACATGGTTCTATTAGGAGAAACATAGAGAGGACTAATAGGGGTCCTGTGAGGGGGAGGAGCCAAGGCCATACTTAACTGAACATTCCCCATGGAGCCTGTTGGCTTAGATGCTGTCTCCTCTTTTCTAGCTGTTCTTGTCCTTCATTACTCCCAGGAATGACTGGTTTTGGCTTAACTGGTTTTGGTAGGTGTTTAAGATCAAGTTGGTCAAAAGTGACTTTGTTTCTATCTATTGTTAAGAGTCAGCTGAGTTCCCATAGTGGTCGCTCGTGGGGGAACCTGAGAGTGGCTTCTTAGTTCTGCTAGTGCCATTTGCGCTAGGATGGGTCCAGGTCTTGCTTGACCATGTGGCTTCCCTTGGAAGGATCAGGGATGTTTCCTGTCTCCAATGACCCTCCTATTCACAGTAAATGCACTGATTGGCTTTTCATTCTCCAGTGGTCTCATTAATCTCCCTGATTAGGAGGTTATGTGGCCCAGAGTTGCAAAGCTCTTTAGAGAAGTTCCCTGTTCCCTGGATTCAGACTGACTCAGAGGGCCAGAGCCAAATATTGGTTTTCTTGGCCATTTTAATTTAACTTTAAGTCTTGATCATAAACATCCAGCAAAGTCAGTTTCACCCTAAATTAAGAGTGTTGGGCTTTAGCTGAAGTCTGGCCTACTTTGGAGTCATCCTAACATGTATTAAGATGGGAAGCACAGCCTTATCCCAGGTAAGGCTAAGATTTATAAATCTTAGGTAAAGTGTTCTAGTATTGAAGCCGATATTTTTTTAAATATTATTTTATAAAATTTACATATATTATTGTTTGATGTCACATGAATACTAGGTAATACAGTATATTACATTTAAATTATACCCAGTGTATAGAACTTTATATTAATCTTATTGATAACAGGTCCAGTTATAAAACATTAAATGATATAAATAAATCTCCAATATGTTATTTTTATAAGCCTAAAATAACCATGCAACCTTTTGGAGAACACCAGCTTGATATAGTTTTTTTAAAGCTTCTATCTTAATGACATATACCTGGAAAATATGAGCACATTCAATATACAAAGAAGAGTAATAGTACCACAATTACTACTGATGTTTTTATATTAATCAAGTTTAGCTTTTAGAGAAATAACATATTACAATATTGCAAAATAACAGTTGTTGTTTAACCATAGTTGTACATACAGACCTTCTTTAGCACTTACTTAAACCCTCTTATTTACTTAACAGACTCTCTTATCCAGAAACACATTTTCCTTCTATTAAATCCATACCTAGAACCTTCTAATTTCTCTTTCCGATTTGTTAACTCTTTCTTTTTTTTTTACATTTTTAAATAATCCTTGTAAATTTCTGAATTTAGGCAAATTATTTCATTTTAATAAGAGATATTTTGTTATTTGCAGCACACAATTAATCACATCTGTTGACCATTTCATGAAAACATGAACAATGTTTAAGTATATAGAATTATACTGTTGTAGGGACAGACAAGGCAAGGCACCTAAGATAGCACTGAAGATAGGAAAATAGTTTTATTTGGTTGCAGCTGGATTTAGAGGGCACATCTTCTGCTGTAATCAATTAATCCCCTGAGCCCCAAGTTTAGGTTGTTTCAGAATTTTGTACCCAACATGTAAGGGAAGGGGCTCAGAAGTTCACAGTCTGTAGAAGTTCACAAAAAGCAGGTTTTTTTTCCCTCTGTTCTGGGCAAGTTAACCCTTCAAGGACACTTGGGAGGGGGAGAGATTTTTCTTCCCTTTTTCTCCTCTTCCCCCCACCCTCCCCATCCCCTCCAGCTGTTATCATGGAGCCCAGTTGGTAACCTCCTTATCTTAGACATGTAGCTTTTTTTTTTTTTTTTTGTGAAGCCCCAGCTCAAGGCCAGAAGCCTTGTTTTACATATTTTGTGAAAAACTAGTAAGGGGATGTCCAGTGCCTGGAGTGCTGATTTTTCCAGCCAGTGACCAAGTAAAACAGGGCAACAGGAAAATAGGAAGTTTATCTACATTGAACTTTTTGTAGAGATTCTTTTGCTGAAAGTCCTAAAATCAGCCATGGTGAAGATTTCTGAAGAAGGTCAATTAAGCCTTTTCTGTGGGCCTGGGTAAGGAGGGGAAGACGGGAAGGTGGGGCTGAGAGCAGCTTGGTGGATCTGAGAATGAGGAAGGAGTGATGTAAAAGAACAGGATTTTCCCTAGCAAGGAAAACTTGAGCAGTAGAACAGGTAGAGCAGAGGGGAGGATGGGAGTGAATATCCCAAAAAGCCTGTAAGGGACAATTCTTAGTAACCTGTATTCAGTGATGACAAAGCAACTTTAAAGGCCATTTTCACCAGATCTCTGATAGGGGTCCAAGGGCTCTCCTCAGCTGGTTTGAGCTTTGGGTTAGCTGGTAAGAGGACCTGGTGGGACCCGGTGTGGGCACTGACAGAAGAAGAGAGGAGTGAGTGGGTGAAGGGATTCCTTCAGTACTTGCTACCTCAGAAAAGAGGCAATGTTTTGAGGAAAGACGGTTGTTTAGGTTTTTGATCTAATGAGTGGAGAGGAGAAGTCACTTCAGGTGGGGGAGACAGTGGAGGGGCTGGGGCGGAAGGTTGAGGGTGAGGACCTATTTGAGCCGGGCGATAGGGTGGAAATTCATCAGTAGGGTCAAAAGTAGTAGATGAGTCCGGAGGAGGAGGAGATTGGGGATCAGTGGTTATGGGTGTTGGTTTGCAAGCTAGAAGAATTTGCAGAGGTCTGCAAGAGGTGCAGAGAGCACAAGCAAGAAGAAAGCTTTGATATAGCAGCTTTTTACCCATTTTTTCGAATGCTCACAGTAATTGTAGAGATCCCTTAGAATGGAGGGATCCAGGGACCCAAAAGGGGGGCCATTTGCTTTGGTTGTCTAAGGGATAAGTGGGCCAGGCCTGGGTGCTATATTTGATCAATTTTGGGGGTTTGATGTCTGGTGTCAAGGAGAGGGTTTTGAGGTTATCCAAGAGGCATTGTAGGGGAGAGTCGACCAGCAGAGAGGACACATTACCCATGTCGCAAAGTAGTATAAGGAGGAGGGAAGAGGACACAAACGTAGTGTAGGGGAGAAGGAAGGAGACGCGACCGTAGTATAAGAGAGAAGGAGGAAACTGATTTATTGGCAAAAGGGGCGTCCCCGCTAGAGCCAAAAATCAGGAGTGCCTTAGTGGCAGGTTCGAGCTGCAGAGATTGGTCGTCACCGAATCCTGACAGTCGAAGCTCTCGTCCTGGACGGAGCTGGAGCCGTGGGAGACCTTGGCCAAGGCTTTTCTTTTCGGGACCCCTCCTGGAGAGGCCGGAGACTTGCAGTGCCAGAAAGAGGGGAAAGAGAGAGACAGGGGAAGAGGGAGGAAGGGGAGGGTAAGTGTCTGAGGACTAGGATTTTAGGAGAGCCACAGAGATGGTGAAGGTCTGGGTGGACTGTGATGTTCAGTTCTCTGTTATGTGTCCCTGGAGGTTACACAGTCCTTTGAGGGAGACCTACAAAGCCTATGCTGGTAACTAACAGCTGGGAAGGGAAGGGAATAATTTTGAACCCAGGAGTCTATTCTGCCCTAGGAAGGAGTCCCTGAGGGCCACCGTAGCCTTAAAGGCTGTGGTGGGGTGTTTTCCTCCCCACAGGTGGGCAAAGAGGTTTGCCGGACAATCAATGGCCAAATCCTCCTGACACCACCATTGGGTTTAGGACTCCAGGAAGGGGAAACTCACCAATCGAAGGTCGGTGGTGGATGAAGTTCTGGCAGTCGACAAAATGGGTTCAGGCCTGGGTTCAGGCCATCCAGTGAGTGGCACTTCCGAAGGAAGAGGGACCCAAAAGTGGGTTTTAACCCTCTCCTGGGTCTTGGCACCAATGAAAGGAAAGTAACCACAACACTCGGAGCAACCAAAAGATCTTTATTGCAGCAGTGCAACAAAGAGAAAGGAAAGAAGGAAAGAGAGAGAGAGAAAAGAGAAGAGATGAACAGGGAGAGAGCAATATCAAGAGAGAGACAGAGAGCGCACGTAAGAAAGATAAAGAGCAAGAGAGAGAGAGCAAGAGAGAAAGAGCAAGAGAGAGAGGGAGAGAGAGGGGGGCCTGGCAGGAGGGAGTTTTTATAGCCCAAATCTAATGGGGCCTCTGGGTCTGCAAGCTGCCTTGTTGGCCCAAGGGGGGTTGAGTGCTCAGCCTTAAGCGGGACTTGACACAAACAGGTGATAAAGGACCAGACAGAGGTGGTTTGAGTGCATGGGCTATCTTGCAGCCAACATCTGTTCAGCCTGCCCTGCAGACAACACAGTTCAGCCTGCTCTGCACTCAACAGTGCCAAGTGTCAGTCAAAGTCAGTGACCCTTACAGTGCTCACTCAGTGGAAAAGACTGCAGTAATTTGGTCATGCTGCCCTCCTTGGTCCAGGGTAAAGCACCGAGCAGATTGGGCAGTGGATATATAACAACAAGTCCTGTGTTCTTGGTCCTGGTCCTTCTGGCCTTGCCTGAGCCTGCACTCCATCACTGTGATCTCTCATGGCCCTTTACATTCCTGCCCTTGGGGGTGATTAAAATACTGTCTATCCTGAGCCTCCTAGCCATGGCCTCCTCTCCTTGTCTTCCTTTCACAGGTTCATCTTGCAGTCACGCTTATTCAGGAACCTCCATGGCTCCTGTTACAGCTGGGTTAGGGATGGTCAGGGTGAGTCCACTCTTCTAAAAGTAGAAAGAGAAAATATCAGGATGTTACTGTCTATGGAGGAAGAAAAACTTTAAATTGTCTTCTAAAACACAGATAAAATTTACAGAGCTTACTGTATGCCAGACACGGGGCTCAATGCTTTGTCCACCCGTATCTCTCAGTCTTCCTGAAAATTCCATGAGGTGGGTCCTATTCTTCCCATTTATTAATAATGAGTCAGCGTAAAGAAGTTAACCTTGCTAAGCACATATGGTCTGGGTGTACCACGGCCTTATCATTTTTCTTGCCCCTTTGTCTCTCTATGAGTTTATTTGCACCAAAACAAGCATGCTAAATGCAGAGTAGGTTTCCTGATAAATTCCCCCAGAAGCCAATCAGGCCACGCATTGCAAACTAATGTCTCTCAGGCCCAAAATGCAGCCCCATGGCTCCCGGGAATACCTTGGTTTTACAAGGATTCCAGTTATGTGGAGTCTCCCCCTCATCCCCACAGCCTGTTCTTTGAACCCCAATACCACCATAGGATCCAGAACTGCGTAAGTCCCACTTTGCAGATGTGGAATGAGCAGGGGGATTGCTGGAGCAATTAGCCAAGGCTGTGGGGTGTGTATGTGGCTGGACTGGAAAACAGACCCATGTTATCACAGTTTCTGAAAGCCTGCAAGAGTCACTCACAGGCCAGAAAACACTGGAAAGTGACATTATTTTTTAAGCAAAAATAGCCATTGGAGATCTAAATCCTGAGCTTATAATGGAACAGTGAGAACTCCATCTTTTGTTTTTCTGCCCATATCTTTCCCAGGAGGTGATTTGAGGACAGAATCCCGCTTTTAATAAACACAGAATGATGGAAGTTGGAATTGCAATGCCTATGTATATATAATTAGAGGAACCACCCTCATTCTTGTATTTTAGTCAATATTTAGATTCAATATATCTCAGAGCATTTGAGAGCCTTACAGTGACTATTAGAATCAACTGGGACAATGTAACAGAATTAGTTCATTGGGACTTACATGCAAGACAAATTTAAAAATGTCTCAACCCTATCATACCACTTGATTTTGATTATATTGTCATTTCAATCCCTGGGTACCTTGCAAACGTTTTGGTCTTAACCAGATGTAATTCAACTATAGTCACTATTGGTGGTTATGGAACAATGCAACAAACTACAATGAGAAGTGACTTTTGGACATAGGTGAAGTCCGGCCTTTGGCCAATGGAATGGATGATTCACAGTGCCAAGCTTAGGCACCCCTTCCCCAGGATGTACAATGTGAATCAAGTGGGAGAATGGTGAGAATGGCCTTAGGCCTGAGTCTAAGCAACTCCATTTTAAAAACTCCAGTTTGAAACCTGCAGTCTCACCAGGCACACCCACAGATCCCTCAAGTATGACCTCAGACAATTACTTCCCCTTACTCTGAAAAACACAGTGAAGACTCTGGCAGGCTGTCCTCTCCTGATAAAAAGATAAAATGAGAAGATAAGGGTGGAGACCACCAGCAGATGGTTCTGACCCCAGGGTAAATGATGTCCTGGAGAAATCTGGTGGTAGCTGATAAGGATTGCAAGGGGGGTCATAAAGCCCCAAAATTTAGTGTAAAAATAGAGCTAATGAACGAGGATTCATCCAACTGAAACAAGGGTGCACTCAGGCTGGAAAGCCTGGTGAGGAACTGGACTGACATCTCATTACTTATCATTCTCCTGATGAGATCCTCTCAAACTCAATAACCTCATCTGGATGGTGAGAGCCTCAACTTATTTCTATGACCCTCTCCTCAACAGGTCATCCACTCCATGCCAGGAAAAACCTGCCTTGGTTCTGGACCTGATTACTGTGAATCTTCTTCACATGATATCTCAGAATCAAATAAATTAAGATGGACTTGTTCTCATCAAGGAGACAGTATTCTAAAAGCAAAAGCAAAATCATTAAAAAGTATTTCCTGACTAGGTACCTGAAAAGTACTCTTTCATAGCCACACATTTATATAAGCCATAAGAAGAGCCCTGACCCAAAGTTTGGAGAATAAATTCTGCATTTGGCTACAGTAGGAGTAAAATCACATTACCAAATTTCTGTACACAGATAAGGCTAAAGGACTACTGATATTATGGCACTAATTCTGCCTTTTGTAAAAGATGAGGTTTATACAGCTGTTTGGTATCAAAAAATATTTTCAAAGTCCCTCAAGTACTGTGTGTGTGTGTGTGTGTGTGTGTGTTTATATGAGTGTAGTACTTACTGGTGGATAAACTGAGGGAATATTATTCCTGAGCTATATCTTCAATTTTTTCTTTTTTTTTTTTTTCGTTTTGAGACAGGATCTTACAAATATGATTTCTTGTGTGCCCACAATTTTTAAGTACATATCAAGAACAAATATGCCTGAACCAAAGGCATATCTTATCTCCTTTAGCAGCCATGATTCATCGTTATTTTTAAATACTCTTAAAAGTTAAGTAGTCACATTTTTTTTTTCAAAAAGGGGGGTTACACACATATGGTGGCTCATGTCAGCAATCTTAATAATTTGGGAGACTTAATCAGGAGAATCACAATTTCTAATTCAGCCTAAATATTATGAGAGGGCCCTAAGCATCTAAGCAACACTTTTTCTGAAAACTGAAAATAAAATAAAATACAATTAAAAAGGGCTTGTGATACAGGGGTTTAGGAGAACTATCCTGGGTTAAGTACTCATTCCTCTCCCCTTAAAAGGAAAAGAATAAAAAAAAATACATCTGGTGAACTTTCTATTAAATGGGGATAATATGTTTGAGAAAAACTTCTGAAGCTTATAGCAAGGATTTAAAATAAACTTGGGAAATGGCTGAGAACTGAATTGAAAAATCAAGGACAAGAAACATTTTTAAAATTTCTTATCAGGAGAAACTTAAAAACAGATATATTTCATTATAGTCATGATAAAAATGCAGCATGGTATGGAAAATGCAACAAAACCACTGTATTTGTATCACAAAAGTTTTATAAGTGGAGAATATGAAACATAAAACACTACATAAAAAAGTGAGGGGGAGACAACATTAAGGCAATATATGTAATCTAAAATAAATAATACACTAAATATCCACTATATAAATATTATCTGGGAGCATGTCTACAAAACAAAACAATACTCCTTGCATAAAGCAGAGGATTTGTGATAGTCTCAAATTAAAAATAGTTTCACATCTGTGGCTGCTGTGTAGGGGCTCATATCAAAAAAGCAATGTTTGGGGCTCAAGCAGTTGAAAGAAGATGTGAGGAACTTTTTTTTCTTTTTTACCATGTGATATTTAATTTTTTTTTTTTAGTCATACATGACAGCAGAATGTATTTTGAAATATAATACATACATGGAATGTACATACATCAATCATATTGTCTATTCTATTCTGCTGCCCTTTCTATCCTCCCTACTCCTGCCCTCCTGTTCCATCCTTTCTCTTTATTCAATCTAATGTAACACACTGCCACAGTCTGTCTGGGCACAAATAACCAAGCCACCACAAAAGACTTGTAGGTTCAAAAAGCAAGTCTTTATTCTCGAATTCTCACCGGCTCTCTACACACACTTCTCGGAACACTTCTCGGAAACACACAACACACTCCCTCCACTGGGCTCCGTGTGCCAATTCTTCCTGAACACCCCCCCCCCTCCAAAGTAGAGGGTGCCCAAGGCAGCAGGATCTGCCCTAATCCCAGAGCTGCCCTATTCCCGGAGCAGGGTCACCTTTCAACCATTCCTTCTAGCAAAATGCCAGGTGTCATTCCAACTAAACTGTGGCTCTCAACAACACACTTTTTTTTTCTTTTTCTCATCACAACATCATATATGTATTCTGTATAACAGTGAGGTCCTCCTTCCATCTTCCATGCAACTCCCCTTCTCCTTCTTTTTCCCTCCCACCTCTCTTCCTATTTAGTGGTAGTCTTCTTCTCATGCTCTTCTTCTCTATCCCATTTTGAGTCGCCCCTCTTATATCAGAGAGGACATTCAGCATTTATTTTTTAGGATTGGCTAACTTCACTTAGCATAATCTGTTCTAATTCCATCCATTTGCCTGCAAATTCCATGATCTTTTTATTTTTTAGTGCTTTGTAGTATTCCATTGTGTACAAATGCCACATTTTTTTTTAATCCATTCATCTATTGAAGGGCATCTAGGTTGGTTACACATTCTAGCTGTTGTGAATTGTGCTGCTATAAACATTGATGTGGCTGTGTCCCTGTAGTATGCTCTTTTTAGGTCTTTTGGGTATAGTACGAGAAGGGGAATAGCTGGGTCAAATGGTGGTTCCATTTCCAGCCTTCCAAGGAATCTTCATACTGATTTCCAAATTGGCTGCACCAATTTGCAGTCCCACCAGCAATGTATGAGTGTACCTCCCCCGCCCCATCCTCACCAGCAATTATTGTTGTTTGACTTCATAATGGCTGCCATTCTTATTGAAGTGAGATGGTATCTTAGAGTAGTTTTAATTTGCATTTCTCTGATTGCTAGAGATGGTGAGCATTTTTTCATGTATTTGTTGATTGATTCTATATCCTCTTCTGAGAAGTTTCTGTTCAAATCCTTGGCCCATTTGTTGATTGGGTTATTTGCTTTTTTGTTAACTTTTTAAGTTCTTTGTATACTCTAGAGATTAGAGCTTTATCTGATGTTTGAGGGGTAAAAATTTGTTCCCAGGGTGTAGGCTCCCTATTCAACAGATGTGAGGAACTTTTCAGATGGTAGGCTTGCTGCTTCTGAAGGCACCAATAGCCCATAACCAGCCTCTAGCTTCTATCCCTCAGCCCCCAAAGTTATTAAATAGAATTTTTTTATGCAGGTCAGACAAAGAAGGCACATCAACAACATTTGACTGATGTAAGAGCATGCTCACAAACAAATGTTTTTGACTTTGAGTACATACATTGAATCTGAGTGTTTATGACCTTGGCTACTTGCTAAAAACATAGCCCTCTGGAAGCTGTACTAACACAGTTGGTCTTTTTGGTCTTTTTTTGGCCCTAAATGCCTCATGGAATTGAGCATTTTACAACTTCTACTGTAAGGAGCAATGCTAACCTCACCATTTTTAGGGTGCAACACAAAATGCTGTTTATCTCTAATTCTAACATACAAAAAATAATAATCTTGCTCTCTTGACACCTGGGTAAATTTTTTTTAAGTCCATCAGTTCTGGTTAACAGGTAAAATAGGTTAAACTTGGATAACGGGGCTGGCCATGCCAGTTTTTCACTGGAGCCATTGGCTACTGTTGTTTCTTTTTATGCATCATCCAATGACTGGACTTGAAGGCCTTTATCCTTCTTCTTCTCTAGAGACTCAACATCACAATGGAGAAGGTTGATAGGTATTTTCAAAATACAGAGATCATACTCTACTGGATGTATTTTGGATTCCTAGACCTCTTGACTATCTTGCAATTCCTCATTCTGGTAGTCTCTCATACACTTGCATCAGTTTTTGCTCCCAGATCTATAGAAACCGTTCATCCCATGGCCAGAGCAGCTGCACATGACTTATTTGACTACTTACCCAAATCATCTATGCCACTGCTGCCACTTTTTTCTTTGGCCAGGGGCTGGGGCCTAAGCTTCAACACTTTATTGACACTTCAACTTGCAGGGTTCATGTTTGCCCACAGTGCAGTCAGAATCCTTATTTCTGCTTACAAGGAACAAATCCCATTATATCACAATTCTCCATAGGAGTCCACTGTAATAGGACTGAGGCAACTAGGTGTTGTATGCTTCTTGGTGTCCATAGGTGCCACCACTCTCCTAACAACAACCTCTATTAATCTATCAGGACTGAGATTTCTCTCACCAACAAATATCCTAAAGACTTTTCCAGTTGCTGTGTGGGTGTTGAGACCCAGGATGTAAAATTTGGGTC
Source organism: Marmota flaviventris (assembly GCF_047511675.1). Taxonomy (NCBI): domain Eukaryota; kingdom Metazoa; phylum Chordata; class Mammalia; order Rodentia; family Sciuridae; genus Marmota; species Marmota flaviventris. The sequence continues at coordinate 1,558,947 of NW_027288260.1, forward strand.
TCTAGCAATTGAGAGATGTGAGGCAGAGTTGGCAGTGTAGTCATGCTTATGCAAAAAAAAAAAAAAAAAAAAAAAAAAAAAACACAATAGCTCCCAGACAGCCCAGAGCTTTCAGCCCTTAGATTCCTGCATCATTCCATAGGCCTTTTCATATAGGACAGAAAACAAAGGTGAATGGTCAATATTTTACATAATGAACACATGCTCAAAAGAAAATGTTTATGACAATGAATGAATACACTAAATCAGGGTATTTATTACTTCAATTAATAATAATAATAATAATAATAATAATAATAATAATAATAACAACAACAACAACAACAATAACCTGTTGGAAGCATCAACAACAGAGTAGCTATAGCCATGTTTGGCCTTTCCAATGATCCACCCTTTTAGGATTCATCATCAAAAAATCTACACACCTGAAGTCTTCTGCAATGATCTATTAGCAAGGAAGTAAGAGCTCTGCATCCACAGGCCACAAGAAATACACTGTATTGTGATATGACTAGAACACAATCCCCCTGCCTAGGATTACTAAAAGCATTCTCCAGATAGTATCCTGACAAGCTCATCATTCTTTCAACTTATCATTGATCAACTGCTGTGGCTGCAACTAAAGATGTAATATATATTGAAGTAATCCTGATATTATTTTGGTGATCTAGAATATGCATACAACTGAATATGGCAGAAATCCATTCCTGTGCTGCTGTTAACAAACCAAGTGCCATGTGATTTTGCAACACAACTTTTTGTATTTGATATTTTTCTTTATTAACTAGAGATAGAGCCTGCTTTGTATGATTTAAGATTTGACTGTGTACTCTGTCTTATTCACCAAGGATACATAAAAAATAACAAAGAAAATACCTCATCCTCGTTAGTTTAAAATTTTTTTATCATATAGTCTTTCATTAGCTATAACCACACCTTAATTTTCCATAGGCTGTAAGGTTTGAACCTAGTATCCTAATAATGCCAGCAGAAAAACCAGAAGTTCAAATATATTGAGTAATCTTTTAAAATTAAATAAAAGTTTAGGCAGTAAAAAAATATCTGGATAGAATGGAGATCAACAGACTGTTGACTATAATAGATAATGTTACCTTCAATATACATTGAAATATTGGTTTCAGTATTTAAACCTTAGGAAATAAGCTAGAATTAACAAAGGGGTGATTTTAACAGCTGTTTCTATGCTTAGCATTTCAATTTTGCCTGTTCATAACCAGGAAACAAGAGCCAATATTGTAATGCATGTCTGTAATTTCAGTGACTCAAGAGGCTGAGGAAGAAGGATTTTAAGTTCAAGGCTAGTCTCAGCAACTCAGTGGGGCTTTAAGCATCTTAGTGAGAACTTGGCTTGTCTTTAAAAACAAATGGGCTGGAGATGTGATTTGTGATAAAGTGTTCTGAGTCCAGTTCTTGGTACAAAAAAAAAAAAATTCTGCTTTTTTGTGCCACTATCTAACTTCTAAGACAATAATGAAAGATTGATAATTCATGTAGTCTAGAGGATGTGAGTTGTGGCTTTGGGGTCACATAGAATTGATCCTGAATTTCAGTAAAGTAGCTTAATATTCATGAGACCTTTAAAATATTCTTTCACACCGAACAGCTATGTAAACCTCATTCATTACAAAAAGCAGAATGAGTGTCAACATATTAGCAATTCTTTAGCCCTATCTGTACACATAAAGTTGACAATGTGTTTTTACTCCTCTTAGTTCCAAAGTTCAGAGTATGTTTCCAAAACTTTGGATCTGAGCTCTGTGTGACTTATGTAAATCTGTGACTATGAAAGTGTATTAGTCAGGAAATATTTTGAATACTTTGCTTTTGCTTTCATGACACTGTCATCTCCATGAGAATGAGCCCACCTTAATTTATTTGATTCTGAGAAGAAGGGTGCATTTTTTGGAAACCATGTCTCCCTCTGAAGTTCAGTAACCTTACCAATGATCACCTAATGCAGTAAAAAGATCCCATATAAACCCAGGCTTAATTTATGATAAGCCCACACTTGAGACAATAATTTTTATATGGTTTCTTCTTATTCAGTGATAGATATCTAATTCACTAAACATAGGCTGAATGCCAGGATTCAATCAAATGTGGAACAGAAGTTATGTGAAAAACATATTGTGCCTTATAGGTACTGGTTAAATTTTTATTAATTTAAATTTAAACTTTAATTTCTTGACAGTATTTATTGAATTATATGGTAATATGTGTAGACTTCTATGCCTTTAATGTTTGATGATATTCTCAGAGTACCCCATACTAAAGAAGAAAATTGAAATCACAACCCTGCATTAGGCTAAAGACAAAACTGTAAAATAATTTTTTTATATGTTTAGACTCTAGTTTCTGGGTTACTGATGATCTGATGACCTAGAGTTTTCTCTCCAGTGATACCTATCTCTTTTGGTTAAAGTATGATATCTAAAATGAAAATGGATCTGTACCCAGAATCCTGTGAGAAACAGTGTCCACTTTTGTACACTTCTGAGTTGTAGATGGCTGCTCTCTCAAAGTGTAGAGTCTCTCCTGTTCTTTGGCCCTGAGATAATGTTGTTTGGTATGTTTATTCCATAACCTATGACACAGAACTGAGTTGTCCATTTTTTTTCACCTTGCTGAGGTCAGGGTAGATCTCAAGCATGGAATATAGCTGTGGTGAACATAGATATCCCTGAGAGGTCAAGAGTGAATTTTGGGATGAAGCTTGATAAATACATTTATTTATTTGTAAATTTATATTTTCAAAAATAACAATAATTTGGATATAGTGGTTTAAGTTATTAAATTGATTTAAGCTGTCCTTCTTAATTTTTATTATGAATACTAGAAATTTTTAAATTATACTAATGCATTATATTGTTTTTCCCTCTTGGAAAATATTAATGCCTTAGGACATTGCTTAGAAGTTTAAAATAAAATTTGCTTTCTCATAAGACCAGACAGCACAAAAGTTAAATGAAATTTTAAAGTAATTTTGATAAAATTTTTATTCATAAAAGTATATATTTTGGGTGTGTGGGAGATCTTGCCTCTTGGTTTTATTTTCCCCATTGGGTTTCTCCCCATTGAAATTAAGTTTTCATCACATGAGAAGAACATCACATAATCTTTTACTTTTCTCCCTCTCACTAAGGTGTGGCTGTAGAGTTTAAGAGTGGTGAGGATAATACAAATGATGAGAAGTGATGAGATGTCATTCCAAGTCCTCATCAGCCTCCCCAGCTCAAGTGCATTTTTTATTGAGCTGGCTGAATATCTGTTCATTTGCTCTACTCTTTATACTAAATTTTGCAGCTTTTTACCCTTTTTTCAATCCTTGTTAGTTACCACCAGATTTTTCCATGACATCATTTACTCTAGGGCCAGAAACATCTGGTCTGGTGGTCTGCACCTTGGTATTCTCGCCCTTCCCTCTTACTAGGTGAGGACAATCTGACAGAGGCCTCACTCTATTTATCAAGGTGAGGGGAAGTGATTTGTTCATGTCTGAGGGCAATACTGCAGGGCTTCTTTAGGCATGCCTGGTGAGACTGCATGTTTCAAACTGAAGTTTTTAAAATGGAGTTTTTTAGGCCAGGCCTAAGACCATCTTCACAATAGTGTAGTTAATTTGTCCAAAATTAAGGTGGTTTTTTTTTGTTGTTGTTTGTTTCTTTAATGTATTTGTCCTCAATTGAATTTTTTTCTTTTTTTTTTTTTTTTTGTACCAGGTATTTAACTTCCCCAGTCCTTTTTTTGTATTTATTTATAGCGAGGGTCTCACTTAGTTGCTTAGTGCCTTTCTTTTGCTGATGGTAGCTTTGAACTCATGATACCCATGTATAATTCTTCTGTGCCACAGGGGTTATGGCCTGTGCCACCAAGTTTGTTTCAACTGAGTTTTTAAATATGTAAAACAACTTTATTAAAGTGACATTTAGAAGCATTCGTAATATTCAAGCAAACTCCTTTGTCCTGGTGTGGCAGGAAATAAAAGTGAAACTGGACTTTAATTTAAATAACAAGAAAGTTCAATTGCAAGGGCTTAATTAGAACACAGATAATTAGAAGGTTACAGGCCATAAAGCACTGTTGTACTTGTTTAAAATTTTTTTTTCTTATTTGTAGATGAACAAAATATAATTATTATTATTATTATTATTATTATTATTATTATTATTATTATTATGGGTCCAGTATCAAACAGACTGTCTCATGCATAATAGCCAAGCACTCTACTACTGAGCAACAACCCTAAATCCTTACCTGGTATTTTTTTAATATTTATTTATATTTATTTATTTATATGTGGTGCTGAGAATTAAGCTCAGGGCCTCATATATGCTAGGCAAGCACTGTACCACTGAGCCACACCTTCAGCTCTTTCCTGGTACTTTTGAAATACCTGTTTTACATAAATTTTAATTAGTATCTTTAACCCTTTTCCAATATCTGTTTGGAGTAAATCAATAACCTAGAAATCAGTGAAGCAAAGTCTAGTTTTATCTCAAACTCTGATTTTACTTTCTCTTTCTTTCCCAGACCAGACACCTTATCACAGTGTCTGAATTAAGATTCCTCCTTGAGGAATTTACTGTATGTTGTCCACATTCCAAACTCCAAAATTTATCTATTCCTTAGTTTTGGAAAAGTCTTACAGAATTTGTCCAGAGGTACCAAAATTTCTTGGAGTACTCAGAAGAATCCATATCTGAGTCTTGCCTTTTAGGGAGCAGTTTGAATTATAAGTATGCAGCCTTTAAGGCAAGTAGATGGATGATCTGCAGCTGGAAGGAACCTTTTCATCAACCTTTGCATCTAAAAGGCACTTCATTTGATTCCTTTTATTAGATACTGTGAATAAACCTACAATGAAAATGGAAATGAAGTAATTTCTTTAACAAAATTGTTCCAATTTCTTTAGATATTTATCCAGAATTATAATTACTGGGTTATAGGGCATTTTTTAAACCAAGAATTGTTTTTTATTTTTACTTATTTAGGCACTTTACCACTGTGTTACATCCCTATTTTTTTTATTATTCGTGGATTATATGGCATTTTTATTGAGCTCTTAGGAACCATGATAGGGGCTGGGAATGTGGCTCAAGTGGTAGTGCACTTGCCTGGCATGCATGTGGCACTGGGTTTTATCCTCAGCACCACGTACAAATAAAGATGTTGTGTCAGCCGAAAACTAAAATGAATAAATAAATATTAAAATTCTCTCTCTCTCTCTCTCTCTCTCTCTCTCTCTCTCTCTCTTTTTAAAAAAGAACCATGATTTTTTTTTTTTTTTCAAAAGTATATTTATTAAGTTTATATTGTAACCAAACTTTTTATCTATGCATGTACACCTATACTCTGGAGTCCCTACTATCTTTCAGATATTTGTTTAGTTTGGTGTGGTTTGGTGCTAGGAATTGAACTCCAGGGGTGATTACCACTGAGTTATGTCTCCAGTCCTTTTCTTTCTTGGAGACAGGTGATATATCACTAATATCTCAATAAGTTGCTTATAGCCTTTCTATGTTGTTAAGGCTGTCTTTCAAATCACAGTCCTCCTGACTTGCCTCTTCAGCCTCTAGTATATTTTCCAGATTTGGCAGATTCTTTTTTTGAGATAAATTGACAGCTTTGATATTTGGGTATTTTTGTGTCTTGGTCACAGCTGATGAAACACTTATGAAAAATTTTATGGCTCCTAGATATCACCATTTTTTGTATCATTTATTTCATATTTCCTTCTTTCTTTTTTTTTGTGGTGCTAGAGATTGAACCCAGGGCCTTGTGCATACAAGGCAAGCACTCTAAAAACTGAGTTACATCCTCAGCCACTCTCTCACATTTCTGATCACTAGAGGTGATGATGATAATTGGGAATTTTGTCCCAAATGTGGTACATTTCTTAAGACTGGACTAATATCCAGTGTATCTAAATCTCTCTACTCATTCATGATTTTGCCAAAGAGATACTCACAGTAGTTTTATTTTTTTTTTTAAATTCATTTATAGATGGAGGGAGATTATCTCATTTAATATTCTGCTTTCTTTTCAACATTATTCCCTCTTAATATTTGCTTTTTATAGTGTTGCTAAGTTTGTAACTGACTATCTTGCACATTCTGCACACACACTCTAACAGTGAATTTTGCCTCTATGTCCCAATTCTAACTTTAGGTTGGATAGATTCATTCATTCATGTCTAATGTTATTTTTCATATGGTCAGTTTTACATATGCCTTTCTATTGCTTTTAACAAAACTATTGATCTACATATGGTTTCAGGTTTGGTTTATATTATGATATATTGGTCTGTATTATTGCAATATAGTTTCATAATATACATTAAATGTGTCTCATAACAATAACTATATTATTTGTTTTTTTATTAAAGGTTTTGGGGTATTTTACATATATTTTATTTCTAAGATAATTTTTTGGTCCCTTCTTTTCTTTTCTTTTATTTGGTCCTTGGAATTAAACTCAGGGGAATTGAGCCACATCCCCAAACCTCTTTTGTATGACTTTTAGAGATGGTGTCTCACTGAGTTGCTTAGGGCCTCACTTTTGCTGATGCTGGCTTTGAGCTCACAATACACCTGTCTCTGCCTCCCAAGGTACTGGGATTACAATTGTGCACCAACAGGTCCAGCTCTCTTCTTCTATTTAAAGAAAAACATGCTAAAATTTTCATAGGAAAATATTATATATTAAATTGAGTTAAAATAGTTGTCTTTGTAATGATTAATTTTATTTACACACATGCTATTTTATGTGCTTTTGTAAATTTTTATTTAGTTTGTGATAAGTTCCACATATTTTCCTTGAAATCCATTATACATGTGATGTATTTAACAGATATAACTTCAGTATAATACTTATGTGGTATTTTGTACTCTAATTAAACCAAAAATCTTTCTGGGTTCCACAAACCATTTTTTCTCAAACTTTATTATTTTTATTTTTGTGAATCACCTCCTCTTTCCTCCTATGCTGCAGATTTCTAATGTATTGACAAGTATAGCTCTAGTCTTATGCTATCACATACTTGTACACTGTCATTGTACACACATACTATAATTTCTACAGGTCTAAGCTGCTTGGTGAGGAGTATTTCATATATATATATATGTACCGTTTTCATGATGAAATAACAGCAATTTCTACTCCATCTTAAGTTCATGATAATTTGTTCTGTGTCCTCATCAATACATTGTATTCTTTTTGTTGTTGTTGTTTCTTACAGGAAATTTAAATCAGGGGCACACAGAGACTGGGTCACACATAGTTGCCTAGGGCCTTGCTATGTTTCTGAGGCTGGCTTTAAACTCAGGATTATCTTGCCTTAGCCTCACAATCCATTGGGATTAGAGGTGTGTGCCATGGAATCTGGTTCTATTTTATTTTTATATTGAAATATATATTACTTCTGAAAATAATTTATTCTTGATATTAAGAAAGCATAGAATACCATTTCCCCCCACAAATACCCCCCTTTTTTATAAAAGTTATCAATTTTTATTGAAAAGATGTTAGTAGTGCCAGATGTATAATTTATTAATGTCTAAATGGCTAGTTTATTATTATTATTATTATTATTATTATTATTATTATTATGCTATGTATTAGTTACAAAACTGTATCTGTTAATATTATTATAAGGTATATACTCTTTTCTATAACTTCATAGCATACATCAGTGTATATCAAAATGACCTTTTGGGGGTTGGGAGGTGAGGGGAGGGATCATGGGGTTAGAAATGATGGTGAAATATGATGTATATTGTTATATAAAGTACATGTATAAAGAAGTGAATTCATGTAAATATAATTTGTATAAAACCAGAGAAATGAAAAATTGTGCTCCATATGTGTAATAAGAATTGTAATGCATTCTGTTGTCATATATAATTAAAAAAAATATTTAAAAATTAAAGATAAATGATGGCATTATGTTCTAACTGAAAATAAGTATTACTCCTTTTAAAAATTGAGAAAAAAAAGTCTGTTGGTCAGTTGTAAACTTTATAAAGTTTATAAAATGTATCCTGAACATTTGGTAATACATAAACCTAGATGTAGGTATTTATAGTGTTGTCAGCAAAATTAAAACAAAATACTGTGGAGTTTATTTTTTGCAATGTATACTCATAATTATATGAGATGCATTTTGTACATATACATGTATAGTACCATTATATATAATTAATAATTGATCATTACATCTCACATTAACTACATTTATTTCAAATTAATTTGTCTTTTGAAAGCACCAATATATGACACTCTTGGATATATACACTTGGTGTGTCTTCAAATTTGTCACTTTTATGTATTATGTTCTTTTTTTATTCTCCTTTTTATAGAATTTCTTTTTCCAAATTATTGAGATTAATGAATTTTAAACAATTCAGTTTAACAGTGCAGTCTGTAGATTTTCTTTTTTAAGCTAAGACAAAATACATCCCAATTTAATAGTCTTATTGTTATGTAAATGACTTTTAAAAACCTGCATATATAACACCCTAACCTGACCTTACTCTGGACTATTGATATCTGGGTGGAGGGGATCTCAAAGTGATCCATGGAAAAGGCAGAACAGGGATGGGTCAGGATATGAGATTGGTGGATGCTGAGTATGTAGTAGTGAGTATTCATGAAAAATTATTGGTGGAATAGGTACGGGTAGAGAAAAAAAAAGTGCTAAGAAGGGAAAGAATGACCAGCTCAAGAGTTCAGATTTAAAAAGTCTAATGGTGGATCAATGGTAGTATGAGGGTAAAGATTAGTTTCTTTGGAGGCAGAAATAAGGTAGAAATGAAAGAAGAAGGTAACTCTGGCACAGTCCCCAAGAGAAAGAGTCAAATGAACACTACCCTCTATATTCATGCTATATATATCTAATGTTATAGAAGTTTGTATATATATATATATATATATATATATATATATATATATATATATATATATATATATATATATAATGCAAACTTCTATAGCATTAGATTAAAGTCAGCCAGCCTCAGCAACTTAGTGAGGCTCTAAGAAAATTAGTGAAACCCTTTTTCTTTATAGAATAATTTATTAAAGGCTGAGAGTGTTTCTTAATAAAAAAGCATATCTGATTTCAATTTGTCATATGAGAGAGAGAGAGAGAGAGAGAGAGAGAGAGAGAGAGAGAGAGAGAATAAAAAAAAGTAATCAGTGACCCTATTAGTGTCAAGGATGTGAATAATTTAAAAGTAATAGTGAGCTAGTTGGAAAACTCATCTAGGTTATTAACTACTGCTTGGGAAGTTAGCTTACTCTCCAAAATATAAAAGTGCGAGAGGAATTCTTTATTAAAGTGTATATAAGAAAAAAGAAGACTTTTGACTTAGCTTTTAGGTGACCCAGACTGGGTCAACTTTAGCAGGTGATTAGGGTTGTGAAAAGATGATAAATCCTTGAGTTATTTGGAATAATGTGATTTATCTAGTCTTCATAAATAAAGATTGAGGTCTAATATAAATCAGGCTTGGCAAATATTGAAAAGTAAATGTATAAATAAACACATAAAACAATATTTAACCAAAAGTCAACATTCAGAATATTTATGCAATTATGTAATCACCAGTAATATAAAAACAATGACAGCTAAGGAAAAAGTGAATTAATAAAAAACAAATAAATAATTTAATGAATAAATTAATTAATGAATATCTAACAAGTGCAAAAATGTAACGTGACTGGAATTGTCAAAGTCAGCTTGTAGCCATGAAAAAGTGTAAAGGTACATAGAAATGGTGTTTTACTACTGTGACATACTCTATGAACTGTAAATTCCACTTTTAGGTGGGAAGAGTTGAACACAGAACCCATTCACCTGGCTCTGTCACTTGGGAACTGTGCAAAAAATTACCTTTTTCTTTCCCTCAAATTTTATTCCTGCTTCCAAGAACACTACCCTCTATATTCACGCTATCATTGTAGACTTGTAGCATGTGAACCCCTCTAATGTTCAAGTTTTTCTTCTTTTTTTTTCATTGCTCTTTTTCTCCCTACCCCCATATCATCCAACAGTTCTTATTTTGTATAGCAAAATCTACATACTCCACAATCACCAGTCTTATATCTTACTATATCCATTTCCTACCTTGTGCATGACCACTTTGAGATCCCCTCCATGAAAACATCAATAGTCCAAAGTGATCAGAATGGGGGTAAAATTTGCAGACTATTAAAGGTTAGTTACACAACAAGAAAGCTATAAAAAGTGGGCTTCATTTAAAGGTGAAAATAAAAAGAAAATCTTTAGACTTCACTAGTTAAAATAAAGGATCAAAAATTTATGAGTCTCAATAATTTGAATTATACCTGTGAGTCACTTTTTTCGGGGTAAGGGATATAAGGACATTGCTAATGAGTTTAAAGCTCAAACTTTTTTTTATGAGAAAAAGAATATAAAAATTTAAAAAAAAATTAAAGTAATTGTGATATCATATATATATATATATATATATATATATATATATATATATATATATATATATATATATATATATATAATATTCACAAATTGCTTTAACCTTATAAACAGTTATATGTGTCAATACATTTCTCTCTGGGCTAGGTCCTATTATAGGAAGAAAACTTTGCCTTAAAATAACCCCATACAGAGGCATTTAATGCAATTAACAGGCCTCAAATAATAATAATAATAATAATAATAATAATAATAATAATAATAAAGTGAGGTGGGGAGGATTTCAGGGTTGTGAAGCATACCTGTAATATAAGTTACTTGAAAAGACATCACAGAAGAATTTTATACACTGTCTGAAGACATATATGTATGTATTATTTATAAAAAGTGTTTATGAGTTCTGTACTGAGGGTGCAAAAGTCCAATACACAGTCTTTTTTTTGTTGTAAATGGACACAGTACCATTAGTAGTTTGTTGGCTTTTTTAAAATATTTATTTTTAGTTTTTGGTGGACACAACATCTTTGTTTGTATGTGGTGCTGAGGATCGAACCTGGGCCGCCCGCATGCCAGGCGAGTGCACTACCTCTTGAGCCACATCCCCTCTTGGGTGGCTTTTTAATGCGGTGCTGGGTGTTCAACCCAGTACTTCATGCATGCTAGGGAAGTTCTCTACCACTGATCCATACATAACCCTAGTCCCCAAAGTCCTTTCCTTAATCTTTTTTTTTGGGGGGTCGGGGTGAGAGTGAGTTCGTGTAGGGCAGAGGATTTAATCCATGGCCTTATATCAGCAAAAGAAGCACTCTACTGACTAAGTTATATTATCAGCCCTGATCTGTAGTCTTTTAACAATGACAGCCTGTCTTTCAGACTTTGATTCTGCACCCACTTGGCTGAGGTTGGAGGCAGTGCCTGAAGCCTTGACCAATCAGTCTCTTAAGTGAGAACTGTCCAATCCTCATGCAGCCAGTGCTGAGGGGGAGGGCTTCCACAATCCTCTGTTCCCTTGGTGTCTGGAGCTCGACATTTTTTTTAATCTTTTTGTAGGCTTCTGTCCTGGATCCAGAGCCCAGGTGTCTGTGCTATGCAGAATCTGAAAACAAACCACAGGGAGAATGCTGAGAACCCTGAGAGCCAGGAAACAGTAAGTGTGCCTTGTTATCTTGAGACTGCGTAGGAAGGTGGCTTAAAGCTGACAGGAGTGGCAATGGTGGAAACTGGCAGTCATGGCTAGGGACTCCTCCTGGTCCTCTCCAGAGTCTTGTGGCCAGAGGGTCTCTCTGTGGTAGCTTAGCCTTCCTCTCCCTCTGACTAGTCTAGTGAGGCTTAGATCAGCAGTTGAAAACCTGGGCATTTTGTTCCATAATTGTATGGTGTTTTCAGCTTCTTTCTAAAGCCCTTTGTGGGCTTCCATGTGCCATGAGTCCAGCATGTCTCCAGATTGCATAGTGAAGACTGAGATAATTATCAGGAGAGAACTCCAAATCCATTTATTGTATTCATGCATGAGAGAGGCTGTTAATTTTAGAGCTTGTTACTCATGAGGGTTTGTTTGTATTTATCTATCTATCTATCTATCTATCTATCTATCTATCTATCTATCTATTTATTTATGTGTGTACTGTTTTCCTTTTAGTACCAGAAATTCAACCCAGAGGTGTTCATCCAGTGATTGACATTCCCACCCCTTTTTTTATATTTTTATTTAGAGACAGGTTCCCTTTGAATTTCTTAGGGCCTCACAAATTTGATGGTGCTGGCTTTTAACTCATTCTTTTCATGACTCCTGAGATTTTTTAATGTAGGGGAAACAGTATCTCAAATCCAGAACAAAAATCTGAAATCCAGAATGTCAGTTTAGCTCTCCATAGGTCTCAGAATAAACCCCTAGTTTTCTAGCTCTCTGTTCACATATCCAAAACTAGGGTTCTCTGTTCACAAATAATAAGTATAAAATAGAATAGATAGTATAATGACCATGTAATGCTGAGAATGGGCCTCACTCAAACACACTTGGTGGCTAATTGAAAGATGTTAATGAGCACCATTAGGGCCTATTTCAAATGTAAAAGACCTTGTAGCCCACTTGTGGGAACACCTTCAACAAAGTCCTTTGTCCCAAGGGTGATTCCTGATTGAATTTGAAGAAAAAAGGATGGGTCACAGAAAGAATGAAAGTGAAACCATATGGTAGTCAGGATGCCTTTTCAAAGCCTATTCTAAATGCATTATGGTCTGTGTTCTGCCCAAAACCATCAGTAAACTTCTAAGATGGCACACAAAAATGATTTTTTTTTCCCCAGGGATCATTCCTCATACCACTTGGTGGGTGTTCTATTTCTTCTTGCTTAAATAGATTTTTTTTCTTCAAAAATTATGAGACAAGCACCCAGATTCAATTTGCAAACTGAGAAATTTTGGTTCATCTCAAAACTCCACTTTCAGCATTATTAATCATTATTTTCCCATGTTTTATTTCAAATGTATGCATCATTTATAATGTTTTTCTTCAAGAACTGGAGGACATTTTAAAAGATTTTAATTTATCATTCTGAGATTTTCACATGAGAAGAAGAATAAAATTAGGTGACATTAAAAAGAATGAATCCTAAATGAGGTTTATGTGTCCCAATTAAGGAGTTTTAAAAACTGTAATGGGTCATCAATTGAGGGCTTATTTATTAATTAATTTGTTTCTTTGTTTATTTATTTATGGTCAGACAATCTGGGGTTGTGGCTCAGTGATAGAGCACTCACCTAGCACACGCAAGGTCCTGGGTTCGATCCTCAGCACCACATAAAAATAAATAAATAAAAAATAAAAAAATAAATAACCCACAGAAACATTCCAAACATTTCAGGAAAATCTTTTATTTAGGTGTGACAAGAAAAAATAAAATTGGGACTAATTTGAATTTAAATTGCATGTAATTTAAATCTCTCTCTCTCTCTCTCTTTCTGTACTGGGGATTAACCCCAGGGCCTCATGCTTAGAAGGCTAGCACTCTACAAGCTGAGCTATTTACTCAGCCCCATTTTTGTTTTGGAGGGGAGACCAGGGATTGAAGTCAGGGGCACTCTACCACTGAGCCACATCCCTACCCCTATTTTGTATTTTACTTAGAGACAGAGTTTCACTGAGTTGCTTAGTGCCATACCATTGATGAGAGTGGTTTTGAATTCATGATCCTTATGTCTCAGTCTTGTAAACAGCTGATATTACAGGCATGCACCAACATGCCTGGCCAACTTCAATCTTTTTTTTTTTAAAGAGTGAGTGTGTGAGAGAGAGAGAGGGAGAGAGAGAGAATGTTTTTAATATTTATTTTTTAGTTTTTGGAGGACACAGCATCTTTGTTTTGTATGTGGTGCTGAGGATCAAACCTGGGCCACACGCATGCCAAGCAAGTGCGCCACCGCTTGAGCCACATCCCCAGCCCCAACCAACTTCAATCTTAAGGGCTGAAGTACACACAAATTAGATCAAAGTCCATGTCAATGTCTTATTATATATATATATATATATATATATATATATATATATATATATATATATATATATATTTGTTGATAGACCTTATATTATATTATATTTACTTATCTGTAGAGTTGAGAATTGATTCCAGTGCCTCACATGTTCCAGACAAGTGAGCTCCAATGAGCCCCATCCCCAGCCCCCTGGTACATTTTTTATGGGGGATATTGAAGATTGAACTCACGAACACTTTACTACTAAGACAAATCCCCAGGATTTTTTTTTTAACTTTATTTAGAGACAGGATCTCACTGAGTTTCTTAGCACCTTGCTTCTGCTAAGGCTGGCGTTGAACTTTCGATAATTCTTACTCACCCTCTTCAGCGACTGGGATTACAGGCTTGCACCAACACACCCAGCCCCTGGTACATTTTTAATATCTGTTTTACATAGATTTTAACCAGTAGCCTTAACTTTTTTTCTAATATATATTTCATTTCAATACATAACCCAGAAATCAGTGAAACAGAATCTATTTTTTATCTCCAACACTGCTTTTGGTTATGTCAGTGTCTGAGTTAAGATTCCCTATTAAAGGGTTTACTATGTCTTGTATTCTCATTCTGACCTCCCATATTACCTAGTTCTGAGTTTTAGAATATCTGAAACAAGGTTCCCAGAGATTCCAAATTTTTTGGAGTATTTAGAAAACACCACTCTCTGAGTCTTGCCTTCTAGGGACCAGTTTGAATTTTTAGTGTGTAGCTTCTGAAGGGATGGACTAATTGGATGCTTTGCAGCTGGAAGACATTTTCTGATATACTTTCTATCTAAAAGGTACTTTGTTTCCTTTTATTAGATACTGTGAATAAAGGTACAATAAAAATAGATGTGTGGCAATATATTTAGCAAAAGGATTCCATTTTTTTTACATATATACCCAGAGTTATTATTACTGGATTGTATGGCATTTTTTTACCAATAATTATTATTTATATCTTTTTATTTATTTAAATACTGGAGATTAACCCCAGGGCACTTTACCAGTGTGCTACATACCCAGTCTCCAACACTTTTATTTATTTATTTATTTTGGAGAGAGGGTTTTACTGAGTTTCTTAGGACCTTGCCAAGTTCTTGAGGCTGGTCTTTAACTTGAGAATAAACCCCTAGTTTTCTACCTCTTATTCTCCTAAGCCACTGGGAGTACAGGCATGTACGATTTTGCACTGCTACCCCACATTATTACTAGTGGATTATGTGGCATTTTTATTTTGGGCTTTTAAAGAACCTTAAGAGTTTTATAAAAATATATTTATTAAATTTATATTGTCACCAACATTTTTACATATTTGTGTACCCTGGAATCCCTATTAATTATGAGATATTTGCTTTGTTTTGTATGGTTTGGTGCTGAGTATTGAACTCAGAGGTGCATACCACTGAGATACATCCACATTCTTTTTTATGTTATATTTTGAGACAGGCTCTCATTAAGTTGATTGTAGCCTTTTTATGTTATTGAGGCTGTCTTTGTACTAACAATTCTCCTGTGTCATTCTCCATAGCTTCTAGAATTTCAGGCATATGTCACCATAGATGACAATTTTAGATTTTTATAATAGCCATTCCAACAGCACTGCATAGGCTGAATAAAATCTATTTGATTAATTCATTAAATCCCTGAGGCAAGTTTATGTGAAGTAGCCAGTGTAGGAGTGTGGAATGTGATAGACATTATTATCTAAAGGACATATATGGGGCTGGGGATGTGGCTCAAGTGGTAGTGTGCTCACCTGGCATGCGTGCAGCTGGGGTTCAATCCTCAGCACCACATACAAACAAAGATGTTGTGTCCGCCGAACACTAAAAAATAAAAATATTAAAATTCTCTCTCAATCTCTCTCTCTCTCTAAAAAAAAATAAAGTACATATATGAAGACAGGAATTGATGTGAACATATTTTATATACAAACAGAGGTGTGAAAAATTGTTCTATATGTGTAATAAGAATTGCGATGCATTCCACTGTCATGTATTATAAAAGTAAAACAAAAAAATCTTTATATATATTGCTGAGAATCAAACTCAGTTCTTTGCACATGCTACAAAGTAGTCAACAACTGAGACACAACTCCAGCCCATGTACCCAGCTTTTTATACTCTCTTTGTAGTAATCAGAAACAACTTTAAAAATTAAAATTGCATTTATATCACTTTTCCTAGTACAGTAATGTATTACTAACTAAATTTATTCTTATTATTTTTAAAAAATAATCTAATGGATAACTGTTAGTTTTTCCAGAGATTATTTTATCACTTCTTTAGGGCTTGGTGAAGGGTCTTTTTTTTCAGAATATAGATGTCTTCTATTATCAAATGGGTCCATGCTAAGTGTGTTGAAAATAGTGATTCTAAAAGTTCACACAATCCACACATTTCCAAGACTATAGAGGAAAGGGAAAGACAATAATCACAACCAAGAAACCATTTCCCATGGAAGCACAGTATCAGTGTCCAACCTGGAGTGTAATCCAGATCTTTCAGTGGTAAGGTTGTTTAAGAACCACAACCATAGGTTTTTGGGATCCTCTAAAGTACACTGAATGACTTTAAATCACTTACTCTTCTTCAAGATAAAATTTCTGCTTCCTACTTTAAAAATAATAAAAAAAATAAACTATGAATGAGAAAGGTGAATGAGACTTAAGTTCTGTGGAGGTACTGAGGTTGACCTTTTTTTTTTTTAACTTTAATATTTATTTATATTTTTTTAGTTATCGGCAGACACAACATCTTTGTTTGTATGTGGTGCTGAGGATCGAACCCGGGCCTCACGCATGCCAGGCGAGTGCGCTACCGCTTGAGCCACATCCCCAGCCCCCTGAGGTTGACCTTTAATTATAGTTTATAAATAGTCAAATAAGAAGGGCCTTAGTGTTGTCTCATCTTTTCCAACACATGATATGGAATACTTAGATGAACTGATGTGAAATAATGAAAATGCATTTCAGGGAATTGATATCACAGAAATTTTCAGGGTAGAATCTTGGAAATGTGGGCAAAATATATTCATATACATATGCATTTCTAAAAAAAAATAAGTGATAAGTACATGAGTATGAATGTAAATTCAGTGTGCCTCATGCATTGTAGGATGAAGGTAATGATAAAATAGTAACTGAGGAGATCAAGAACTCTATAATTGTGGGAGATATTAATAGCAATTTAGAAAAAGAAAGTATAGTTAAATCCCTTTAGGTTTGCCTCTGTCCTCTGTTCCTCTTATGAATTTGATTCTATAAAATGAGATTATGTGGGTATGGTTCTCTCTGAATTTATGTTTTCTTTTGTTTTTAGGATTTTGTCAGCTATGTCATGTAAAGCCCTGTCTTAATCTCACTTTGGGGCCTCTTTTACCTCCTGTTCTGGACTGCAGAGCAGAGACTCACCTCACTCATTCTGTGCAATGAATTGACTTTTGACAATCTTTGCAAACAATGGTTGGAAGAAGCATATTGGAGGGTCTTTCATATCCTATAATATGGTGTTCAGACCCTGTGGGTTAAAGGGTAGTTAATTGCTATGTTAGAAACATCTTCCCTATGAGAAGGGCTTATCTATATATTTTTTTTTTTTGTTTTGGAAGCCTCATAAACACAGAAGAGAAGCATTTCTGGTTACAAACAAAGGAATGCCAGAAGCCATTAGATATGAGAAAATACAAAAAAATAAAATGTTCTCTTAGAGCTTTTAGAGGTAAAAAGTTTATTTCTGTTTTGTGTAAGAAAACTAAAATTTCTCTTTGGCCTGACAATATTTTGATGTTTTAAACTTGCTTGCAATTTCTCCCTGTGTTTTGGATTCACTTATGCCTGCCTATCCCTTACCAGATAACCACCCTCTCTAAAACCTTCCTGGTGCCTCATAAATTCTGGCTCCTGCTGACCAAATTACATTTCTCTCTAAACCTCAGTGGCAGCTCATAAATTCTAAGGTCTGGAGCTGAATTTATTTTCTACGTTGAAATGTTAGCCATGTGGATCCTTAACCTGCTATTTGCCTTTGTACTATGATTGTCAAAATCTTGTTAGCTGTAAGTACCTTAGACACCCACCTCCTTTGTAACTTTTTGTGCTGTAAAAACTTTTTCCTGAAGATCAGGGGGATGATCTCTAGCATGGAATCTTGTAAGAGACCATCCTGGCCAGCTTTTGTGTACACAATACAATATTGATTTAATTTGATTTGAAATTTGAGTTGGTGGTCTTTTCTTTGTGTTTTGGTTTAACATTAACTTTTTTTTAACTTCACTATAAATAAAACCAAAGAACACAACAAAATTCCTGTAAATGAGCCAGGTGCATAAAAATAGTCATTCTTTATTGAAAGCACAGAATTCATTATAAAAATGATATAAGCTTAAAAATTAAATGATATCTCAAGTATCAAGGGAGTTTAGGAGTTAGAATTTTTTTCTTTCAGAATATAGGTAGCAAAATAGAAGAAAAGAGAAAATGTGAAGCGTAAATATATTAAGTTATATGAAAAAAAATCACCAAAATATTTATTACAAAAAAAATCATATCTACAGAAATGGTTCAAGAGAAGCAGTCTTTTTGTCAGAAATAAACATTTGGACAGGAATGGAAGTTTTGGTTCTCTTTTTAAGTAGTTTTACTCCTAGTGAATAATCTTTACACTATTTCTGTGTTTTACTGGTTGGAATTAATTATAATTCATATATCTGCAAAAAAGGTACTGAATGCAGAAAAATATTATTGCTCATGTTTAAATCACCTACATTATTTGATCTTTCCCTTTTTAAACCAAAAATCTGCATAAAACCATTTCTTAATAAATATCTCTATCTCTGTATATTAGCAGAAACTGAGTTATAAAATTGGCTATGAAAACTTGTCTCTTCATGTACTTAAAGACTATGAATTTGCTGCTTAGCACTTATGTATAATTCTCTATGGTGCTCTCTAGTTATTTGTGTCTCTATGCCAAGTTTTATACCAAGCTCTTAGTATGTGCCATAATTACTCTATGTAGCAATGTAGGATTTATGTCTTATTTGTGACACTTTGTTCCCAGAACTGTGTCTAAAGGGAAATATGTACAAAATAATTATCCAGGAAAAAAATCTATCTAATATTATATTTTATTTTATATTTATTTATATATTTATGTATACATACTTTTATTATTTACAAACACACTTTGGTCTGAAACTACAGTGATACTAGTGTATTTTAGCTTGAATTGGTTGTGTGAAACAAACTAAAAAGACTTTTCTCTGTGTTGGTTGGTAATTTCTGCAACCTCAGGAACCTAGTGAATAATAGCATAAATAAATAAGTAACTCTCTAGTTTGAGGCAGAACCACCAAACTCGATGATGTTTTGCTTCTGCTTTCTATCTTGATTATTAGAAATATACCTTTAAATTTACATGGAACACTTTTGGAATTCTGTTCTGTTAGTTCTTCTAAAAAAAACAATTAAAGTGAAAAATAATGCACTAAATTAAATGATCTAAATTTACTCCCTAAGTGCTAAACCAAGAAAGATAAATAATTAATTTCAAATAATTCATTTCTTAAAATAAATATTTTTTTTTCAAATCACCAAAAATTCTGAAAAATTTAGAAAATTTAAAAGCTTTAGAAATATCCTAAGGCAATTTCTCTTTTGCTCAGAACAGTAGACTATATCTCCAACTCATTCTTCTCTAGAATTGGACTGTGTGCAAATATGAAAAAAAAAAAAGTGCTAAGATGCCCCACATGGCTTATAAGTTTTAAAATCCTGAAAGGAGCTCAAATCTGACATTTTTCTACTTTACAAAATACAAAATCTTAAATTTGTGTACTTAAAAAACATTTGCAGAAGTGTAATTCAAAATGACTAAAAAAATGAAAAAAAATCATTGAAGGACTGACCCACTGAACATGAGGGACTTATAATATTGAATCCCTTATATTAAATGTCTTTTTATCATTGTCAAAATTTTCCATGTTTATATTATCAATATGTTAATCAAAATTTTTATACATTTAATAACAAATATCTAATTTCCTATTTTATTCAGTCTTTTTAAAAAATAGTAGTAATTAATATTAATAATTTAATTCTCATAGTTGTTAAAGTAGGAAACATACATTTTAAAAGCTATGGCTATAGCAAATGAAAAATCCAGCCTAATTTCTTTTTTTAGATTGGGAGCCATCTCATCACAAAGGCATGAAAAGTTAATTTCTGCTTCATTATAAATTACTGTGATTTGTAAACTTGCTTGAAATGCCTGTCAGTGCCTTGAACTCACCCATGTCTGGTTTTCCCTGATAACAACCCTCCCTGAAACTTTAGTGATGACTCATGAATTCTGGCTTTCCCTGACCAAATAACAACTCACTCTGAAACTTTATTGGGGCCTCATAAATTCTGATGTTGTGATCTAAATTTACTCCCTAAGTGCTAAACCATTTACACCATTAACCTACTACGTGCTTGTGAAAATCCTGTTATTCGTGTAAGTTTTGAAGACACCCCACTTTTGTAACTTTTTGTGCTATAAAACTACAGTCCTAGAGAACTGGAGTTCTGTCTTCTTTTCTCATGGGTTTCAGGAAAGACTGTTATGCTCAAATGCGGGACCCCCAAAGGACCACCAGAGACCAAGATCCATGTAAGCACCAAAGAGGTGTTTCTTGCAAGCTAGCTCAGTCCCCCACACACACAGCAACTGGAGGCTTAGAGGCCCTGATCCCGGGGTTTTCAGCAGTTTTATAACTCTTTGGGGAAGGCAGGTACCCCACATACATCATAGCATCTCTTATAAAATCATCACACTCCTTTGGAAAATCATAAACAACTCTAAACAAGATTAGCACATTCACTGGTGGGAACAAGTTGGGTAAGCATGATTGGTTAGTAGAAGATGGGGATTCATTTGAACAGATTGGCTTAGGACATGAGGGGAGTATATGCTGAACTATATGGTTTCCCAAAATGTTATCAACCACCATAAACTACTGGAAGGGTCATTTGGAATCCCAGGAATTTTCCCTGTCTCATGCTGATTGGTGGCTGCTAAGGGGTTGCTATGGATCCCCACCTAGCCAGACTGAGTCAGGGACACCAGGCACAACATATCTCTCCTGTTATTTGTAGATAAACAACTCAGCAGGGTGGGTATGAGCCTAGGAGTGCTCTTTGTGTCTTTCCAAGGACAAGAGTCATGCCCCCTTCCTTGGACAGTCTTTGCTCTGAGGTAGAGGCTGGTTTCCCACCTTTTACCTTATGTTTTTTCATGTATTTTTTTTAGCTGTAGCTGGACACAATACCTTTATTTCACTTATTTATTTTTATGTGGTACTGAGGACTGAAACCAGGATTTTGCACAAGGGTGGTGAGCCACAATCCCAGCCCCTTATGTGTTGTTTTTATTGGGCATTTTTACTTTAGGGGTTTTCTTCCCAGTTCAAAGTTCAATCTGTCACCTAAAAAGAACAGAGATCAAAAAATAAATAAATAAAATTTGATAATTATTGTCATTATTTTATATTAATTCCTGAATAATATACATGCATATATAATCCATAAACTGAAATGACTTTATATGTAAGTTTAAATGAAAATGTTCTGTTGGTTGGGTTAGTTCCCACTTATGGGAAAACAACCTTGCCTTAAAATAACAGCAGCCTGAGACTCTGGGGTACATTTCTCAGAGTTAAAAAACAGGACTCAATGACCTGAAATTCTAGCCCTTATTCGTGCCTGGATTGGATAATATTCCCTGTCACTCAAAAAAAGGGTTCACTTCTCTCAGATTCAATGATCATGATCTGAAGCCCCTTCCAATCAGAGCATTTTGTGGGAACTGTCCAATCATGCGTGTCATCAGGGAGGAGAAGGGCGGGCTTTCACTTCTTATCTTCTGAGTCCTCCATTTTTGCCCTCTGTAGTCTCATACTTCAGAGTCACAGGTTGTTCTGCTGTGTAGGAACTGAGGATTCAAAGTGGTCCTACTCCTGAGAACCAGGAAATGGTAAGTGTGCATTGGCCTAGCAAGGGAGGCTGGGGGAAGAAGACTATTGGAACCACAAGACTGGCTGTCTTGAAAACAGGAGCTAGCAGATTGGGACTCTGGGCAATCTCTTGATTCTGCAGACTTAACTCCTCCACTTGGCCACTATGTCCTCAGTCTTACTGGCCAACCAGGTGGGGAATATGTCAGTGGCAGAAACTCTTTGCTGCCTTCCTTATGCTCAAAGGGCATCCTCAGAATCTGCATAAAATACTATGTTGTAGGTGTGTTCCTGCAGCCCAGTATCTTTCCAGATGCTGGAGATTGATAGGTGGAATAATTATCAACATCAAATCTCCAAAGTCCATTTTCCTGCAGAAGAGGAGCTGTCATTTTGGCGTACCTAATTTCCTTTTGAGCTAGCTAATTTTCATTTTGACATTCTTTTATTTTTACTTTCTTCATTATTATTATTTTGTTAAAGTTAGGTGAACTCAGGGATACTGTACAACTTAGCCATATCCTTGGTAGTGAAGCCAGATTTACAGATAGGTAGTTAGTGTAGTTAGGTAAATTTGGACTAATATCCAGTAAAATCAAGAATCAACACCATATTGAGAATGGAGTCCAGGATAAGGGGAATTGAAAATGTCCCCAAGGCCCTGAGCCCATCCAAAGGAAATTTTAATGAAGCAGCTCACAGCAAACATGAAGATGCTAATCCAAAAGCCCTTCCTGCCCAGATTACTCCTTGAGCCCACCTGTCCTCTACACTTTGGGTCTTCCCACCTACACTCCAACACTGCAAGGTAACAGAACAAAGGACAGCAATGTGACAGGAATGCGGGATAGCTGAAGGGAGACCTTAGTTATAAAAAATCTAAAAAGACCTTAGTTAAAAAAAAATCCCTATCATGGATTCTACCTCTTTGGTCCCCTTTTTCTTCTGGGGAGAAGTCTTTTCTACTGTCCTTTAATAAAGCTTCTACTTTCCACTCTAAACTTGCCTTGGTGCACTTCTCTGGTGTTATACTTCAGCATTGGGGAAGCAAGGACTCTTCACCAGTAAACAGCCCTAACAGTTTTAAATTTGAGAAAGGCCCTAGCTAAGTTGCTGAGATTATTTTTGTTATGGTTTGATTTATCTAGAATTTGCTATTGCAATAAAGCATACTGTTTTTACATGCATATGTATTCATATGGGGATCTTATTTATATTGTGATTCTTTATTATTGTAATATTATAATTTCACAATATATATGAATAGTAGGCCATGATAAGTTCTTTTTTTGCTCTTATAATTAAAAAGGTTTTTGGCTAAAGTTACATATAACTTTGTAGATGAATTTTAAACATTTATGCTTTGCTTTCTTACTTTATTTAAAGTAAAGCTTGATAATTTTTTTCTATTATTGCATTATTGTTGTATTTAATAGGTTTATTTTGACATAACCATAAAACGTGAAATATAATTTGCTCCCCTTCAGTATCCAGTAGTTCCCCTTTCCCTATTCTCCTACTTTCTTCTATCATATATTTATTTATAGTTTTTTTAATTATTGCTTTATAGAATACACATAAAAGTAGACTTCACTGTGATGTATTCATATTTATACATAGCAAATTTGGTGAGATATGTTGTCAATTAAATTGGGGGAAAATTATCACCTTTGTAATGATGAGTTTTATTATTTACATGGGATGTATAATTCAGTCTTTTATGTGCTGTTTGTGACTTTTATTTTCTCGTAAGTTCTACATATTTTGTTTCTAAAAATGTACACATGTGAAATACCACTTGCATAAGGCACCTATGTAAAATTTATACATAGTGTTTTATGCTCTTTTTAAAACTGGATATATTATGAAATGTGACTGGCCCTAGTGACCATTTTTCCTACAGTTTATTATTTATCTCTTCCAAGATGTATATTGTATTGAGCCATGCCCTTGAGCCTCAAATGTTTGGGTGAGTACCATTGCATACTTATATGTTATCATGATCACATATGCTCTAATTTCAGTAAGTCTCTGTGATGGGGAGTATCATGTATATTCAATAGCAAAATAGTTTCCACAAATAGACACTAATTTAAACTCCTTTTGAGTTAATGATTATTAATTTGTTTTAAATGGTCATCAATATTACTTAATTTTTCCCATGGTGGGTTTTTATTTTGTATTTCTTAAATTTCTAAAGACTTTGAATTTTTATAGTTAATAAATATATCTCATGTATAAATTTGAAGTTCAAACTTCTGTCTTTTATATATTTTTGGCTTAAAAGATGAGAAAAGGATCCAAAAATGCAGCTAGAGATTGATTTAAAAAAAAAAAGGTTTAAATTATTTTTTAAAATTGACTTTTTTCTTTACTCATCATTTATTATAGGTTTCTTGTATGATTGTAAGGTTAGGTTATTTAAAGTGGATTCTAGGGCTTATCTTTGTTAATTACTACAGGAAAAACTAAATAAGAAATTTCTCTATACTATGGCTGCAGGAAAATGAATAAATTTCTTTAAAATCATATGGTAATAAAATTGTTAAATGACATATTTACTAAACATCCACTCCTTAAAAATTTTTTTTCTGTAATATTTTTGGCAGTGAATCATGAATTCTATTATCTGGATTTTGGGATTTAATATAAAATCATATGGAATAAAATTTGGCCAAATCTAGAAATATTCATACATAATTTGTTGTTTACTTAATGACATGTTGTAGAGATAGCAACTAATGAACATATTTATTTTTAGAAATAGTTACTTTTTTGCTTTTCAGGTTCTAATGAGCCTTTTAGATTTATTTCCTTACTGAGTCACTCAGGGCCACTGATGTTTTTTTTTTTTTTTTTTTTTTTTTTTTTTTTTTTTTTTTTTTGTAATCTCCAGGCATTTACCCTTCTAAGAAATCTGTCTTGTGAGCTCTGTTTCTGAAGAGTTTCTTAACATGAAAGAAAAAAAAATATTTGTTGCCCCTGAAATATATTCTCAATGCACTCTCTTCAAAATGGAGAGAAAATAATATTTCCCCAGACTGACATCCCTGTGTCAGGAGCTAACAATACATTGATGGTCTTTGAAGAAATTTCATACAGTTCTGTCTCTGGGTAGTTTTCTGTGGGCTGCTGAATTGCCATTTAGTATCCAGATACCCATGTTTTTTTTATCTGTACTATGGGAAAAATTTTAGAGGGCACAGATGAATAATGCTCTTCATGGAGGCTATGAATACCTGTATGTTCTGTACTGCACAGCTGACAAAGCCCCTGGAATACACTGTGCAGATTCTATTTGGTTAACGATTATCTGCCACTCACATAAATTTCCTTTCAAAAGCTTGTAATAACCTTTTCACTTTAAGCATCCATGTCATCCACATTTCCAAGTATAAAAGTTTGAATCTTTCTTTTCTGAATTCCAGGTTCCGTTTCTCTTGTGGTTCAATGTGGTACAAATAATTATGTTTTGTTTTTTTTTTTTTTTCTTTCTTTTCACTGTGTTTCTAATAAAAATGTTCTCTGCTCCAAACCTATATTTCCCATGTCCAGCTATGTTTAGAAAATGACATAGATAATTGTATTTGATAATTTGTAAAGGAGAGTTGAGAATACTTCTTGCTCGTGTTTCCCTTCCTTAGAAACTGAAGCAGAACTGTTCTTGGTCCTGAAAAGGGAGGACCATAACCAATCAGGTATATAAAAAAATGTTGATTGATTGTGTATTCTCTTCTAAGAACTCTCTGTTCAGATCCTTGGCCCATTTCTTGATTGGGTTATTATTATTATTATTATTATTATTATTATTATTATTATTATTATTATCATCATCATCATCATCACGATTATTATTATTTGCTTAGTTTTTTTAAGTTCTTTATGTACCCTAGAGATTAGTGCTCTATCTGATATGTGAGGGTTAAAATATTCCTCCTAAAATGTAGGCTGTGTCTTCACCTCACAGATTGTTTCTTTTGCTTAGAATAAACGTTTTAGTTTGGTTCTATCCCATTTATTGATTATTTGTTTTAAATCTTGTGCTATTAGTGTCTTATTAAAGAAATTGGGGCCTAATTCCACATGATGAAGATTAGAGCCTGTATTTTATTCCATTAGACACAGAGTATCTGATTTAATTTCTAGGTTCTTGATACACTTGGAGTTGAGTTTTGTGCATGGTGAGAGATAGTGGTTTGTTGAAGAGGCTATCTTTTCTCCAGTGCCTGTTTTGACACCTTTGTCTAATATATAATAATTATAATTTTGTGGGTTAGTCTCTGTGACCTCTATTCTGTACCATTCGTCTGCAGTCTGTTTTTTTTTTTTTTTTTTTTTTTTTTTTGCAAATGCAATGCTGTTTTTGTTACCATTGCTCTGCAGTATGGTTTAAGGTCCGGTATAGTGATGCCACCTGCTTCACTCTTTCTGCTAAGGATTGCTTTAGCTATTCTTGGTCTCTTATTTTTCCATATAAATTTCATGGTTGCTTTTTCTATTTCTATGAGAAATGCCACTAGGATTTTGATTAGAATTGCGGTATATCTGTATAGTGCTTTGGTAGCATTGTCATTTTGATGATATTAATTGTGCCTATTCATGAGCAAAGTAGATCTTTCCATCTTCTAAGGTCTTTTTTGATTATTTTTCTTTAGGGTTCTGTAGTTTTCCTTGTATAGACCCTTCACCTCTTTCATTAAGTTGATTCCCAAGTATATATTTTTTTGAAGTTATTGTAAATGGGGTAGTTTTCTTCATTTCTTTCTCAGAAGATTTTTCACTGATATACAGAAATGCCTTTGATTTATGGGTGTTGATTTTATATCCTGCTACTTTACTAAATTTACTTACTAGTTCTAGAAGTTTTCTGGTGGAGCTTTTTGAGTCTTCTAGGTATATAATCATATCTGGCATTTGCAGGTAAATTGATAGCATTGGAGAAAATAGTGCTAAGTGATGTTAGCCAATTCCAAAAAAAAAAAAAATGCCAAATATAAGGAGGCTGACTCATAATGGGGTAGGGAGGGGAGCATGAGAGAAATAGATGGATTCTCAATAAAGAAGAGGGGTGGGAGGAAAAGAAAAGGAGCAGGGGATTAGCAAGAATGGTAGAATGTGATAGAGACCATCATCAAAAATACATGTACGAAGACACAAATTTGTATCACCATAATTTATATACAACCAGAGATATGAAAAATTGTGTTCTATACACGAAATAAGAATTGTAATGCTTCTGTTGTCATTTCTTTAAAAAATCGATAGAAATATAAAAAAATTTGTTCATAAATTATATAAATTAAATATGTGCATGATATATAGAATACATGCATATTTATATCTGCACATATATGTTTATATATAGATCTAGGGAAAGGCAAGTCTCTTTCCTGAATTTTTAAAAATCAATTAACTTATTAATTTGTTCTAACTTGCTAATAGAGCAGAATGCATTTCACTTCATAGTACACAAATGGAGCACAAAATTTTATTTCTCTTGTTGTACAGAAAGTATAGTTACAAAACCCATGTAACTCTACTTTGTGTACAATAAGATTTTCATCTCATTCCACCATCTTACCTACCTCTAAACCATTTCCCATCACCTCCCTCCCCTTTGTCTTATTCAAAGTTTCTTCATTTCTTCCATGCTACCTCCCAGTTCCCTCGTTGTGGATCACCATCCACTTAGCAGAGAAAACATTAGGTCTTTGGTTTAGGAGGATTGGTTTACTTGCCTTAACATGGTATTCTCCAACTCCATCCATTTACTTCCCAATTCCATAATTTTATTCTCTTTTAATGCTCAGTAATATTCCACTGTGTAAATAGACCATATTTTCTTTATCCATTCATCTATTGAAGAGCATATAGATTGGTTCTATAGTTTACCTATTGTGAATTGTTTTTTTTTTTCTATGAACATTGATGTGGATTTGCCTCGGTATTATGCTGTTTTTAGCTCTTGTTGGTCTAAACTGAGGAGTGGGATAGCTGGGTAAATTTTGGTTTCTTTCCAAGTTTTCTAAGGAATCTCCATATTCTTTTCCAGATTGGTATCACCAATTTAGAGTCCTGCCAACAGTGTAACAGTGGTCCTTTTTCATCACATCCTCACCAACATATATTTTTGCTTGTATTTTTAATAACTGCCATTCTGATTGGAGTAAGATTAAATTTTGGAGTAGTTTTGATTTGCAATTCTTTAATTGCTAGAGATGCTAAACATTTTTTATTGATTGATTGATTTTTTATCTTCTAAGAAGTGTGTCTCTTCAGTTCCTTAGCCCATTTCATTTCTACAAATTGATAATAAAAGCTTAAATTATTATTTTCCTTTTTTGTGAATGCATTTATTCCACATATTCATCAATACTATTTAATTCATCTATGTGATGTGATTTTATTCAATGTTACCTAATTTCTAAATACTTTGAGTTTTTACGATTATGTAACACTTAGATATATCCTTTTTAAAGTCGCTCTTTAATAATTTTTTTTGGTTGTTTTTCTTTTGCAATCTGTTGTATTTCTTCTTATAAGCATTTGATTATATGTGAGGAAATTAGGGTTTTTTTTTTTTTTTTTTTTACCTTGTCAGTTTTGCAGCTTTTAATGTAATCATTTGATGAATAGATTCTTTTGTATTAATATTTTGTAATTCATAAGTTTAAGTCTATTATATTGTATAATTTTGAAAACAAAAAAAACTTTTTTTTTCTTTTGTCATATTAGGGATTCAACCAAAGAGTCTTAATGGTGAGCATATTCTCAGCTCTGTTTTAAAATTTATTTCCAGATGGGGTTTGCTCAATTTCTTCAGTTGGCCTTAAATTTTGAACTTCATGCCTTAGACTCCAGAATAGTAGATATTTCAGGTGTGCACCACCATATGAACCCTATCTTTTGTATGTAAACGTTTGAGCTTTGTACTTTCTTATTTATTTCAGTATTATTTATTAATAAATTATATTCACAATTTAATATGTCAAAATATGTTGTTATGTTCTATGAGTGAAGGGATAAAATACCATTTTATTATCACACTCTTTTCCCAATATCCTAGCATGTTTTAAGAGTTTTGTTGTTGGTGTTTTCTGTAGTTCCACCATTTATTTTATTATGAGGATTACCCTGATTGATTTTACTTCATAACATCAATCATGTGGCATCATGGTATTTTGGTCAGCAGTAGACTTTATGTACAACCATGGATCTAGCAAATATCTTAGCCATGTACTAGTCTATACCATCTAGATTCTGTCATTGCACTCAGAGAATTGGAAAATTGCAGAAGATTCTTAGGATAAATTTTCCAGAGTGTATTTCCACAAAGTGAGAAATCATTATATATGCCTATGTTTGCAATTATATACTGTATAATTGATATAATTTTTGTTTGTTGAATTTTCAAATTTGCTAGTGCTTTTTAAATTGTATCTGCTTTTTTTTATTTGTACGGAAGATTGAACCCATCGGTGCTTAACAATAAAGCCACATCCTCAGTCCTTTTTTATATTTTATTTAGAGACAGAGTATTGCTGAGTTGCTAAGTGCCTCACTAAGTTGCTCAATACAATATATATAAGACAATATTATATATAATATTGTCTTAGAATTCATGATCCTTTTTTCTTATCCTCCTCAGTCACTGGAACTAGGGTTGTCCATCACTTGAATGGGTTCATTTGCTTTTTAAAAGCACCAACATTGATACTGGTAACTCTGTGTTATGTTTATCTTTAATAGCTTCTAATTTTGCTTTTTATTGGGATGGATGATTTGATAATAAATTCTAGTCATTTTATGGCTTACTAAATTTTTTGTATGTTTTATTTTCACCTCAGTTATAGATGAATTCCAATTTTTTCCAGCTGTATGGAGGTCTAAGTGAAACATAATAATCTATATGGATATTGTTAAAGAAATGGAACCACAATTTTACCCGGTTTTTTGACTGCACTGTATATGCCCAAAAAACATAAAATCAGCATACTACATTGACACAGCCACATTAATGTTTATAGCAGCACAATTCACAATAGCTAAGCTATAAAACCAACCATTCAATGATGAATGGGTCCATTCAATGATGACAGGATAAAAAACTGTTGCTTATGTACACAATAAACTATGAATTGACCATAAAGAATGACTTTATGACATTTGCCAGGAAATGGATGAATCTGGGATTTTATGCTAAGTAAAACAAACCATTTTTTTAAAACCAAAAGTTGAAAGTTATTGCTGATATGTGAAATCTAAAGCTCATAAAATAGGGAAGGGTAAGAAAAGAAGATCAGTAGATTGCACAATGTTAAACAAAAAATAAATAAATGAATGAATAAATAAATAAAAGGGACAAAGATAGAAATATAAAAGATATAAATCTGTAAGTTAATCCTAACATCGTAGCCACCAACAAGAACAGGATTTTAATTAGGATAAGATATATCCCATGCTTGCATAATACCATAAAAATTGATTTTTACTGTCAGTTAGAACTAGAAAGAACCAATAAAATAAAATAAAATAAAACATTATATTTGTTTGAAGAGCTATATGTATATTCTATTATAAATATCATACAATATAAACATCGATCAAAGTTTATATATATATAATTTTGTATGTTAAATTTATAAAAAGAAAAATTCAAACAGGATTGTTGTTGCTATTTTTTATATTAATAACATACATAAAATGTTTGAACTTAAATAAACTACTAAATATTTCCATTAAGTGGTCTGTCTACCTTGTTATATTTCAAAATTTCTCTTATACCATTGATATTAGAATTACTAGAGATCTCACTACACATTCAGAATAGCCAGCTCTATGAGAGAAATAACAAATAAGATTCTACACATTAGTAAATCTCTGATTAGTGGTTGTACAATTAAAATTTGAGGATTCCCTTTCTTAATTATGATGATTTTCTCATCTAAAAAATATGTATAATTTAGATCAAGATATAAAAATTACAAAATATATATTTTTGTGATAATGCCTGAGTTTTATATTATGTTTCATAAATGTGGAGTATGTATACTTATTTGAACTTAAGTCACTTTTTCTCCAGAAGTAGATAATAGTATCATTGTGTTCCAAAACACTTCCTACATGTTAGTCTACCAACTCTCATTTCAACTTTAATTACATTACAGACTGTGCAAATGTTCATGTGGTCAGTGTGTTATTTATTTATCTATTCTTATTTTAGGAACTATTAACATTTATGATTATAGCCATTGATTTTACTGAAGAGGAGTGGGAATGCCTTCAGCCTGCTCAGAAAAATTTATATAGAGATGTAATGCTAGAGAACTACAGAAACTTGACCTTCCTGGGTAAGTTTAATTTCCCTTTAAAATTATTAATTACTAATTATTATTTAATTTACTTCTGTTGCAGAGTATCTTATCGGTACTTCTCTATAAAAATGAGTTTCAGATTTGTGTTTCAAAGAAAAAGGGCATTTTTAGTACAGATATTTCTCTCTCTCTCTCTGTATATATATATATATATATATATATATATATATATATATATATATATATTTTACTCTTTAGTCTGTCTCTTTCTTTGTGTGTTACACATTCTTCACTTTAGATAAGTAGTACCTAGTATAATTTACTGATGTAAACTATTGTAGACTACACATAGCAGGGGACACAGTTGAATCATTCAATTGTCAAGGAGAAAACCAAACTAAAAAATGCTGAGAGAGTAGTTATGCAGCAGAAGAAATTTTCAGAAGCTTAGGTTTATTTATTTTGATTGTAATCATTGAACACACACTGCTCTCTATTTATCACATTTTCAAATTCCTTGTTGTTCTCTGTTTTCTTCTTTAGTGATGTCCCAGTTTATTCAGATTAACCATCAAAACTTACTTTTGTTGTGAGGGCCAGCATGATCTGTTTCAAACCTTCTTGTGAGGAAACCTTTAAAGAAGCAAACAGAAGAGAGAGACATACACATAGTGAAAAGGAAAAAAGAAAAAAAAAACTGGCCACCCCTCTTAACAGCTGCACATATAATACCCCAAAATTACATAGATTCTGATACCATGACTACCTTCTAACCCAGTGTTTATTTAACCCCAAGTGCTAGCTAACCAAGATTATGTACACTTAATACAAATATAGAGCCCCTTCTCCCTAAGGACATTACCAGAGAAACTTGATGGTGCACCTGTAGAGTTGTCTTAATAGCTTCAGGGAGAAACTGCTGGGCATTACAATTGTGGGACTCAGGGTGCCAGTTACAATCACCCCCACACTTTCCTGTCTATTCCAAGGCCAGAATACCTAATACCTCCCCTGTTTTTTAAGGCCTTTTGAATAAATAATATTGCTTATCTCCTTAATTCTGGTGGGGGCAAAAAATAGGGCAGGCATAGACAACAGCAAGTTTGAACATCAGTAAACATCCACCTATGAATATTTTTGACCCAGATGAAATTGAGTAAACATGAAGTTAACCAATACAACAAGTCCAAAAACCATCAACTTGTTGAACCTTATTAATAATATATTTAAGTTTAAATAAGTCTTTTGAAATAAAATTACTATTATAACTTAAATTGAAGGAACACATGATATTAAACTTCTGATATCCTTTATGATGTAACAATAATAGACAATCAATTGCAGCATGATTGTCAAGTATGGCTTGACAATATTGTTTTTGTTCTTCATTAAGCATATTTACATCCATGGAGGCATGACTAATACTAATATTTTGTCTCTTAAAGTTTTATGAAAATATATGCAGGACATAGAATTAAGTGAAAGGTGGCAGGCAGATATTAAGTTTTAGGAGCCTTTGATTCACAAGTGGAAGTCAGAAATTTAGTGAGCAAAATTTTGCTCACCAGGTTCTTTGCTTTATGAAGGGTTGATATTATAGTCAAAGTCTTCATATTTTTATTTTATTGAGCATAATAGCGTCAAGAGTTTTATTTTACCACATAGTGAGTGTATTATATTCTTCATAAATACTAGTAGAAAGAATACAATACCTTGAAAGAACAAAATTGATAATTATATGAAATAATGATTTCGTTAATTCATTCTTTTTAATTATTTTACCTTGTATACATAGTATAAAATACCATGATATATTTATAAGTAAACAAAGTTGTATTTGTCAATAAAGGAAATACACATATCGCATGAATGTAAAAATATAAAAACAATTTATTATACTTGATTGTCATGTGTTAAATTCATCCAAGTATTATGGCCATAGGCTATGCAAGGTTTTTATAGTCTTTTAAAATATTTTTATTAAAAATTTTATAGACACATATGTGTATATTTCTTAGTACATTTTTTGTTCATATTTCTTTTTAAGAGACCATTGCCTCTTTACCGTTGTTGAATATTTATGGTATTATCACTCAAAATCTACTAGTTATTTTCATGTCTTTATGTCATGGTAGACAAAAACCATTTTTTGGAAACTCTTTAAAATAGCCAGAAATGTTTGTATATGTTTTACATTTCTCTTATTCTACTGACAGTGAAGGTAGCTGGTAGATATTTCCTAAATACACAATACTATCTTATGAAGGCCAAAAGTCTGTTAATGATACTTTTCTAACACTTTATTATATTACTCTTGTTAATGATGTACTCCTCTTGGATAATGTGGTCTCTACAAGAATTTGAGTAATATTCTCAAGGTAATTTTTTCTGTACATTTTTATTGAACTAATATATTTTTTGGATTTATGGTGACTTTGGACTTACTAATCTGCTACACTCCTGATGTACTTATTTTACCTTAATTTCATGTTATGTATGCAAAATATATTTATCCCAGTCTAATAGGTATTTTTTTTTAAATTTTTGTTTATTTCAACCATAACTCCTAATCATACCCAAGAATATTCACCAGACAAGGGCCTAAAACATATATTTCATGAAGTGATAAGTGCAAAATATAGAAGTTGTGATCTTGACTATTTACCACAAAAGAAATTATGGAAAACTACAAGTGAGATTGAACACCAGAAATCATATAAAAAATTAGGCCTTGTTTACCACCAGAGAATTTATACTGGAGAGAAGCCCTACAAATATGAAGAATGTTGCAAAGCTTTTAGTAAAAAAAAAAAAGGTCTTATTTACCACAGAGGGACCCACAATGGAGAGAAGCCCTACAAATGTAAAGAATGTGCCAAAGCTTTTGGTCAAACATCACACCTTATTTGCCACAGAAGAATTCACACTGGAGAGAAGCCCTACAAATGTATAGAATGTGGCAAAACATTTGGTGACAAATCAAAGCTAATTCGCCACAGTAGAACTCACACTGGAGAGAAGCCCTACGAATGTAAAGATTGTGGCAAAGCTTTTGGTCAAAAATCACACCTTATTAACCACAGCAGAACTCACACTGGAGAGAAGCCTTACAAATGTAAAGAATGTGGCAAAGCTTTCAGTCTAAAATCACTACTAATTTGCCACAGCAGAACTCAAACTGGAGAGAAGCCCTACAAATGTAAAGATTGCGGCAAAGCTTTTGGTAACAAATCAAACCTTATTTGCCACAGGAGAACTCACACTGGAGAGAAGCCCTATAAATGTACAGAATGTGGCAAAACTTTTGGTGACAAATCAAACATAATTCGCCACAGAAGAACTCACACTGGAAAGAAGCCCTATGAATGTAAAGATTGTGGCAAAGCTTTTGGTCGGAAATCACAACTTATTTGCCACAGAAGAACCCACACTGGAGAGAAGCCCTACGAATGTAAAGATTGCGGTAAAGCTTGTGGTCAAAAATCAAACCTTATTTACCACAGCAGAACCCACACTGGAGAGAAGCCCTACAAATATACAGAATGTGGCAAAGCTTTTGGTGACAAATCAAAACTTATTTGCCACAGAACAACTCACACTGGAGAGAAGCCCTACAAATGTACAGAATGTGGCAAAACGTTTGGTTACAAATCAAACCTTATTCGCCACAGGAGAACTCACACTGGAGAGAAGCCATATAAATGTACAGAATGTGGCAAAACTTTTGGTGACAAATCAAACATATTTCGCCACAGAAGAACTCACACTGGAGAGAAGCCCTATGAATGTAAAGATTGTGGCAAAGCTTTTGGTCGGAAATCACAACTTATTTGCCACAGAAGAACCCACACTGGAGAGAAGCCCTACGAATGTAAAGATTGTGGTAAAGCTTTTGGTCAAAAATCAAACCTTATTTACCACAGCAGAACCCACACTGGAGAGAAGCCCTACAAATGTACAGAATGTGGCAAAACTTTTGGTCAAAAATCACACCTTATTAACCACAGCAGAACTCACACTGGAGAGAAGCCTTACAAATGTAAAGAATGTGGCCAAGCTTTCAGTCTAAAATCACTACTAATTTGCCACAGCAGAACTCAAACTGGAGAGAAGCCCTACAAATGTAAAGATTGCGGCAAAGCTTTTGGTAACAAATCAAACCTTATTTACCACAGCAGAACCCACACTGGAGAGAAGCCCTACAAATGTACAGAATGTGGCAAAACTTTTGGTGACAAATCAAACCTAATTCACCACAGCAGAAATCACAGTGGAGAGAAGCCCTACAAATGTAAAGAATGTGGCAAAGCTTTTGGTCAAAAAATAGACCTTATTCACCACAGCAGAACTCACTGGAGAGAAGCCCTGCAAATGTAAAGAATGTGGCAAAGCATTTACTCAAAAATCAGGCTTTATTTTCCACAGGAGAACTCACACTAGAGAGAAGCCTTACAAATGTAAAGAATGTGGCACAGCGTTCATTCAAAAATCACACCTTTTTTGCCACAACAGAACTCACACTGGAGAGAAGCCTCACAAATTCAAAGTATGTGACAAAGTTTTTACTCAAATATTACACCTTATTTGCCACAGCACAATTTACACTGGAGAGAAGCCTTACAAATATAAGGAATGTTGCAAAGCTTTTAGCAATAAAACAGGCCTTATTCACCACAAGAGAACTCACACTGGAGAATAGCCGTACAAATGTGCATAATGTGGAAAAGCTTTTAATAAAAAATAAAACTTTATTCACCACAGCAGAAGACTTTCTGGTGAATGTGAAATGTGAATAAAGTGATAATACTTTTAAAGAAAGACTAAACCTTGGGGCTGGGTTTGTGGTTCAGTGGTAGAGTGCTAGCCTCGCATGTGTGAGATCCTGGGTTCGATCCTCAGCACCACATAAAAATAAATAAGTAAAATAAAGGTATTGTGTCCAACTACAACTAAAAAATAAACATTAATAAAAAGAAAAACTAAACCTTATTAACAACAGAATTTATACAGAAAAGAACCACTACAAATTGAAACAATGCAGCAAAGCTTTGAATAAGAAATCAATTCTTTTCACCACTAGGTTATTTATTCTGGAAATAAGACATAAATGTAGAAAATGTAGAAACATTTTAAATTATATATCATATATTACTAGACATCAGAGAAAACATACTGGAGAGAAGCTCTACAAATGAGACCATTGTACCCTTACTCTAAGAAAGGGACAATATTTAATCCTCATAGCATAGAGAAAGTTTTGAAATGTGAAAATTGACAATGTGACAATGCCTCCAAAATTTATTCACCAATACTCAGCACCTGTGGATACATACTGGTTAGAGAAAATACAAATGGAAAAAAAATGTAGCCACATGTTTCTTAAACACTGCTTATTTTTGGAGAATTCATTGTGCCCAGAAACCCTAAAAAGTTAAATAATATTTCCAAAATGTATTTAAATTTAAATTAATCGAACATCTGAAAACTCATACTAGTAGTGAACATTGAACAGATTTTTGTCCAAAATGTATTCCTTATATAACAATGGAACATTTATAATAAATGTGAGAGTATAGTAAATTTATTATCTATATATTACACCTTGATGTATATGAGGATCAGTAAAATACAGAACTCATTTAAGTTTAGAAAACAAGTAGTTGTCTTTAACTTTTGCTTAAATTTATTAAGTATTATCAAGTTATTTTGTAGAAATATCAGTCATAAATATCATACATGCATAATGAAGAAATCTCAACTTTGAAAGAATATAATTGTTTTTCTAAATCAAAAATTACTATTTTCACTTTTGAATACTGAGAAAAGAATTATATGAAATCTATTTTTGATGTTTAACACTGAAGTGTAATATTTTAAACTATATTTTTTTTGTATTTCAGTTTAAGTTTAGGTATTTTTATACACTGAGCCACATTCCTAAGCCCTCTCTCCACTTTTGGAAATTTTGAGACTGTCTTGCTAAGTTGCTTAAAACCACATTAAGTTGCTGAGACAGAATTTAAACTTCTGAAACTACTCAGCTTTCCAATTTGCTTGGATTGCAAGCATGGACCATCATGCCAGGTTTACAGTGCATTCTTTTTACCTATATTTACTGTATGTATGCAATATGTCTTTATAACTGAATATTTGTTTATATGTTAACACTCATGTATTGCATCCTGTTGTTAAATGACAGACATCATAGTGTTCCACTTGACTAAATGTTCTATGTAACAGTAAAGCATACTGTTGAGTAAATAATACTCTAGCATCTGTTAATACTTTTACACATTTTAATCAAACTTAATGTGGAATACAATTTGCATCAGTCAGATCATTATTTTTTTTTCTGTTTGTATTTATCGTGAAATTAAGAGTTATAAGGAGGATATAGATATAGGAAAATAAGCCCCAGATTTTCCTATCTTGATTTATAAATTTTAACTTTTTAACATTTTAACATTTCCTAGTGATTTTAATAGACAGAATTTCCACAAACTTAAATGCTGGGTTTCTGTTCTCATGACTAAAAGGCTGAGCAGTCACTCTAGTTAAACTGGGCTAACTGGGCTGCATGAAATAACCACACAAGAGACACAAATACCTTTTTCTTTGGGGTTCCTGTGACGGCTCCTCTGACCTTAAGGGCCCGCAGAAAGAGAGAGAGAGCACACGCTGACCCCTTTTATTGAGAAGAAGCTATTCAAATGAGGCAAGGGGTCAGGTTTCAAGGGACTGAGTCTATCTTCATGATGTCCACTGTCAGCAGGTTGACTGACACCTGGGTAGGCCACACCCAAGGGCACAGTAAGAGGAGGGGACGCACACAAGTCACTTCCATGGAAGATTCTATCCTAAACAGGGCAAGGAGTTATATTACAAAGGAACAGGTGAGCATAGCTTCACCCATGGGGCTGTAGCAAGATACACCCATTTCTGTGACTGAGCGCCTCAGCATCCAGCTGGGGAGTGTAACTCAGTCACCCCCATAAGGTTGGCCTCCCATATTTAAAGGTAGCTCTTACAGGAGAGAAGAGCTTTATCTTTCTTGTGTGCATAATGGCCTTCTAGACTTCATCCTCATTGGAGACATTTTATTTTTCTGTGAATGAGGTCAATGATCAGTGTTTTCATGTACATTAGTAAATTCTGACAT
The DNA here is from genome assembly GCF_047511675.1 of Marmota flaviventris. Classification (NCBI taxonomy): domain Eukaryota; kingdom Metazoa; phylum Chordata; class Mammalia; order Rodentia; family Sciuridae; genus Marmota; species Marmota flaviventris. The sequence continues at coordinate 1,597,410 of NW_027288260.1, forward strand.
CCTTGTTATTCTATAGGTAGTGTTATTTCAGGGCAGGAATTAGAGACATGGATGTGGAGTCAAGGTTGAGTGAGACCTTATACTTATGACAAAATAATCAATGAGCTGTTTTATAGTCTCATTTTCTGAGGACCAAGTAGTAAGAGGTAAACTGAGAAGGTTGTATGTAAAGAAACTTAATAGTTTCTTATCATAAAATGTTGGCTTTTCAGCTACAATAGGGTAAAAGCTTCTTATACACAGAATCCATACAAAAGTCATTTTGAATATCATTCACAATTTTATTAACATTACATATAATTCATGAAGAACTGAGTTTACAGCAGCATATGCCTAAGAACAAGGTCTGGGGACATTGTACACTCTCCAATATAGACATATTTATACCAATTTAATTATAGAAGAAACACTAAATAAGAAGTAATATCAATTGGATGAACACACAACAATATAGAAATGAAAACTTGTAAAGACTTAAGCAAGAGACCAATAGTGGATGAAGTGTGGTTTCCAAATGCTAGGGGAAAAATGGACATATAATCAGTTAAAGGTAATTGAAGAAAGATAAGTTGAGCTACAATAGTATTTGAAAGAAAAAGAGTCACAAAGTAAGCAATGATTATTCACTTCCATTTGTATGCTTTGTAATATTTTCCAAAAGTTTTCTGCATATTTTATTGCAGTCAAATTGGGAAACAATCCAGAAAGTTAAAAAAGACAAGTATTGCTCCTCTGGTTTTAAAAGCAAGAAAAGGAATAGAGAGAGATTTATTGAGATAGAAAAATTTACTAGCTGGAGTTAAAAAAAAGAACTGAGATTACCAGAGTCTAAGTATAATGTATTTCAGCCATCCCTGGCTGCACAGAGCATTTTTGCTTAACAAAGTATTTGTTCACGTATGTACGCTTAAAGAACATTGCTGTTTTTAGCCAGTCTTTTTTATTAATAACAATGATGTACCTTTCAACACTTTCCAGCCACAAAAATACACAATTTCAGAAATCTTCTGGTTCATCCTCCATATATTCTGCCACAATATTCACCAGGACAAGATAATATAAACCTTTTGGCAGCCCCATTAAGGCATTCACTTCTATTAATTTTAAGGCCCAACATATACTGCATAGAAAAGTATGATACATGGAACAATATAATTTTACTTAGTAAAAATATTTTTTGTCATGAAAAATATATCCCAACTCTTTTGTCTTGGGATTACATTAGAAAAATATGAGGTAATTATACTGTGCTCATACCTTAGGCTATGAGCCTTAAAATTACCTTAAAATACAAAAGAATATTAATGTTTATTTTTAAATATAGTTTTTATATTTCAAATATTCAAATTCCACAGCAATCAATGATACAAAAACATGAGAAAAACAACTGCAGTTTGATGTCTCATCATGACATTTCAATACCTGCTGTAGATTGCCTGTGGCTTCCACTTTTAATTTAAAAAAATAATAATTTTTCCATACAATTTGGGTGAAGTGGAGGACAAAATCTCTTGCATTGTTTTCCTGGGCAAGCCATCGTACTTGAAACAACTGAACCCCAAATCAAAATGTTTACTCTACAATCTAATTATATCAGTTCTTAACTCATCTAGCATTAAACAAATCCACTTTCTTCTGGTTGAATATCTTGAGCACAAAGATATGGAACCTGGGAGCTAAAAAAAATATGACATAAATAATGAGGCCTTTTTTTGCCTAAGGCAAATTGCACTTTTTGTATTTGATTTTTCTGCCTGTGAAGATCTACATTTCTCTTCCTATAATGGTATTATGATTGATGGTGACTTGTGTGATTACAGGAGGCTTAAAATGCAGCTACATGTGTTTGAGTCCTTTCACTGGTAAAACATACTATAATTTGTACAATAATAGGAGACTCAAAATGGTGCTAGAAAAACTTATTTTTTTTTTAATCTGCCTCTTTATTCATGGTTTTCTAATGGTTTTGATCTAGTCAGTTCAGACAATTTCTGATTAATGGGTGTCATAAAATGTAAATTCCCTCTATAATCATTAGCAATGAGACAATTCTTCGCATTAAAAATAAAAATATTCTCATAGAGTCTTTGCTATATTCTAAGGAACCACTCTTGCTTTTGCTTTACTAAACAAAATAAATTCCACATATTTGAGTCTCAAAGTAAATGGCAATACATTAACCTAAGCACCATGAGGAATATAAGAAATACAAGATATCACCTTTGAAATATAAAAACAAATAAGAATCAGAAATGCTAAGCCATTACCATCTAACCTATACCAGTGCTTTTAAAATGTAATCTTAGATGTTCTACTCACTCTCATAGTAAGATGCCTTAGACACAAAGATATTTAATCACTCACTAAAGGTCACTCAGTGAATGCATAACAGTTCTTATTCTAAAGCTTTTACAGAATTTTTTGATAATACATTGCAAAGTCTCACCTGTCTTCTTTAGAAATAAGACACAGAGGTTGTTTTAGTCTGTGTTATAATGTTACAGAAAAATACCAGATACAGGCCAATGTATAAAAAGAGATATAAATGCATAAAAATATTTTCTGAGAGGCTGGGGTTTTGGCTCAGTGGTAGAGTGCTCACCTGTCACATGCAAGAAGCTAGGTTCAATTCTCAGCACCATATAAAAATGAATAAATAGATAAAATAAAGCTATTGTGTCCAACTACAACTTACAAATAAATAAAAATATTTTTGAGTACATAGTTCTGAAGATTTAAGTGCACTGTACTAGAATCTTGTAAGCTCCTGTGACAGCTCGTTCACCTGCATTACACATGAGGTGGCATTATGGTGAGGGCTCATTTGAGAGGTAGAGAGAACATAATGAGACAGGAAGTCAGGGAAATTCAGAAAAAAAGACTTGTTCTTTTGTAACAACCAGCTTTAATAAGAACTATATTTTGCCCCATGAAAGTTACATTAACCCTTTCCAAGAGCATCTCCCCCAAAGATCTAACTACAAATACCTTCTCAGTGTGCAAGATAAATGGGTAAAAGTAAAAAAAAAATCATGTAAAATTTATGTTAAAAATAACAACTATTTTTTAATAAGGAAAGTGTTAATGTCTTTTTGAAACAACATGACAATAAACTGTGCCTATCAGATAAAGGAAAGGAACAATTCTGGTAAATTTCTTCATTTTATTCTTTGAATATGCCAAGTATTCTTTGGCAAATTTCCACATGTATTATTTTAATTTCACAGGTGCAAATTATATCTGTTTTTTTTTCTAAATTGCTACTTATTTAATATAAAATTGTTGAGAAATTATTTCTTCATGTGCTGATAGTGAAATATAGTGAGGAATGGAAGTCCTTTAAAGCTCTATGAATTGCAATCCCAGAATGGTGGGAGGAAACGGTATATAATCATGAGAAATATTGAGAACTATGAATTTGTTCCAGATATTTATTTCTCTTATAGAAAATATCATAGAAAAGGCCATCAGAGTAATCAGAAGAAGAAAATTAAAAGAGAAACAATCAAATCATAAACATCTGGTTGAAACAAGAACTGGCCAACTGTTGGATCTTAGATTTTGACTTCACTAAATTTTCTCCTATCTTTTTTAAATTATGACTTAGAGGAAGGTACTTCTATTAAAACCATGACCAGAAAAAATTATAACAATTTGTTTTTTCTAAAATATGGATAAAATTGACTTGCTAACTCAGGATAGAATCTAATGAGAAAATCTTGTTATGGTAAGAAAAAAAAAAGTAAAACTAGTCAACATGAATATTGGCCTTTTCAAGAAAAGGATATTAGGGTGAAAACCAATTTGGTAAGATATCATTGAATATTTTATATAAAAGAAAAGGCAGAAATATTTAAAATAATTTAGATTTATGTAAAAAAAAAAGTAGTGTCCAGGCCTGATGTGGTGGTACATACCTGTAATCCCAAATATCATAGAGGCTGAGGCAGAAGGATCACAACTTCAAGGCCAACCTGGGTAACTAAGTGAGACTAGGTCTCAAACTATCAAAAAATTGTGTATATATATGAGTGATAAAGCACCCTGAGTTCAATCCCCAGTGCCATATAAAACAGTAGTTTCCAAAATTTACACCCAAATCAGCAGCCTACACTCTATCTGCAACTATGTAAAGTTTTAAAAGGAAGCTAAATTTAGCCATTCCTACTACTAGTTGTCTGATTATATTGATCATAATCTTGAAATATATACATAGAAGACCCTTCACAATGTTTTAGGTGTTTCCATTATTTTTTCTAATTACAATGAGAGAGGGAGGAAAACCAATTTAACTTATGGGCTCTTCTTTTTCTTCAGGACTAATGAATCAAATATTAAAAGGATTTAGCATTTAATTGATTATCAATTATGATATGTGTTCTGTGATTTCTTGCTTAATCTACATTGGACAATTTATTATTTCTGAGTATCAGCATCTCTACAGGCCACCAAACCCCACTCTATTTTTTAATAATTACAAGTCCCTGTTTTCATGCTTCCTCAGTTATTCTCTTTTAAACATAATTATGTGTTGCATTCTTTGTCTACAGAAAAATTGTGAATGTTAAAAACCCGTAAGTATTTTCACAAATTTGACTTTAAGATAATTTTCATCACAAAACACACACCAGAATTAAGAATAATTTCTTTCTCTAATTTATTAGCCTTTCTGACATTCAATATCAGGACATGAATGCTGCTCATGGAGGGATATTCTTACCATCAAGAACAATCTGTACTACTTTCTTCTATCCCATTAAATTTTACAAAAGTGCACATTTTACTGTGTTTCATATACAGAACTTGGCTTTCCATTATTTGTGTTTAGTGCATTTTTATTTTCTTTTTTCATCACTTTGTTTTTCCTGTATTTTCTAATATTCATTTTTTTTGTGGTGAGAAAAATAAATAACTAGAATCTTCTAACTTTTACTACATTCAATCACTTGACTACTCACTAGCTAATATTTCTATTAAACCATCATTTTAAAGGTAGGACTGAGGTATACTAATAAAACTATTTTCAAGGTCTATTGCAGAATCAGCATAACTTTCTTGAGCTCTGCAGTTAGAGCCACTGTTTCTGTACACAAACTCTGCTCCATTTTTTTAAAAAAAAATTTCTTCTATATTGAGTAACTCTTTGAAAATAGGAATGGAAAATAGCTTTTTAGGTTTTTATTATTTATGAAAATCTATTTTTATTTATCATTGATGGACAATCTACTTCATTTTAGAATACCAGGTTGAATACTATTTTTCCTTTAAATCTTGAGGTTATTCTGTATTTATCATCTATAATCCATCATTAAGGATAAATATTGGGGTTTTATTCTTGCTTTCTTGAAGCTGACCATGTTTTTTTCATTTCAGGATATGTTCTTTGTTTTAAGCATAGCTACTTGAGAAAATCTGGAGATATATTTAGCATATTTAAATTTTATTTTCTTGATTATAGCATTCAATCAAAATGGAATATTTCCAGACCTATTTTTTTCAGTATATACATGTAGGAAAATGGATAAAATATGGAAAATAATATATCTGGTTTTAAGACACCAAAAATAGGCATAGCAGGTGAGTGAAACCTTAAGCAATAAGTGCAGACTGGTTAGGCGAACTATAACTTTATTTTAAAAATGGTTCTTAATAAGTGCAGTTTGATAAAATGCTGTTAAAACTTATGGGTAAAGGGGAAGTTAAAATAATTGAAGTATACCACTGTAAGAAATACTTGAGGTCTGGCACCTGAGAGCAGACTGTGGGGGAAATTTCATGTTATGATAGGAAAGAATCCCCCACTTTCCCTTCACCCTCTCACCCACTTAACCTCACCAGAAACCACCAAGATGCCCAGAATAAAAGTTTTCAAGTTCAATAGTCACACTCTTTCCAACTACAAAAAGCAGTTACAATTCAACTGAACAAAGAAGCTAATGTGCAAAGTTAAGGGGATCTGAGACATCATATAAAAAGTTAGGTTAAAGATAATTCTATTTGTGTGTGTGTGTGTTTGTGTGTGTTTTGTTCTAAGGGTGTAGCTATTCCTTGGCCACCTGAACTCAGCAAAGAAACTGTTATTTTAATGAAGTGTTAGTGAGTGACCTACATTAAAAACAGACAAATGTTAAAAAAATTTAAAAAAGAATAATTACCAAAAAAAAATAAAATATATTGCTACTTTCTCCTTCTACATTTTGCTTTTTTTATAAAAATATTCATTTTTAGTTTTAGGTGGACACAATATCTTTATTTTTTTTTTTTATTTTTACATGGTGTTGAGAATCAAACCCAGTGCTTCACGCATGCAAGGCAAGCACACCAGGCCTAAAGTAACTTTTTTTAAGTTTTGATTTTTATTTTTAGTCCTGAAAAGTAGACAGTAAAACAACTTCTGGAAGAATTTACAACCAACTGCTTGAGAGTCTGGGAAGCTCAGAGGCTGAAGCAGGGCTGAGAGGAGCAGACCAGAAGTCTGACTAAGGAGCAGACTTCCCTTAGTCACTGGAGGCCAATTGTAACTAAAAAGAGACAAAAATCAATAAGTGTTTGAAAACCAGGAAATGACACAGATTATCAAGTTAGTATCAGTTATAAAAAATTCATATAACCAAGAAAATAGAGAAATCATGAAAAGGATTAGAAAAATTATAGGTGTAAATTTTATTTTTAGAAGCTTATTGGTGATACATAAAAAATAAAGATGAATTTTATATTTTGATTTTAAATGGAAGGCAGAGATATGCAAGTCATATAGTACTTCACAAACCTTATTTCAGCTACAAAAGTATAATCAATTGATAACTTCTACTCTCTACCTTACAAAAGTATAATCAATTGATAACTTCTTTACTCTCTACCTTCCTTGGCATTTCACCTGAGGTCATACTTGTAGAGTGTGACCAATAACTAAGCAATTAACTAACCAAGAAGATAGTCACTGAAGTTACTCTCTTTCTCAGAAAACCCCAATCAATTTCAGAGCAAAGGTGGGATACAACACCTATTCATTTCCTTCTTTGGGAAAGGGTCCCTTTTGCGAATCAGATAGAAGAGGAAATTGGCTAACCTCTTTGAAAGTATTACTAGAAATAAATATGAGTTATCTTCATTTAGAAGTAAAGTGAAATAAAACAATATCATTGTACAGTATCTTTCAGGATTACCCTTGAAAAATAAAAAATGAAAAAAAAAAAAAAAAAAAAAAAAACTCTTTCTAAAGAGAATACTTGGCGGCACACTTCATCCTTAATTTCACGTGGAAAAAGAATTTACCTCAAGTAAGATGGTACATAAGAAGGTACATAAAATAATAGGAAGAAATCAAGACTTGGTCAAGAGTTTAGAAGGAACTTTTGAAGACTATAAAATTTCGGGGGTACAGTAATAAGGATGGATCTCTGAGAGACAATGCAGTGTAAATATCATGGGATTTCATGCTATCACATACCAAATCACATATATCATGGACATTGTACAAGACAATCAAGTTGACAACTGGACTTGGCTAGTTGTTTTTATCCAGCCTCTGATGCTGCACAGGATGAATGAGGACTGAGTACCATAGTGGTTTCCAGTTACCGTATTTTATCTATCAAATGCTTCTTCCAAATATCTAGCCAGCTAGGAGCAAAGGTCTATCTCTAGGTTCTTGTTACAGCATCATTCTTTTCATCATTTTCTTATAATAAATTAACAAGTGGACGTCTTTTAACACAGAAATAATTTTAACCAGAAAAACCCAAACATTTTTTTTTTAAATTTTGCTTTTACAGACAATAAATGCTAAGCAAGTACCACTAATAAAGTGTCAATACATCATGCCTAAAATTGAATCAGACCACACTTAACAAAAATAAAGATATTACTGTTATTCTATGACCATGGTATCCACTGTATTATCATCTAAAAAAGAAACAAAAAGCTGCTGGCCTGGTAGAATTCTGGAACAGGTGATGGTGTTGCGAACAATTCTTAAATTTCACATCATTATATCAGATTGTGCTACCAAGAGACACACTATATACATCCAGGAACCAGAGTGTCAAAGTTTAAGAGTCTTAACTCACAATCACTCCTATTAATGCACTTGGCAATTATATTTTCTTATGCCATGTCTCTGCATCCTCCACGTTTAGAAATCCTAATTATTTAAGAGGAAACTTTCCAACAGGATGTCTAACAAAATTCCAACTAAAATTTAAACTGCACCTGAGGACTCTAAATTCTATGTACTAATAAAAAAGAAAGCAAGAGGAGAAATTACAATCCTAGCTAGGTCAATTCACTCTCCTCACAAGAAGGACATTGATTCCATGTTGCAATTCTAAGCAAGTACCACTAATAAAGTGCCAATACATCATGCCTAAAAGTGAATCAGACCACACTTACAAAAATAAAAATATTACTATTGGTCTATGACCATGGTATCCACTGTATCCAAATATAAAAGTCTATTGTATATTTGAAGATAAAAATCAGATGATTCAATTTGAAAACAGATGATCCAATTCTCTACTTTTTAGTATTCACTTTTCATACACGAATTGTAAAAGGATCAGTGCAGTAGTTGTGTCTTGAGAAAATTATAGTGAGGAGCCTCAAATGATTTGGGGATGAGTATAGAGACCAAAAGAAGTATGTTTAATGGATCAAAAATGAACAGCAGAAGAGACACAAGATGACTTAATTTGACATTGTCTACACAGCTGTCAAAACTGTAATTAATTGCACTGTTTTCCGTTCTTATAAGTTTTTTTCAGGAATAGAGTCTCACCAGTACCATAAACTAAGTACAGAACTTAGACTGAAAAGTGAGTTTTTGTGGTGTCATTATAGGGAACTGTGCTTTATGGCACCATTAGGGCTGAAGGATTCATTTCCCAGACAATTGCTGAAAGTGATCTTTTCAAAATATTTTCATTAGTAGAAGATCGTTTTTCCGGCTATTACATTTAAGGCTTCCTAAACTCAAGACTGTTTGAGACTCATGTAAATCACACTCCATGTCTCAAGTAGGAAAAATATGAGAGTGCAAGACAGATCCATAATTTCACTTTGAGTAAGCAGAAGCCTCCTTTGTGATTAGACTGCAACCCCAGATTCTGTGTGCCCAAATGTGCTTCTTTCCCTTTATTTCCATTGTGCTGATATGAAGCACACTAACTTATGGACTTCCAAGATGCCTAGTCATGGTCTTAATCCACCTCTTGGGAAACCCTAATTAGAACTCAAATGCATCCTTCATCTACTTGTAGACTCTCTGTTTTCCAGAAGTTCTTTGAAGTCTTTTGTCACTGGAGATTACCTCCTGTTTTCATTGTGGATGTTTATCTCATTTTATGCTTCTCTTTTACTGTAAATTTAATTCATTGTTGGTAAAATAGACTTGTATATTTGAAGATCCATATCTCTAAGTAAAATAGTTAGCTTAGTTTATGGGCTTATAATACACAATCAAAAATGTTCAATACATTTTAATATAAATTTAGATCCATGATTAAAATTGGAGGAAATAAAATAAGCTTTATTAGGATGCAATTCTGCACTACAAAATTATCATTGTTTTTCACAAAGGATAATAATTTGGGGAGATAACATGACACCAAGAAAAAGAATCACCGTTTTTTTTATATATAGTTGTGCTTGAAAGAGAATAATAATGTCACCATAAATTGATGATATAATATAAAACAAAAAGCTTTATAACCAAGTTCTGTTTATTTTTGACAAAACATATTTTAAGCTAAAAAACCAAATTCATGAATCTTCTCAAAATACTATACAGTGAATAGCATTTTTACACAAATCATATAATTTTTATGATATTTTGCAAATTTTCTAGACATAGATGTAGAAGTTAAATACACTAATATTATTTCTCAAGTCACATTTATTTTGAAGTATAGTTCCATAAATCTGCAAATACAATTAAATATTACTTATTATACACAGATCAGTACCTCAAAAATGACCAAATACCTGAATATATTTCCTTTGACAGATTTCTATTTCCTAGACAATAAGGTCAGCTTTAATATAATATATCTCCTACCTTTTCAGTGACACAGAATTTTTAAATTTTAAGTAAACTTCTCCTATAGGCTCAAAATTCACCATATAACTATGATACTAATACAATTAGTGATGGATGTTACAAGAAAAAAAAAATTAGTTCTTTTAAGAGAGTTTTTTGAAATGAAACACTATATCTACACATGATCCTTCAAACAAATTATGATAATGCATGCACAGCAATAAATTTGGAATAAAGGAGGTATAGACATTTATTAGCTACAGGACTTTGAAAACACATGCTTTGAACCTAAAAGACATTTATTTTGCTTTGTAATTGGAGCACTTTTTTATAGCTGTGTGAGGAGTTTTAGGTCTATGTTTTTGTTTTGTGATCTCACGTGCTTCATTTATTCAGATGCATTAATGTAATATATGCTTATACGAGTTATATGCCTCTTTCTAATTATAGAATATTTTTTTAGAAACTCTTGGTAATCATACAGTTTCTAAATTAGAGAGCAATTACCATGCAAGCTAGAAAATGCACAGTGGCTTAAGGAACTGCTCATCTCAGAATCTAGCCTTAGAATTTTCACATAGTTGATGATCAATAAATTTATATGGTTCATAAAGTTAAGATCTGTTTAATCTTAATGTAAAGAAATAGGAAGCCAGAGAGGTGTTTCTTCACAGATGTCAAGCTTTCATTACTGGGAAACCCAAGGAATTTTAGAGGGCAGTCTGTCCCTCTGATTGATGTAGTTATATAGAATTCAAGTCCTGCTTTTCTTCCCCACAACTTTGGCTTTCTTGTCATCTTGTTCTTTATGTTTCAGTGACCAGAGAATGAGATAGGTTCACAATTATTTGTTCATGCTAAAGACAAAACAAACAAACAAGCAAAAAAAGAACTAAAAAACAACTGAGTTTGTGAAAACATCAGAAATTTAAGTACAGTGATCAGGGTAGGATGAGATTCCACTGACCTAAATGTTCCTTTAAGAAAAATTAGATTCAGACATTTCCATTGTGACAGAAATGGGAAAGGGCATATATGTATGTATACAGTCACATATATATACACACATGAAACTAATACATAAAGAACGAATGAACACAAATATTCCTCCTCTAAACTTGGAAATTATATTCCTGTGTATTTTTAATCTAGGAATGTGAAATTACTAGTACGTTCATTTGATTTTCAAAAATATTCAGTGTGCTTCCAAACCCTTTTATCATGATCCTCTCATTTGTCATTTCCTAACTGAATTAAGAGTACAGGATCAGGAAATTTTTAATCTTTTGAGTTAAATTGGATCCAAAGACTTTATGAGAAATATAAGTAGTTTATGGCATTGTGATGTTGCCCTCTATGAAATGAAGTTTTGAACATAGAATATAATTTCATTCTAAAAATTTAAAAACTTATAATTACTCAAAGTATAGAATTCACATCAATTGTAGTTCTATTTTATTTTTTAATATTACAAAAGCAAGTCTATAAATAAAAAATGCTAAATTACAGATGGAGATATGGCTCAGTGGTGGAGCACTTGCCTAGCATATGAAAGGTCCTGGGTTTTATCCTCAGCACCAAATGAAACTAAAATAAAATAAAAGTTTATAAAATATCAAGTTAAAACTCATGTCTTCTTTTATAATGTGTATACAAATAAGTAATTTTTAAAATCTCTAGATGACATTCTATATGTAAGTTGTATCACTAGAACTCATTAAACTTAGAACAAATGGAAAACTAAAATTAATCATTATTACCTATTAAAAATATCTCATTTAGGAGGATATAAATTAAAGAAGCAAACATTGTTAGAAGAAAATATCCTCAATGTACCATACAGTACACTGTCCTCTGGATTGAGTAAAACTGTTGGAGCTGAAATCTCTCTTCTGCATCTACAAGATACCTCACTAGTATGGTAAAATTTCCTCCTTCCACAGCCTTTCCATGACCCAACTGCACACTACTTCTGAATCTAAGAATGCAGAGGCACTTATCCAGATGGATGAGGCAAAGGATGATGTGATGCAGGTAATAGCCTAAAGAGTTGCACGTTTTAAGGAAAGACATCTTTAAGTTCTGTCTCTGCAGGCCTATAATATTATTTTCTAGAGAAATATGACAAAAATCTCCCTGGAAAACACAGAACTGTGGCTTTCCCAGTGTAACACGTAAGCTGTCTCTTAATTTTACTTCTTCTTTGGTGGATAACAGCAATCCTGAGAGAGCTGGTCCCCAATTTTTTTCTGGACATATTTGGAAAGGCATCTCAATTGGAATCCTGTCCAAACAAAATTGATATTACTCTGATCATAAGATCAAATTAGTCCAGTCCAACTAAACAATTTACAATGCCTCAACTTTGGGGTGAGGGTTTTCTGGCACCTCCCATGGTTACACCATGACTCTGAGAGTCCTCTTTCTATCATGTGTAATAGACTCCTCCTCCCTAGGTTTTTATCACATGAAGCACCTGGTTTCTGAGTAGTGTTGTTTCTGCATGCCACCATTTCTAAACTGGATTTTCTGTGATTCAGGCTCTGTGTAAAATATTAAAATTAATCTTAAATTTCAAAAGAAGAAGAAGAAGAAGAAGAAGAAGAAGAAGAAGAAGAAGAAGAAGAAGAAGAAGAAGAAGAAGAAGAAAAAGAAGAAGTAGTAGTGAAGGCCACAGGCTGAGGAGATCACAGGAAGATTGAACATGGAACTGAGTCAGAGCCCATGCTGAAAGGCAACACTTAGGAACCTGTGATGAGCCCTCATATTCACTAATGGAGGAAGAGGGGAGGCCTGCCCTTTCTCTGAGACAAACCATGTAATATTAGCTTAGTCTTGTCTGTACTATATATAAAGTTATATAAAGCATATAAAATAAATGGGAGAATTGTGATGTAGAATCAAAAGAAAGTACAATCATTTCAAGCAGGTCACTGAAATTTCAGTGTTGGAGTCAGAAGATACTGCTTTATCGCAACCATTGGCAATGTGTGAAGAGTTAATAAAAGTATCATAATAATGAAAAAAAAGGTATTTTGAGAGAGATTTGGAAACTTGAATTAAATGGTAATAAAATAAAATAAAAACTGTAACATCTACAGGTAATTTTCCACATGGTTGAATTTGGCATAGTTTGAAAGCTGCAGAAAAAAAATTATAAGAAATGCCAAAGCATGAGACCTCCAAAGCCATGTGCAAGAGAAATATAAAATAGGAGAAGGGCATAAATAGTTGGACAAGCATACACGTGATAAGGCAAGGCTCATGTGGAGAGGAGGAAGCCCCGGGCTTCATGTGCCATGGAAAAGTTTATCCTCTGGGCCAGCCCCCATCCTGGACCAGCCACTCCTCTGCCTTTGCTGAAGTGGGTTGTGCCCTATTTCATTGCATGGCATTGTCCATTGATCACTAAGGTATCACCTGGAATTTTCTCCTCTGTGTACACTAATTCCCTGGGAGTATTGTGGGGTGAGTTATGGCAGAGGTGTTTGCTTGTGTTCCCACAGCTTCATGAAGTCTTCTTTTGTTTGGAGCCACAGAGAGCTCTTTGGAGAGCTACAGAAGTACAGACACACACCTGGTTTTCCTTTGGACTTGACACACAGCATTGGGCAGGTGAATCCAATCTCTTTGTATAAGTTTCCATGATTTTTAATAGAAAAGTGATTGCATCCCTAATTGTGAGCATTAGAGTCAATTACCCTGATACCTGAACTTTAGCTCCAGTCAGTGAAACAAAAATCTCTGGGGAGTACTCTCAAGCATTAGGTTTATGAAGCTTGCAGCAAGGTTCCTAGATGTTATGACTAGTATAAAATAATGTTAATGGACCAAGGTCTTGAGTACATATCATAAATTTGTATTCTGGCTTTTATATATTTATAGAGGCTTGAATAGTTTCTTTTTTCTTTGGTACTTGGGATTGAACTCAGGGGCACATAACCACTGAGTCATATCCCCAGTCCTATTTTGTATTTTTATTTATAGACAGTGTCTCACTGAGTTGCTTAGCACCTCAATTTCACTGAGGTTGGCTTTGAACTCACAATCATTCTGCCTTAGGCTCCCAATCCGCTGGGATGGCAGACATGTTCCACCTCACTCAGCTTGAATAGATCTTTAATTTCTCTTCTATTTATTTATCTTTAAGATGGGGCTAATGCCACTTGCTTCCCAAGATTATAGTGAGAATTAAATGAAGTCATAGATAGTTAGCACTTAGTGCCTAGTGAGTGCTCCATAAGCCAGGGGGATGACAGGCCTTTGTATTTTTGATTTGTGGGCACCCAGATGTAGCTCTTTTGGCAAAGCCTTGAACTACTCAGCAGAACCCTGTTTCAAAAAAAAAAAAAAAAAAAAACAAAAATAGGACTGGTGATGGGGATGTTGCTCAACGGTGAAGCATGCTGAATATCAGTCACTGGTACCAAAAATGTCATTTAATTTAGGACATTGTAATTATTTTATTAGTATGTTCATTTGTGACCTATACGTATATGGGCATAACATCATTGACTAGTCTCATTTCTCAGTACCTGAATCATCTCTCTTATCCTCTCTTCCATCAGTCTAAACTCAACTATTCTTTCTCCAATTTTTTTGAGATCCACTTCTTTTTTCAACTTCATTTTTTTTACCTTTCACATATGATGGAAAAGACTTGACAATTGACTTTCTGCATCCAATTTACTTCATTTAATTTGATGTTCTCCAGATTCATTCATTTCCCACAAATGATATAATTCCATTCTTGTGTATGGCTGAGTAGAATGAGTAAACTTGTGAAAATATGTGTAGATGCTATTTTCTGGGGATGTCACCTGCCAGTACACAGGATCTTCAGTGTCCAAGCTCAGCCTGCCATTGTGTGAACCAGGGAATGAAGATTTAGGAAGCAAAAGGTCTCATGTGAACTATTTGAGGTCTTCCAATCTGTGGCTCTGACTACTTGTACATGCACCAACCAGCCTGGTAACTTCCAGAGTGTCCTTTATTGTCTGCATTGATGACTAACCTGTCTCAGTGGTCTGTTTTCAGTACAGTTTTGGTCTCAAGAGGAGGAAGTCAATATGAAGGTAAAATCTCCTGATTCTCCAAGTGTCAGATGTAGGATTTGGCTCCTTCCCTCAATTCTTTCCCTTTTGTCCATTCATGAAACTGCCTTTATCCACTTTACATTAGTCCTCTCCTCATGTGGCACCTTTGTATTCATTCTGCCCTGAGCTCTGGTTGGGGGTAGGGAATCTAGAGTCAGAGCAGACCTGGGCCCACTGGCCACATGAACTTAATTATTTTATTTATTTTATTTTTTTTACTTTTCAAGGATTCATGTTTCCCATGTTGTGAAGTGGGATTGACAGCTAGTAATGGTGACACTTAATGACATCATGAGCAATTGATGACCATGTACTGGACTATTGTTTTTGAGAATTTTATCCCTGACCTCTTCACTGGCAATAAAAACTCCATGAGTTGAAGCCATGTTTACACCCATGTTTCAGGACAGGAATGCTCAGCTGTGTCGAGTTAACTTGCTTAAGGTGACACAGCTAGCAAACGGCAGCTTCATTGTTGCTCTGGGAACAGAGGAAAAAAATGCACAGATGAGCATGGTAAAGTGTTGGCACATAATGATCAGATCATAGAGCAGGAAAATGATGTACAGGTGCAATGGAAAGACTGGCTCTAACCAGGATACAGGCAGGGCCACTGAGGAGGTGGGAGCAGAGTCCAGAGTGCAGCGTAGAATGAGGCTTCACTCCTATCTTAAAGAGGTAGCTCAGAGAGTAACACCACAGGAGGCCTGCGCCTACCTTGCAGGGATGGGGCCAAGAGGGTGGTTCCCAAATTTGACATGTAGAAATGCAGAATATAAGGATTGGGCTTGGTGGAAAGCCCCAAGCTCCTTGCTGTTGTATGTGCATGTACATAGGCACACACATGGAGGGATGCCCAGAGAGTTGATAACCTGTAAAATTCAGGGAAGAGTTCATATTGAAGGAACAATTGAAAAGACAGAATTATCACTTTAAATATATTTTAGTCTGTTTGGACTGCTCTAAGGGAGTACTAGAAACATATACCTTACAAGCAAAAAAAAAAAAAAATCATTTGTGGACTTCTGAAAGCTCAGATGTCCAAGATCAAGTTTCCAACAGGTTTATTGACAATTGAGAACCTGCTTTTTCATAGACAGCTGTAATTTGAAGGTTTGTGTCCCCTTGGGTACCTTGGTTGAACTTCTCTCCATTAAGGTGATGGTATTAGAAGGTGAGTCTTTGGGGAGGTGTTGAGGTCCTGAGGCTGAAGACTTCATCAGTGGAATTAATGCTCTAATGAACAGTGCTACAGGCTAGCTGGCTTCTTCCACCACATGATGACACAGCCAGAAGCTTCTATCCATTAGAAATGTCCTTTCCAAACATTGAATTGCCTTGTGTCTTGATCTTACACACTGTGAAAAATGAGTGTCTGTAGCTTATAAAACACCCAGTCTACCATAGATTATTATAACAGCTTGATGAGAGTAAGGAGGTACACCATCTCTCTCCTCAAAGGATAAATTGAGAAGTTTCTTTGCAGCTTTCTTTTAATAAATGACAATAATCCTATTCTATGACTTAATAACCTGCAGAACCCCACATTTGTCTGCCTAGGCTCATGATAAACTACCACAACATTAAAATACATACTCACACAGGGTCTAGGACTGGTCATTTTCCCCCAACTCTGTATAGCCAAGCTTCTGAAACCTGGACCTGATAGTATCTGTCAAGTCCTCTCTGTGTTCTTGGCATTAAACTTTCAAAGAATTTTTCAGTGTATATTAATAGTCATATCTGTGTATTCACCAGGCTGCTCACACTAGATTAGAAGTGGCCCCTGCCCTTGTGAACTCCAGTCTAATATAGAAAGCATAAAACCCATGTCGTCCCTTTCTGTGCTGACACTAAACATTGCATATGAATCCTGTGATCCTTTATTGCCAATTTACTGATCAGTAAATATTTTATCACAGTAAGCATTGCTATTTTATGTAACCATTTTGTTCACATTGAAGAAAAGATCCTGGAAATCATGCAAGCTTAAGAAATTAATTAGTCACACAATAGTATGGTTAAGGTTTGGGTTTTCAGACTCTAAACCGTGTGTTGAGCTTGATTTTTGTCCTTTGATTTAACTCTATGTTTTGAACATGGTTTTTGTTTATGTGGCTCAAATATAAACCCATGTTAAAATACACTGAAGACTCACCTATATTCCATCCCCACTAAGCTTTAAACATTGCCCTTCATGAACAACTGATTTAATTGTTTCTAGTATATATTCTTACTGTTTCTTGTTCTGGTAGGAGGCAATAATAATAATATGTTATTGTGTAAATTTCTTTCTTACCCAAAAGGAAGTGCTCCTGTATATCCTGTCTGCCCCTTATTTTTCACTCAGTGAAACAACCTGGAAAACACTCCACATATGCAATAATCTTAACTTTCCATGGTTTAGATAGACTAAAGTTGGAACTAAACAAATGATGGACATTTGGGCTATTTCTGAATTTCATTTTTTAACAATATTTCTGTATTGAATAGCTCTGGGAATCTATTTTATATTCTTGCAAATGTACATTCAATGTTCAGTCCTGCAAGAATTATTGCTTTATCATTGACTATTTTTTTGTACATTCAAATAATAAAGCACAATTCGCTGGAGGGTTGCAACATTTTTATTTCTCCCAGCAGGTAAACAAGTTCATGCTTTTTGTAGATGCTCCACATACAGAGGCCACATTTTGGATATTCTCTGCACTATTACAATGTGCTTGCAATTTCTTTTTTTTTTTTCTGAGAGCACCATTTCCTCTTTTTGTTATTTTTTTTTCTTTTTACATATGATTGATAACATGTCATGGTTACAGAAGAAAACAGCAGTGTCCTACTCTAATAAACCCATGGCTTTGTGAGAGTCCAATGCTGAAACCAATAATTTCTTCCCAGTACAAAGATCACCAAGGATACAATGCATTTTGGTAGTTTGTGTCTTCCAACAAATTGATCTATGTAATCTAAGTCCTTATACCTATGGGCTGAGAGTTTTAAATATTGTTTATTTATTTTAATGTTAATATATTAATAGTGATAACATCATTTATTTTTTTAGTTAGAGTTTATCTATTTATTGACTTTTAGAAAGACCCGAGGACATGAACCTTAGAAAAAAGACTTCCTGGAACACCCCCAATATTGAAAATAAATGCCTTAGCAATTAATACATTGGTACAATTGTTCAGCATACAGTAATATATATAAGATCATGTTAGGTCACATTGATGATGGCAGTAGAAGAGAATAAGAATCAAGCATTCAAGAATATGTAGAATACCCACAAGGAACAAGGAATCACAGGCTCTGCTGTGAGAATTGTTGGTTGAACTTTGCCAAGCAGGAGCTTCTGGGGCTGAAGGTGATGTCATAGAGAACACTCAGTGGGCAGGTGGTACAAATGGAGAAGCACCCCCTAGGAACTTGTGAAAGTAGATTATTATTTTTTATTTGATATCATCTCCAAAATTCTGAGACAAAAATATCTGTAACTATGAACCCCATAATTATCAGCATCCCAAGATGTATTAGGGCCAAGATACCAATGGTAAAGTTCTTGAGCTAAATGTTGTGCTAGAAAAGGAATGTTAAGTTGCAGAAGAAAATTATGGTCTTAGTTGAAATATCAAGACAAACTTCAGAGGAAAATGTGTTTTTTTTTTACTAATAAAATAATATTGTTTGTTGATCTTTTTCATATTCCATATTAATAGTATATATCTGAGGAGAAAATGAAGCAGAAGCCTTTGTTTCAAATAGTGTCATCTTCATCAATCTCAGCCTATCCTATTATCATGGATATATGTGGATTCACCCAACACACATTTTTCTCACTTCAGTTATCTGGTCCCTCTAATATCCTCTAGGTGCCATTGCAATATTATTACCGAATTATGTCTGAATTATGTAATGGTAACTGTGCTCCCACTGTACATAGGCTTTCTTATAGATTCAGAATTACCATATATTATCAAAATAGTTCTTGGTATAATCTCATCTTGAGGTTTTCTGCTGTAGTGTGTTACTTTGATTTCATCTTTCTCTTCTTGATTAAGCAGTAAGAACATATTGAAAACTCTACAATTTTCAGTGAATTGAAATGGAAGGGTTGCACAAAAGTAATGAATTGCAGCCATATGAAAAACTGAACCTCAATGTAGAGGGTGTGCACACAGATGTATTTTTTTTTTTAGTGCTGTATTTGGTCCATTTACTACCTGACCTAATACCTTTAATATATCATCTAAGATGACACTGAGAAGCATGCCCTCTAAGATGATTTTTTTATTTGTATTTATAATCTTTTATTGAGTTAAAGTATTACCTTGATGCTAAATCTGATCATTTTTTATGACATATAAGGACTCATATTACATATATTCTAGAGCTATTGTGTATGAAAGAAGAACAAGTATCATATATGGATGTGTTTCTGAAATAAGAAGTCCTCAGTAGAAATGCTGGCCATTATGTTTTAATTATGCACTTCCTCATATATGTGATTTAAATCTTTTCTTTTAATAATGGCTATGTATGTTGTTGCTTCAATTGTTTTCGTAATGTTAAAATATTCTAGCAATATGTGAGAAAGCTCTTTGGCAGTATCTTAGGCCTGTCTTTGAATCCCCAATGTAGTCATCCATCTTGCATATATATATATATATATATATATATATATATATATATATATATATATATATATATATAATCATGACCAGAAAAAAATATTTTAAGTGACCAAAGTCCAGATATTGAATATCAGTAGAAATATTTTATTATTGTCTTCTCCTCAGTCATCTGGAATAAAGGTGGTAATTAAAGTCACAGTGTAGATAGACTCAAAGTCATTCCATTGTAAGGTTTTAAATTAAAGAACAAGAATTTGGCCCCAGCGTAAAAGATGAACTTCCATAAAATCCCAATATTCATCTGCTTGAAGGAAACAGAATATATTTCTTCAGTAAACAAACCATACATAAAATTGATACAAAAAATTTGATGTTAATCTGATGGAATATTTTCTATACAAGGCATGTGTGTTTTAAGTAAAGTGTCTGAAATAGTAGGTATGTATTTTAAATTGTTTCGAGCCACATATTTAAAAACACGAGTTATCGTAGCTAAGATTGTGGCTCAGTGGTAGAGTGCTTGCCTAGCACATGTGAGAAACTGTGTTCAATCCTCAACACCACATAAAAAATAAAATAATAAAATAAAGTGTAAACAAGGTTTGAAAAAAAATAGCAGTCATCAGAAAACCATGTGGATGAGGCTAAATCATTCCATGACTCTTTAGACCTTTTAGATATAAAAGATATGACAATAAGATAAACCAAAATAGTGAAACATTTATGAACATAGGATACCATTTTAAAATCTGAGGTGATGTAGATATTTGGCTAAAACATCAAAGAGTTGATTTCTGTTTATTTTAATTTTCAACTGGAATCTACTATTTGTACTTGGATATGAGACCCATTATTGTAACTCAACATGTGTATATAGTGTGTAATAATTAGATCGGGGTAATTTTCATCTAATTAAAATTATTATTCTTTGTTTGAAACATGCAAATTTCTGGCTATTTTGATTTGTTTAAGAAGTTATTATAGAACATAATCACCTTATTGTGCTTTAAAACCTAAGAGTTACTTTCTGGTCTTAACTGTTTTTGGCACTCCTTACACACAATCAGTCTCTTTCTCATTCTTATCATAAATCTGGTTAGCATTTCTGTTTTCAGTTTCTGTGTAATCTTTAACTTTTCAGCTTCAACACATAAATTACACATGCAGTATTTGTGGGAAAATAAATGTCATTACTAGGAAAAATTAAATATTATCCTCAATTAATAATTTGGGAAATTGGCATAATTCTGTGCATTCACTCATTCAGTGTTTTGAACTTGTCTATAATAATAAATCTGGAAAAAGAATAAAAATATATAAATCGAATATCCATATGTTTTCAAGATTTTATGGGTCACATTTGGTCAATGAGAGTAAGTTTTGTGACATCTATTTTTATAAAAAATGGCATATGCTAATTCTTATAAATTTATTTATAATAAGTGAATATATTATATGTATGTTTTTGTATTGTAAGTTTAAATAGATCCATATTACCATGGAATAAGTAACTTTAAAAATTGTATTAGAGTTGGCTCAGTAGCACAGGCCTGACATTTTAGTGAATGTGGAGGCTGAGGCAGGAGTATTGAGAGTTCAAAACCAGCCTCATTATCTTGGTGAGGTCCTGAGAAATAATTTAATCCTGTATCAAAATAATAATAAAAGAAAAAAAAAAAAAAAAAAAAAACAAGAAGGAAAAGGGGACCCAGACACAGTGGCATACACCTGTAATCCCAGTGGCTCAGAAGGCTGAGGCAGAAGGATTATGATTTCATAGTCAGCTTCAACAACGGTGATGAACTAAGAAAATTAGTGAGACTCTAAATAAAATACAAAATGAGGCTGGTGATGTTGCTCAGTGGTGGAGTATCCAATAGTTCAATCCCAGAAGGGACAAATCAAATAAATAAATAAAAGGTGCTTGGGATGAGCTGGGCCTGTGGTTCAGTGGTAGTACAATTGAATTGCATGGCATGTGTGAGTCATTGGATTTGATTCTCAAAACCACATATAAATAAACAAAATAAAAATCTATCAACAAAGAAAAAATATTTTAAAAAACTGGAGATGTATTTCAGTGATTAACCACCAAAATGCACTCACCCTGTACCCCTTCTCCACCTGGAATGCCCACCCTAACACATGTGAAAGAACAATATCTCAGCCTGGCCACCTATCCAGCAGTTCCCCTTTAACAGTCCATGAGGACACATTCCTCACTTGATGCCCATCCTTTCATGCCACTGTGTGACTATGCACTGGGCCTACACTAAGCCACCTTAACAACCTGGTTGTTAAGGCCCAGGTGCAGGTATCCCTAATTCATTCCACTGGGACCTTATATTTTATAAAATGGGTTTCTAATAATTCAAAATGACAGGTTTAGGGGCTGAAAGTACAGTTCAGTAGTAAAACGAGTGTTTCCCATGTGCCTGGCTCTGGGTTCCTCTGCCATGCGACCAGTATGAGCTTCATGAAAGAAGATTCAGTGCATAAGAAATTGCTGGAGAGTTTTAAATTAATTAAATTAACGCAGCTCCAAGATGGCTTCTCCTAGCTCCCGCCTCCAGCCACCTAATCTGTTGTCAAGGTTTACAGAAGAGACTTGCAAGAGAGGGAGAGCACGCCAGGGAGTGACTTTTTATTGGGCAACAAAAAATTCAAGGGAAAATTCCCATCCAATGAAGGATAAGGGGGGCAGCATCTCAAGGTCAGGGCTGGCAATTGGGTCTTAGGTCAGTGGCCAGGTGCACCTCTGCATGGACAAGCCCTTGGACCTGGGAAAGGGTGGGGAAGGCTTTTTAACACAGGCTGTGTTTAAGCGCCTCTCACCCAGCTAGGGAGTTAACTCAAATCATATGTAAGGATGGCCTCCCACAGGATCCAACTCCAGCATGTAAAAAAAAAAAAAAAAAAAAGCCAGGCAGGCCTGGTGGCACATGCCTATAATCCCAGTGACTATAGAGGCTGATACAGGAGGCTCACAACTCTAAGGTCAGCTTCAGCAATGTAGTGAGGCCCTAAAAATCTTAGAGAGACACTGTCTATAAACTATAAAAAGGGTTGGGGATGGTTGTTCAGTGCTTAAGACATCCTAGATACAGTCCCACCAACCAAAAAACAGAACCAAATCCAAACTAAAAGTGAAAAACTAACTGTATTCCCCATTATTCTTTGCAGGTAGGGGTCTCTATGATTCTGTGCTGGCCAATGAGATATCAGTGGAAGCCACTGGGCCTCTTAGATCTTTGTTCTTTCCTTTTTCCCTTTCCCCTGATTGCTGTACTGAATGGATTGCAGAATGAAAAACAGAAAGGGTTCTGGGGCATGATGCCATAGCTGGATAGCCATAGCAGCCCAGACTGCCAACCACTGGGCTTTTTGATTTTCAAGTAAAAGGAAATCTTTTTCAGTATTTGATGAGTATATTTTTCTAGGAGTGGAAAGACAGATGCATTGATTTTTCTCCTTGTTCTACTTTCTGTTCATTGTCCTCAGGTTCAGGAACAATGTAGGTCAAAAGAACCAGCCATCTTTTCCACCAATTCTTTTTCAGGTCTCTGGGGATGGAGTGGAAGTATAACACAAAACCTCTACAGTACCTAATCTGAGCCCTTGGGGCAGAGTTCAGCCTGAGTCATCTCCAGGATCCCTCATCTGTCCCAGAATGTTCACAGAGAGTATCTTTCCTCTTGATGCCAACACTCAAGTCCAGAATGCCAAGAATCCCATGGCTCTCCTGAGAATTGTTCCACAACAGACTAACACTGGTCCCAATCTCAATTCCTGCACTGATGGGCCATTGGGAAAGTGATTTTAAGCAAGCCTTACTGTTCCCAATTTTGAAGTGGGTCTTCTCCAAAAAAGACTTGCATCTAAATGAACACAGAAGGAAGAAACCAGGGTCCAAGGACTGAAAATGAACCCTGCCTCCAGAGAAACCTAGGATTTGAAAAGATTTCCAATTAAAGTGAGGTGGCAGGTAAAGCATAGACCTTGACATAAAACAATAGCCTGAGAGCAAAATGTCAGGTGTGGGCAAGGACGTATGTGTGAGAGACTGATGTTTCACAGCCTCCACAACAGGTAAAAATGAATGCTACAATTATAATATGTAACATAAGAAAAAGGAATCACAATTTTTTTCCTTTTTTATTTCTATTCTTTTTGTTCTTTCTTTCTTTTTCTTTTTCTTTCTTTCTTATTTTTGTACAAGGGTTTGAAACTAGGGGAAATTAACCACTGAGCCTCATCTTCAGATTTTTTAATGGTACTTTTTAGCTTTTGGGGTATTCTTATATCAAACAAGCATTTTGATCACAAAATAAATATGTCATGTTAGCAACTACACCTCTTTTACTGATTTTGTTTTTTTTTTCTTTCCATAAGTTCAAGTGAAAATGCTGTGTTTTCATATTTAATAACTTTTTAAATAATTTTAACCATTAGTTTATTTTTTCTTTTTTTTGTTTTTATGTGGTGTTGATATAACCAGCACCTCGTGTGCACTAGGCAAGCACTCTCCCACTGAGCCACAAACCCAGCCCACATTTAACCCCATTTTAATCAAATTATTTCTTTCTACCCATCCTTGCTTTTTTATTCACCCTTCAATCTATGTGACTAAAAAGTCCTGGGAAATGATACTGCCTAAAGTTTATTCTGGTGTTTGGGGCACTGGGTTTTGGCAAGATTCCCACCCCTTTCCCAGTTTTGCAGTATTCTGCTGTATATTTTGAATTCTTTATAGAAGCCTTTAGCATTTTTGTGGAACAATGCAATCAGTTTCCCAAAATATGGCACTATTTTTGAAAGGTTTGTGGATATTGAATGACATGATGAGAAAAGCACCTGGCATAGTGTGGTTGTGTGATTCTGAGAGGACACAAATTTCTTTGTGAGGTCACACATGGTGTTCTTACCTAGAATGACCTTCCCTTTGCTCTTTAGAATACTTCAATTTATCCTTTAATACCTAGTTGAATGTGAAGAATGTGTACTCCCAACCAATACCTATACCCAGCCAACCAGACCCCTTCTCTTTGTTGTTTTGCAGCAACAAAGCAACAGCAGAAAGGCTTCCAGTGTTCTCATATAGCAATGGGGTTCAGCGAGAACTATATAGGGGTTTTGGCCACTGAAATCACCTGGCAAATCCCAGATCCTGGTTTTATTGAACTTTGCTATCAGATTCTTTGACCTCCCCAGCGTAATTTTTTTTTAATTAAATCATCTAGTTCAGTTTCTACAGCTTGAAGCCCAAGTTCCCAACTCCTGCCCCGTCTCTACAGCATTGGGTCAGGCTGTCGTAATAAACCATAGTTATACAGAAGTCATTATAAAGAGGCTTTCTATTCTGAGACAGAACCTTGAGAAAGATAGCCATGACCAGATACCTATGCTTCCTCATTCTGAGATGCCCCAGGCTGGCTGGAGGAGAGATCACAGATGACTCTTGTTTGCCAAGTAGCTGTGCCCATCCTGTACTGAAAGGGTAAGAGAAGGTGCTGGAGGCCACAGAGCTTAAAAAAAGCAGAAGGTCATGTCCTTTGCAAACATGCTTTTTAAATCTGGCTGAGCTCTTTCACAAATAGGGCAGGGGCGTTGCTAGTTGCTTGACAGTGCCTCTACTGCATCCATAATACAAAGATGGTCCTGAAAACATGCTCACATTTATGCAAATAAAGTATTATCATCAGCTGGAATTTTGTAAATGGAGATACTCTGTGGTTAGCAGAGTGGTTCAAGGTGAACCATTGAAGATGTGGGGTTCAAACGTGACCAGAGCCCAAAGGTAATTGTCCCTTAGACTCAGTGGTGTCACAACCATGGGCATCTCTGCAAGATCTCTTTCATTCATTTTATATGGAGTTTTCAAGGAGCAGTGCAGAGGCCAGGTGACAGGGAGACTGGTGTAGGAGTGAACTTGATGAAAAACCATGGCTAATAAAGAAGAGCAGAGCCATTTGGTATGCTAGTGGATGGTGGTGGAATTGGGCCAAGCCAGACTGCAAAGGTTCCAGAGCTAGACGGGAAAAACCTGCAATCCCAGAGTGTTAAATATGTCATTGGAGAATGAGTCACGTGGACAGAGTGCAGGGGATCAAATGGGTGGAGTGGGCGTGGCTCTATAGAACAGTGCAGGTAAGAGGCCAGATGTTGGGTGGAGCCGATGAAAAAAAGTGGAGAGGACCTAGTGGGCAGAGCTGGTGAGGCAGAGTCAGGCTGAGAGAGTGGAGCCCAACTCATAAGAATAGTCGCCGGGGAGAAGACAGGGGAAGCAAGTGGGAGGCAGCACCCCACCCAGGACCCCTTAGGTGAGCACAGCCTAAGAACCAGGAGGCACAGTGATGCAGGAGCAGAGGGCATGGTGGGGGAATCCACAGGATTCAAAAGAAGTCAGGAGAGGCATCTGGTAATTCTGTCAGGAGTCACTGTGGATCCAGAGGGGAAGCAGGGTCTTTGGGCTCTGAGAAAGAAATGTGACCTCAGGATCTGCTCCACTGGGGGCCTCAGTTTCCCCTCTTACCCACTGAGGCAATGGAGGGAGGCTGAACATGCCATGGCACAGCCTTTCTTTCTTTCTCCCTCTCATTGGATGCTGTGCACTTTCTATATTTTCAGGTTGGTTGGGTACCATGGGGTTTCTGGAAGGGGTCTTTGGGATATTGCCTGAAACACTTTGTTTTTGGGGAACAATAATTTTTTTTCTGGTGTGTTCACAGAGACTTCTCTTGGTGCCTGCTGTTTACATTTTGAGACCCTGAAGTCCGGAGAGGGTAAGCCTGTGATGCAGCCATCACTTGCTGGAGCCTGATTTGGATCGCACAGTCTCCTTCACTCACTCACACACAGGCAGGGGTTTCATAGCACCTGAGCAATAAAAAAAAAAAAAAAAAAAAAAAAAAAAAAAAAAAAAAAAAAACATTGATGAGGGAAGAGGCCTTGACTCTTTCCAGGTGCTACTTTGGGACCCTCCCTACATCTGTAAAGTAGGGCACAAAGTGACATCTGCCTCTCAGGCTGGTGTAAGGCCAAGTTCCAGCTTCATGATTCTCTAAAAGGCAGTTTGCAATGGTGGGGCATTGGATCTATTTTGACAGTGTTATCATTTAATATTTTTTTCTTTTAAACATTTATTTTTTAGTTGTAGGTGGATACAATACATTTATTTTATTTTTATGTTATGGTGAGGCTTGAACTCAATGCCTCATGCATAATAGATGAACACTCTACCTCTAGGCAAAACCACAGCCTTCATTTAATTTTATATATGGAAACATAACTCCTTGCATTAAAAACAAACAAACAAACAAAAAACTATAGTACCATGCTCTGTCCTAGGCAGAGAGGACACAGACATGAACAAAACAGCATGGAATCTCTGCTCTCATTTTCGTGGGGGCTACCATTCCCCTGGACTGACCCAAGAATTCAGGCACTAAAGAGACATGAAGTACTGACCCCCTTTAGGCATCTGATCTAATGTTACCATCCACGGCAAAGTTTTACCTTCTCAATTATTCTGAAACACACACTTCTCCATGTCATTTAGCTGCCCCAATCCTTTCCTACCTGTGAGATAAAGGCCTCCTTAAGTATCCCTTCCTTTCTTGCTTCTCCAGTTGCATTTCCCCACCCCTCTTTGAGGTTTAAAGAATTTCTGTCTCATCCCTACTTGTACTTACTGCTCTGCTTAATGTGGGTACTTTCCCATTGTTAGAAGTGCTAAGTCCTAATTAGACACTAGATGGCACCAGAAATGTACTTTTGACATTTTTCTAGCGTCCACCAGAGTATCTGCCTACTTATGGGCTGGCTTGTTTAAAAATCATTTTAGAAAACTCTTCAGTACTTGCTTTACAAGCAGCTTTTTTAATTTTTTTGTACAAATCTTCATTAATTGTATGTATGAAGTTAATCATCCAGCTATGAAAGGGAGTATTACAATAACTACCCAGTGTGTGTGTGTGTGTGTGTGTGTGTGTGTGTGTGTGTGTGTGCATGAACATATATTTTTTTTTTCAAAATTTATTCAGAAGTAGGATAAGGGTTTCAATTTAGTCATGGCCTCTTTCTACACCTGTTGTACCTGGGATGTTTCAAGAGTCCTTACTAATATTGCAGGTATTTCTTTCTCTTTTCTATGATGTGATTATTATAAGCCATTAAATAAAATAAATATATCTTAGAGATGCCAAGATCTCACTCTTAGTTGTACATTGGGCATCTGTAGGCCTAAGTGAATATTCAGTGCTTTTGGCAAAAACAGCTTTTAAGTCCCTCGATATGAGGAGGATTTGTGGACATTTAGCAGGACTTGTCCCCATGGATATGATTATCTATAGAATATGTATTATATAAAATGATGGCATGACTTGGTAACAGGAATAAAAATGGTTTAACATGATTTATTTATTTATAATTATATATTTTATAAATATTTAATGTACATATAATTGTATACTTATAAAGCAATAATTTTGAATACATGTATCTCTCTGTGTCCCTATTTCACACATATATGTTTATAATATTGTCTTTAAGATAAGCAAGTTTGGGGGATGGATTGGTGTGAGTGTAATTTTGAAAAGATCAAGGACAATTGCTGAATTTTTGACTTGAGGATTCTAGGGTAGTGGCTGATACCCAATCCTGTATGGAGCAGAAAAACCACATGAGGCAGGGAAAAGAGTGCTAGTCTTGAGGAAGGCTTTTTTGTTGATGTTTGTGATTTCTCCTTAATATCCACATGAACATGTCTGAAGGTGACAGGATAGGACTGGGAAGAAAATGAATATTTGGAAATCAGGGGAATGTGGAAAATACTGCCATGAGACTGAGGATGACCCTGGGTGTGGGTGAAGATACAGAAGTACAAGGAGCATTTCTCTGAGCTAGGGACACTCTTATATTTAGCATTGGTGAAGAAAATTATATGAAGGAGAAAGCGAGTGAGATAGAAAACCAGGAAAATGTAATGATGTGGATTTCTGGAAGTTAAAGAGATAGAAAACCAGGAAAATGTAATGATGTGGATTTCTGGAAGAGATGATTTTAAAAAGAAAGGCAGAACCTTTTGTTGTAAAAACCACTAAAATGTGAACTACAGTGTGGCAAAGCAGGGACCTTGAGATTTGGTGCCATAGTGGTTTCTGATGATCTCAGTGGAACCCCTGTTGTCATGTGGTGGGAACTGAAGCCAAATGGAAGATTTATGGAAAAATTAAGGTCAGCATAGTAAAGGCAATAGCTAGAGATCATTTTTCTGATTGTGTACAGTGAGATAAAGGGAGACTCAGCCAGGTGTTAACATTTATGGTCTCTGAGATGTGGGGAGAGTTCATTTCAGCAAATGTTTTTTTTTTTTTTTGTGGCTGCAGAAATCTTTTTTCTATTACCATGTTTGCCACCTACACCCTAGAGTTGAAATTTTAGAAATAATATAAAAGCTCAATAGTAATTTCTGGAGGGTAGGAAGGGTTCTGGGGTAGGGCAAGGGATGAAAGTAGAAGATAGATAACTAGATATGATCATTGTGTACCATGCATTTGGAAATTTTATGCTTGATTCCATTAACATGTGCAATAAATATTTGTTAATTAAAAACAAATTAAAACTAATTATTCTATTTGATCACTGAAAGGTAGGCACTCAACACTGATGGAGAGAGTATCCTTATGGTTTGTTTCCTGCTTGTGAAAATGGTCATTGTTAATCACCTATAAAGAGAACTGATTAAATAATTTTGGAAGAAATAGTATGGATTTGAGATGCCTTGTTGTCACAGCATGATGAGTTTATCTAATGGTCACTGAAATATTTGAAGCACTACAGTACAGCCATTGTCAAGGTAGTTGGTGCCAGGTTCATCCTTTGAGAATGTAATAATTTTCCTTCATTCCTTCACTATTTGTTGCAATCAAGTCACTGGAATCTGCCCACCCACAAAATGACAAGGATACTAAGCTCCACATGCAGGAGGAGATGCTATTCTCCTGCATTGTTTTGAACTCTTCTATATGAAAGATTTGTCTGTTCCCAACACTTTTTATCAGTGAAATCAATTTTGTTTTATCAGTAAATATATTTTCATTTGTTGCTTTCATTTATAATTTACTGTTAAAGGTTTTTTTATTTTATTGCTTATATTTTTCTAGCTTTCACTCTTTCAGGATTTTTACTGTAGTACTTATGTCATATGTCAGGCATCCACATGTTGGACACTTTGGGAGACTCTCCTCTTACTCTTCATTTTCTTCCTCCTTCATATGTTAATGCTCATTTTTAAACTTTTCTTACCAAATCCTAGAATCACCACTTTCTCCAGGGAAATATACAACTTTTTACTGTATTTTTAGGGTACCTTGTGTAATTTGTCAGGCCCAATGCAAAACGAAACTTAGACTTCTTATCTAGAAGCAGGTGACCTCTACCATTGACATTATGCCACAGAAATCTATTTCTTTCTTCTGTGATCTCTTCAAATGTCACGGTACATTTTGTCTTTTAATTGTCCTTCTTATTACAACATTTTAAATTATTAGCAAGACTTCTAACATCCATCTTTATGTATGCCATATCAATTCTAAATGCAAACTTATGAACAAGTCACATTGGAGAACTTACACATCCATGTTGTGTTCATTAATACCAAAGCAGGGAATATGTTACACAGAACCAGGGCAATTGTTTTTACTACACCTTGATAACTGTGAACAATTTCACCAACTGATGTGTTAAAAAGTTTGAAAGAACTGGAAGAAAAGTGACTATGGATCACCCTGCTTTCCCTTTCTCTTCACATCCTCAGCTGGACAGGTGGGCTAAAACACAGAAGTACCTTGAGTGACAAAGCTGTCTTCATTCTGTATTTGAATATAATTCTGGTTTGACATTAATATGTGGCCTTCCTGGGTTTCATCATGCTCCCCCTTTTTTTACTTACTTGTGGATAGGATATGGTCACATTGTACCCAACTCTCTTTTAGCTCCCATATTTCCTTGGCCCACTGGAATTTGTGATAATGGGAATGAAAACTCAGTGTGCATGAAGTGGCCAAATGCAGTATACCTGCAGGTTACATTTATGTGCTGTGTTCATACCTGTGGTTTATTGCCTTCTTGAAATTTACTTATGAAAAATAAGTAGTAAGATTAAATCAATAAAAATTATGATAGCAACAGCAGAATACTCAATCAAGGACATATCCACTGTGAGCAGTAATCCTGACTGTGTAGGAAGAGCTTCATGGAGCTAGTCCTCCTTTTCCTGCCTTCTGCCTCCTCCTCTCTCTCCATCATCCTTCCCTCCCTCCATCCCTCGTATCTTCCCTTCCTCATTTGCACAATAGTAATTACACTAGGTAGGATATATGTACTCTGAAAAAAAAATAAGTCTTCTCAGATAAATGGCTACACTTTGAATAATGCTGCAATAGTCATTAACTCTGGTGCCTCTTACAGAATAGTCACTCAGTGCCTGAAAGATTCTTGGGAACAAAGAAATAGGTACCCAGGGCTTTGAGTCTTCTTCAAGAAAAATTTCATTTTTTTCCAAGATTTGGCCATCCTGACATCAATGTGTGGATTCAGATATTTGGGGCAAAGCTGTACTCTGATGATCCAATTACCTTATTCTTTTAAAATTACAAAAATTTCTGTAGAAAATGCTTACTTTCCCTGAACACCTAAAGTCTGTTGTCATTCATTGAATGAATTTAAATTGTCTTTAAAAAGCATTTTTTCTTTAAAGTTTTCAGGAAACAAAATCATTCTTTGATATTTGGGTGAAAAAATCAGTGAATATTCTTTTCTCAGGATAAGGTAAAATACCTTTCTCTAAATTATTATAAACTGGGCTGTTTCAAAAATCTCCCTGCAGCACTTGGGGGAGGGGAGGCCAGAGCTGCGCATGGGGGAGGTTCTTAATAAAGGTGCTATGAAAGAATGTAAGACAGGAAAATAATTAAATATTTTTACTGTGTTACTGTTATCATTCAGGGATATAGCCATTGATTTTACTGAAGAGGAATGGGAATGCCTTCAGCCTGCTCAGAAAAACTTATATAAAGATGTGATGTTAGAGAACTATAGAAACTTTGCCTTCCTTGCCATGACTCCACATGATACCCAAGAATATTCACCATAGAAGGGCATAAAACATATATTTCACAAATTGATAAATGGGAAATATAGAAGTTGTGATCTTGACTATTTACAACAAAAGAAAATATGGAAAACCACAAGTGAGAGTGAACACCAGAAATCATATAAAAAATCAGGCGTTGTTCATCACCAGAGAATTTATACTGGAGAGAAGCCCTACAAATATAAACAATGTGGCAAAGCTTTTAGTAAAATAAATGGTCTTATTAACCACAGAGTAACCCACACTGGACAGATGCCCTACCAATGGGCAGAATGTGATAAAGTTTATAAAGAAAAATCAATCTTTATTAAGCAAAGCAGAATTCACACTGAAGAGAAGCCCTACAAATGTGAAGAATATGGTAAAGTTTTTAGTCAAAAATTAAACATTATTTACCAAAGAAGAATTCACACTGGAGAAAAGCTTTACAAATGTAGAGAATGTGGCAAAGCTTTTAGTAAAAAAAAAAACAGACCTTATACACCATAGCAGAACTCACAGTGGAGAGAAGCCCTACAAATGTAAAGAATGTGGCAAAGATTTCAGTCATAAATCACTCCTTATTCGCCACAGAAGAACTCACACTGGAGAGAAGCCCTACAAATGTAAAGATTGTGGCAAAGCTTTCAGTGGAAAAGTAGGACTTACTTACCACAGCAGAACTCACACTGGAGAGAAGCCCTACAAATGTAAAGATTGTGGCAAAGCTTTCAGTAGAAAAGTAGGACTTACTTACTTACCACAGCAGAACTCACACTGGAGAGAAGCCCTACAAATGTAAAGAATGTGGCAAAGCTTTCAGTAAAAAATCAGACCTTATTTGCCACAGAAGAACTCACACTGGAGAGAAGCCCTACAAATGTAAAGAATGTGGCAAAGATTTCAGTCATAAATCACTCCTTATTTGCCACAGAAGAACTCACACTGGAGAGAGGCGATACCAATGCAAAGAATGTTGCAAAGCTTTCAGTTGAAAATCACACCTTATTTGCCACAGAGAATTCACACTCGAGAGAAGCCCTACAAATGTAAGGAATGTGGCAAAGCTTTTAGAATAAAACAGGCATTATTCACCATAGAAGAACTCACACTGGAGAATAGTCCTAAAAATGTGAATAAAGTGGCAAAACTTTTAATAAAAAATAAAACTTTATTCACCACAGCAGAAGACACAATGGTGAATATGAAATGTAAATAAAGTGATAATACTTTTAAAGAAAAACTAAACCTCATTAACAACAGAATTTATACAGGAAAGAACCCCTATGAATGAAAACAATGTATCAAAGCTTTTAATAAGAAATCATTTCTTTTTCACCACTAGGCTATTTATTCTGAAAAGAAGACATATAAATATAGAGAATGTAGAAATATTTTAAATTATATGTTGTACATTACTAGAAATCAGATAAAATATGCTGGAGTGAAGCTTTATAAATGAGACCACTGAACCATTCCTCTAAGAAAGGGTAAAAATTTAATCATCACCACAATAATCTTAGCAGAGAGAAAGTTTTGAAATGTGAAAATTGACAATGTGACAATGCCTCCAAAATGTATTCACCAATACTCAGCACCTGTGGATACATACTGGTAAGAGAGAAAACAAATGGGGGATAAAACATTTCATTGCCACATGTTTCTTAAACACTACTGATTGGTGTAGAATTCACTGTCCCCAGAAACTCTAAAATGTTAAATAATATTTCCAAAACTTAATCAAATTTTAAATTCATTGAACATCTGAAAACTCATACCAGTAGTGAACATTGAAAATATTTTGTACAAAATATATGCCTTATACAACAACTAAACATTTATAATAAACACCCTGACAAATATGAGAGTAAAATCATTATCTATACATTAAACCTTGATATATATGAGTATCAGTAAAAGACAGAACTCATTTAAATATAGAATATAAGTAGTTGTGTTTAACTTTTGTTTAAATTTATTAAGCATTATCAAGTTATTTGGTAGTAATATCAGTCATAAATATCATGCAAGCATGGTGCAGAAACCTTATCTTTGAAAGAATATTTTTTTTCTAAATAAAGTATTACTATTTTCACTTTTAAATATTAGAGAAAACAGTTATAAGAGATCTATCTTTTGATGTTTAACACTGAATTATAATACTTTACACTTTTTTTTGTATTGCAGTTTAAATTTAAGGATTTTTAAACACTGAGCCACGTTCCTAAGCCCTCTCCCCACTATTTCAAATTCTGAGACTGGTCTTGCCAAGTTGCTTGAAATCACACTAAGTTTCTGAGGCTGAGTTTAAGCTTCTGAAAATACTCAGCTTCCCAATTTGCTTGGATTACAAGCAAGGACCATCATGCTCACTTTACAGTGCATTGTTTTTACCTATATTTACCTTATGTATGCAATATGTCTTTATAACTGAATATTTGTTTATATGTTAACACTCATGTATTGCATCATGTCACAGTGTTCCACTTGACTAAATGTTTTATGCAACAGTAAAACACTATTGAGTAAATAATAAAAAATAAATAAAAAATAAATTATTATAAACTGCTCTTATTATAGAAAAGTCAGTAATATGATAGAAAATAATTTAGTTTTTATTGCTGATGTTGTTTTTTTTTGTTATTTAGTTAGTTTGTTTGTTATTGGTTCTGTTCCTAGTAAAACAACATAAGACCTCTCACTAGACCCCGACATGTATGGCTTGTTGTATAAGAGAATAAATTAAACAAACAATGAAACAAACAACAAAAAAACTAATGTTTTATGTGAGTGTGTATACTCTTAAAATATTTTTTTTCAGATTTTTCAACTAAAAACAACTCAGAGTAATGACACTTAATATAAATTGATATCCTCCCGTAGATCTTTATTTTCCAAATGACTAGTTTGTGAGAAGTAAATATGAAGAGTAAACTGAGAAATTTTCTCTTAGAAAGAAATCAAGGAAAGAATAGAGAGTGAGAGAAAAGAAGGAAATAACCAATAAAATGAGGAAGGACGAAAGTAGATAAGAGAGAAAGGAAGGAATAAATTTGACTATTTTTTTTTTTAATTTGGGAATTAAGACAGGTTAAAAACCTTCTTCCTAAGGAAGGCAGTTTTCCTTCCAATTACCCCTTTCCATTATAGTCCATCTTCTCATTCTCACCCTCATCATATTGAATATTTAGCAGATATACATTGTGATTATGAACAAATTTGTGCTTGAAGATAATTTCTTCATAAACTGTACAGTCCAGCTTAGTCATGAGCAGGGAGTTTAAGAACTGTGAAAAAAAAAAAAAGAACTGTGGATGCCAATCATGCAGGATTTTCTCTTTCCCATTCTAGGAACCACATGAGATCCTCTTTTCTTTTAACATTGGCTGAGA
Source organism: Marmota flaviventris (assembly GCF_047511675.1). Lineage (NCBI taxonomy): Eukaryota > Metazoa > Chordata > Mammalia > Rodentia > Sciuridae > Marmota > Marmota flaviventris. Next base: position 1,632,698 of record NW_027288260.1, read on the forward strand.
ATGTAAAGGAAGGTCCTAACTGGCCCTGATTATGTCCAAATCTACTAAATATTGTTGTGAGCATAATGGAACTTGATCTGGACAGAAATGACTCACAGACCCTGTTATCTGTTTCTAGTAGGTTAGTTATAGTAACTACCATAGCTCAGAAATGCAAGATCTACATGAAAAGGGTTAAGTGATGAAAAAATAAATGGAGAAAGAATATGGAGCTCTCAGTATCACCAAATGCCTGCTATTTATCACATCATTTGGACTGTGTTTCTCAGTAATATCACCCAAAATTTATCTAGCCCTTAATATGTATCAGCATACTTCTAGGACTATCTTTATTTAGTTTAACCAGAGATTTGTTGAGTAAGAAAAATAAAGTACTCTCATTTTATAGGTAGCATATTGGAAGTGAGGTAGACTTAAAAACAATCTCAGATAATTTTCTCATTTATATGAGTGTAGTAAAACAAGTTTAGAACATCTTTTTCTTAGTATTCAAAAAATTACTACCTATGGAGCAGAGCGATAAATAAATCACTTTTTATTGATGTAAAAGCATCTTTTGAATGTAAGGTACTAGTTTATTCACTAAGGACTTATGTTCACTGTTCTCTAAAAAGATAATGAAAATTGTAAAAATAGAAAAAAAAAAGAAAGAAAAATAAGTTTGTTGGAAACTATTTATTCTCAGTATAATTTTTATTGTTCAGGACCAGTCCTAGGGCCGGGTATGTTTCAGGCAAGAAAAATCACCAAGCCTTCTCTAATTGTTTTAATGAACAGACTTTATTTTAAGAAGACTTGTAGATTTACAGGAAAGTGAAGCACATAGTACCATGATACCATATTTCTCCCCTTATTCAGAGTTTTCACTACTTTTTTCTTTGTATATTACTGAGAAATATTTGATGTAAGCAAAAAATCAAAATATTTTGCCAATAGTGATGATATTTAATAATTATTAATGGCAATAAATAGTTTAATTATTTATTAAAACACTAATTTTACAGTTTTTAAAGCATTGACAAAGAATAATGACAATTTTCACAATGATGGCATCTTACAGAGTAGATTCACCATGCCAGAAGTCCCTGTTCTTCACCACTTTAGCATCTTCTAGTCCCCCTTATTTCTTGGCAATGTTTAGCATTTTTAATGTTTTGACTTTTCCAGAATGTCACAAATTTGGAATCACACAATATGGCATTTCAGACAATATTTTTGTTATGGCAATATGTATTTATGTGGCCTCCATGTGTTTTCATGTTTATAGTAAATCTCATTTTTTAAAAATTTTTGAATGACTCTCCAGGGTATGGATGTATGACAGTGTTTACAGTAATAATAGATAAATATCTACTGAAGTCTCTCTTAGCTGTTTCCTGTTCATGGCAATCACGAATGAAGAAGCTGTTGACATTTGCATGTGGGTTTTGTGTGGACATAGTTTTGAATTCCATCAAATTAACACTGAGAAACACAATTAGTGGGCCATGTTAAGTGTATATTGTAATTTTTTAAGAAGCAGCCAAACTGTTTTCCAGAGTGGCTATTCAGTTTTGTGATCCCAACAGCAATGTATGAGAGTTCTTCTTGTTCCCCATCTTTGCCAGCTCTTGATTATTTCAGGTTTGAAATTTTGTAAATTTATATAGATGTGATTAATTTGTAATTTGTTAATGACATATAATATTCAGTGTCTTTTCCTATGCTTTCCAAATATATAGTTTGTTTTCTGAGAAATATATTTATTTCTTTCATTCAAATTCAAAACAATTATATTAGGGTAATACTGAAATACAATAAACTATACATATATAACTCATATTTTGTCATGTTTGGAAATACCTATTTACCAGTGTAACAGTGACCACAATCAAGTTTTTACATTGATAGTTTATACATATGGTTCTTGGTGCCCTGTTGTAATTTCTACCTCTTAATGTAATTTATCTTCCTCCTACCAGGAGGGGGGGAACAAACCAAAACAAACAAAACCAAAACCAAAAACAACAAACAAACAAACAAACAAACAAACAAAAAACACTGACTGAATTTGTATTGTGATACATGATACTGTAAATTAGAAATCACACAAATTAATTGTCACAGCCTTACTCTGCATAGATGGTGACCTTGAGACAATCAGTCATCCCTAAAACTTAGTATACTTATCTGTAAGATCAGAAGTCTTCTAATCAATACTCAAGATACTGGGCAGATAAGGACAAAGTAAATAATAAATCAAGAATACTGAATGAGACAGAGAAGGCTATTGAATTCTGCTATCTAGTTCTACCATCCAACCTTTAGTCTGGTGATGCAGAGTACATGTGGGTGACTATCACTCCATAGTTTCTTTCTTTTTATTTTATTTTATTTGTTCTTTTTAGATATGCATGATGATAGATTATATTTTGGCATATTATGCATACATAGAGTATAACTCATTTTATTCATGATTCTATATTTGTAGTTCTATATAATACAGTTACTCTGGTCATCTGTTCAAATACAAAAATAAAAAAGTTATGTCCAATTCCATAGTTCATTTCTGTCACCTCTGGCTATAATTGTATAGACTTCAGTGTTTTCAAGATTTTTTTCTTATTGGTGTTATTGAGGTTAAATTCTCATAAGAGTGCCCATAAAAATAAGTAATGATAATAAGTCAAGTATAATATTGTGGTATAATTACCACAATTACCTTGTTTTAAACATTTTAACTACTGATTTAATTAATGTAATCTGTTAATCAACCACTTAAATGCCTTCCAAGCCCCTAGAAACAAACTCTCTCCTTTCTAACTCTATGATTTTCAATTTTTGGATATTTAATATAAATATAATTATAGCACAGGTGAAATTTCATGTTTGATTTTGTTGACTTTTCTTAATTTTTTTTTAGATGTTTCAACATGGTTGCTTGAATCAATACTTTATTTTTATTGCAGAATAATATTCAAACATATATTTGGATGATATATATATATATATATATATATATATATATATATATATATATATATATATTTGTTTATATGAATATATCTATATGTACATGTGCTTACTCAGACATGGATACATAAGATACATAGACACATTTGTTTATCATTTTGATGAAAATTTGGATTTTCATATATCTCCTAATGGAAATGGTGATGCCACTGATATTCATTTTGAAGTGTTTGAATATATGTTTTCAGTTCATTTGAAAATATAGCTAAAAATAAAATTGGTATGTCATGTAGTATTTCTGTGTTTAAAATTTTAGCAATCATCAAATTCTTTCCTATACCTACTATACCATTTTATATTCTTAACAGATGTGTGTGTGTGTGTTCTAATTGGTTCACATAGTGCCCAATACTTCGGTTTTTAAAATAATGCAGGCAATCTCTTGTTCATAAAGTACTCTTTTATGGTATTTATTGTATTTCCTTTTTTCATGTTGTTGTTGTAGTAGTTTTAGTATAGGGAAATGAACCCTAAAGTTGTCCATCATTGAGATACATCTTCTACCTGTTTTGTTCACAGAGTCTCATTAAGTTACCAAAGGTTCCCACAAAATTGCAATACTCCTGCAGACTCCTGAGTAGTTTTGATATGAGCATGCACATATTAATAGACAAAAAAAGAAAAGAATAAATATTCCTCTAATAGAATTTCACTGAAAGAAATATCAGGAAGTGTAATGCAGGAAGACAAAAAAATAGACCTAATATAAATGTCTAAGATACAAAGTACCTAAAAATTATAAAAATTTATGATATGCAAATGGTGTCAGATATAGTGTAAATTAATGCAAATGTTGAAAAACTGGTCCAGATTAAGAAAAAAAATATCCACAAGCTATTTGCTAGCTCTTTAGATAACTTTGTTCTAATAGAAAATTATAATCTTATTTTATTTTTTTTTATCAGAGATAAAAGGTTCTAAAATAGAGAATATTATTTTAATAAGAGTGACAAAGTTGCTTTTGACCAGTTTTGTCAGAAGCAGACCTGTTTTTCTCCATTTAATTTGCATAGTTTTTTTTTTTTTTTTTTTTTTTTATTTGAGTGTCAGCATTGATCAGCACCAAAGGACTGAACATGCCATCACCATTGATCCTAAGCCTTTGAAGACATGTCAGGATAAGATAACTTGTCCACACTATGCCTATTAATAGTGAAATTATGGAGTCCAAACAATACTGGATGTCAAAGCACATGATGAGCAGCAGAATGGTGTGAATGGCTATTTTTTTCTGGGGAGCTTCATGGAGAAAATCTGGAGCTTTGTGGAAACATGATTGTTGTTTTAGTCTATGAAAGAGAATTATTATGTATCTGCTTGAAAGAACCATATGGTCTCAAAACTAGAGATCACTGAATGCCATCAGTGCAAGTAAGACGCTCCTGTTCTTGTATCTCATGAGCAGAAAAGAACAGTGGTCAGTGAGAACTCTAAAACCAGGGTAGATTTTATTTTGTATAGCCACAGTATAAAAAAGTGGGTTGGTACAAGTGAACATGATGAAGATCAATAAGAAAACAATAGCCACAGGATGATCTTTGTGGTTTGTAATTTGAGGCAGACCAACTAGGAGCCACTGAGGCTGATGGTGATGGCCTAAAGCACACCCATCATGTGGGTGGTGCAGGTGGAGGGTCCCCTTATAACCTTGGCCAGGAAGACAAGCTCTTTGCACTTAAACTCACATATACTTTCCTACACTTCCCCAAAGTCTGTTGAAACCAAAAGTCCCATGGTGAGTAGCTAGAGAATGTATGTTAGAACCATGTGGTGATGGGGAGGTCAGTAAACCTGGACTTGGCCCTACAAAGACAGTGGAAATGTAAAGAAAAAGCAGAAATGTATCTGCTGAGATTCCAATGCCAGCTTTAGGATAGAAGGTATTTCTTTTGAAAACTGAAATATTTGTTCATCTTTAGGGAGATTCTTGGAAGAAAAACAGGAGCATTTGATCACAACAGGATTTTTATTTAAATGCTTTCAGTCAATCTATTACCCTCCATAATCTCTATAATTATCATTTACCAAAACAACAGAAAAATTTGTACATAAAACGGAGTCTTATTCTTGATCTTAATTTCAAGTCAAGAACTTGTGTGGGGCTCTTTCTTCACAGGCATACCACAAAGAAAGCCCTTGTTGCATCCCAAAAAATGAAAGAAAAAAAGTAAGTAAAAAAATGAATTTTAACTCAAACATATCTCATTCTTCAGAGGAATATTTTTGTTTACTCCAGTTAATCTCATGAAATTGCTCAGATCTTACCCTTGTCTTTGAGTCTATATACATTAAGTTTTCCTTTGTATCATAAGTTATATTATTTAATGGTCAGTGTGTTTTTGATTTTCAATCTTCCCTGCAGGTTTCTTAAAATTAAAGATGGTGTCTTATTTTGCTTAGATCTACAGTATCTGAAATACTTTTGCTTACATAAAAATTATTTGCCAAAAACTGTGGATTTCATATTTTGATAAGCAGAAATAGGAATATTGGGCTGTAGCTCAGTGGTAAAGTGCTTCCCTAACAATTATGAGGCACTGGGTTCAAACCTCAGAACCACATAAAAATAAACAAAGGTATTGTGTCTATGTACAAATAAAAATATTTTTTAAAAAGATACAGGAATTTTCTAGGGAAATGATCCCTACATGCCCATTTCCAAGTTTTTTTTTTTTAATTCAAGTGCTGAATTGTAAGAGTTTACAATATATTTTTATTCATCCACAAGACTTTCATTTAAATTAGATCCTATCAAATTTAGAACCTATCAAATTCAACCTTTCACATTACAGTCAGAATATCCATCATCAAGGAAAAAAAAAACAAGTTTAAGGAAAATTGGAGGGTTGGGGATGTGGTGGCTCAAGCGGTAGTGCACTCACCTGGCATGCGTGCGGCCCGGGTTTGATCCTCAGCACCACATACAAACAAAGATGTTGTGTCCGCCAAATACTAAAAAATAAATATTAAAATTCTCTCTCTCTCTCCCTCTCTTTTTAAAAAAGAAAAGAAAAATTGGAAAATTTATCTTTGTATAATATTTAAATATTTGCTATATGAAATCCCTTATGTAACTTCTCTTACATCATATTCTTTGAGGCACTGAAACACCCAGGGCATTGTTTCTTCTTTACAAAATCTGCCCATGTTCTCAAACTTAAAGTCATTCTCTTACCAATGGCTGTATTTAGATATTTGCAAAAAATGTGTGAAAAACATCTCCACTCTTATGATCTAATTACCATTTCCTTCTTCATCTAAATCCAACACTTTCCTAAAGGTTTTGGTTTATGTACCTTTATGTGACTGGATTTAAACTGCACTTGGAAAACATTTTTGAGAAAAAAAAATTAACTCAGAAAACCATCAGTCAAGATTTGGATTGCAAGTAGAAGAAAAAAATACTTCTCACGAGAAAAGAAAATATATTTTCTCTAGGTTATTGTAAATTGCTATTTGTAAATGCATAAAAATTATTGAAATTATAATAAATCAATTTGTCATTTAAGTTTAAGAAGCATTTATATATTTAAAATAACCAAGGGGCTGGGGTTGTCACTCAGTCATAGCATGCTTGCCTAGCACTTGTGAGGCTCTGGGTTCAATCCATGGCATATCATTAAAAAAAATTAATTATATAAAAAAATAAAATAAGCCTTTTCTTTATTATTGGGTCTCTTATACATGACAGTAGGATATACTTTGGTATAATTATACAAGCATGGAATATACCTCATTCTAATTGGAACCCAACTTTTGTTAATTTATTTGATGATGTTATTCACTGTGGTAGATTCATATATATACCTAGTAAACTTATGTCCAGTTAATTCTGCTTATTGAAAATTCTCATAATTTTATTAAATATTTATATGATTATACATTAGTAAACTATAACTCTAAAGCTCATAAAACAGCTGGTAGAAGAAAAGAATTCTAAAAATTTGTCAGTATCAAGAAAAAAATTGTTTAATATAGGGAGAAGTTAGCAGTATGAATTTAAATGAGCCTCTTGTTGTCTGTAATAATAGCACCCTGCCATGTCATGAAAAAGTAGCAGGTTTTTATTTGATCACAAACTTTAATTTGTTCTAGTGTTTTAGTGCATATTCATATATTTGGTATTTTTAAAATTACAAAATTCAGTGTATCTACATAAAGCAAAGACTAATATTGAAAAATTTTATTGTCAAATTCTATGTTCTTTCTCAAGGATTGTGACTTCATAAGGAAGAACTCTAAAGCTACAAGATCAACTAAAATATTCATATTCCAGATCCATGTTAGGTATAAAGAAACAATGTTTCCTTATATATAAAATAATAAACTGTAACCAGAATTTTGGGCCTATGGTTGTGTATTCTAATATCATTATGCCAAATCATGAAAAATCAGTATATTTTCTTTTATTATAAACTTAAGTTTATTCTACTATTTTGCTCTCTCCCTGCATCACTAGAATATTTTAAAACATTGAAATGCACCTCCATTAAATATCTAAGCTGTAGTAAAGACCAAGATAAAATAATTCTGATACAGTGTATCAATAACCATTTTAAAGAATGCAAAGTCTCTTATTTCATGTAAATGCATATTTCACATTTAATATGAGGTTACTATTCAAAATAAGAAAATATTAGATAGAAGTTTTAGCAGATGAGTCTGTGAGCTTAGGAATTGCCAAAAGTGGTTTTTAAATATTTCTCCTTCAAAAAAGTAATGTAAAGCTAGAAAATGCCAATTTTTTAAATTATTATACCTTGTGAATCTTTATGCTGGAAAAATTATTCATGTAAGACAATAACATTTGTGATATTATAAATTATAATGATACTATCAATTTAAAATGATATACTGAGAATTCACATAGATTGTTGTGGTATGGAAGTTCAAAGAAGCCCTGTAGCACATTAGGAATAAATACCTGTGTCTTGGTTATGAAGCAATAAAAGTCAGACGTCAAAAATGTATTCCTCCAGTGCCTACCTCAAAGACTCCACTGCTTCTCTTCCATTCAGATTTGGAGCTAAGACTTCCAAGATGAGGTTATATGGGACAGACGGCTTTAGCTCATTTCTAAGTAGAGTGATAATTTTGGTGTTGTATATGAAGTCTGACAGAACCTGTGTTGCTCAGAGGGCATACCTAAAGGAAAAACTAATACTTCTTCCAATTTCAAACAATGGTAAACAAGCAGCATCTATATGGAAACTTTTTGTTTCTAGCTCTCATTTTCTAAGGTCAGAGGAACCTGGGCTGCTATTTGCACAGCATTCATAGCATACAAATCTAAAGGCTCTCACATGTACCCCACTAAGGTAGGGTCTTACATACAATAACTAACCAAACTGATGTTATTTGTGCATGGAAATATAAGTTTTTCAAATCTATCTGATGAAGCAGCTCCAAGTAATGACACACCAATAACAATGAGTTTTGATGTCTAAATACTTTGGTTGTGAGAAAAAAAATATGGAGAGGGTTGTGGGACATCTTGTCCTAGAAACAAAGCCAGAAAGGTAGCAATGATGGGAGTTTAGAAAAAAGTAGAAGAAAAAAAAGAAAGAACTCATGACAAATGAGGTTGTTGTGGTAGGGTAGGGTTTCTCCAAGTTGCTCAGAGCCTTGCTAATTTGCTGAGTCTGGCCTTGAACATGTGATCTTCCTGTCTCTTCTTAGCTTCCCAATCTGCTGTAATTACATTTATGCACCATTGTGCCAGGCTATGCAGTTGTTTAAGTATGGGGGAAAAAACCCATAATCTAGAATAGCCACCATTATGTGTTTGTTACACAATAGATTCAGTACCCCAAAGATTTCCCTTTCCTAGTTGCCTTGAGTCTCTGGCAATCATAAATCTTGTTATTGTCTGTTGTTTAGCTTTATCCAGAGTGTCCTATACTCAGGATAATTTAAATGTGGCATTGTATCCCACATATTTTTCTAATCAAGGTGTATTTATGATGCCTCATCATCTTTCCATATTTGTTTGCTTATTAAAGTTTTTTTGGCTGAATCATGTTCCAATTTATTGATGAGTTCCTTTTTTTGATTAATAATATGTGAATACTTAATAAAAGATAACTTTACTGCTTTATGTTCTTGCAAACTATGAATAAACAAGTTACATTTTTTTTTTTTTTTGTGTGTGTGTGTGTGTGTGTGTGATGTTGGGGTGAAACCTGAAATCTCAAGGTTGCTAGGCAAATTTTCTACCAATGAGCCACATCCTCAATCAAAAAAAATTGTCAACCTTTGCATGCAGAATTTTATGTGGACTCCAGGTTTCAACTCCAATAAATGAACAACTATTATGTGTTCTACAGATATATGGTAAGACTGAGGCTTTAAAAATTGTCAAACTCTCTTTCCAGATGGACTGCACAATTTTGTGATCCCTTTAGCCATAAATAAGAGTTGCTCTTGTTCCTCTTTCTTTGCCCAGCAGTTTGTATTTTCAGATTTTGGAATTTCAGCCATGCTTATGGGTGCATTACTTGCAATCCAGTGTGATCCATGATGTTGCACATGTTTTCCTGTCCTTGTTTGTCATCTATATTTGTTGGTATGTCTCCTTGGATCTTTTATTAATTAAAAAATAGGTTAAACTGACATACAATAAACTATACACATTGAATTATCAATACATTGAGTTTTTATATATTTGTATCTACATAAAACCATCAGCATGATCAAGACAGTGAGCATTGACATCACACCCAACAAGTTCCTTGTGCCCTTTTGGAAATTCTGCCTCTTCCCTCCTCCTTCATATAGACACAGCCCAGAACAAAATTTTTATCATCATAGATAAAAGAATATTTTGCAATTTATATAAGTAGTCATATCCCTGGTCTGCATAGCAGGTGAACTTTGAAAAATCTTCCTTAATTTAGTCACCTGTGAAAGCATAACTCTGCCTGGCATGGTGGCACAGGACATAATTTAGGTGGCTCAGGAGACTGAGGTAAGAGGATGATAAGTTCAAGAACAGCCTCAGCAGCTTTGTGAGTCCCTGAGCAACTTATCAAGAGGCTGTCTCAATGTGAAAAATAAAAAGAGCTACAGATTGGCTTAGTAGTTAAGTAACCCTAGTCAATCACTGATAGCAAAATAATATAAAAGGTGAGAATTTCTCCAAGCAGAATGTGAGACCTTGGAGAAAGGTAAGGATTAAAGTATATAAAGAAACTGATATAGGTCTTGATATATAGTAGGCTTCAAATTTCTGGAGTTACCAGCCAAGATTTAAGTCTGGGATCCAGAGCACCTAAGGGAATGTATACATACCCAGTGCTTTTATTTCACCAAGAGCTGGTATTCCCTACTATTAAGTAGACTTTAAGATTTTATGTTATTATTTTCTGGGGTTTTGTTTGTTTGTTTGTTTGTTTGATTTTGATTTTAAAATCTGATAATAGTGATTCATATTACTGCTGTTGAATACTTTTATCTCCTTCCTAATCTTTTAATCACTGCAACAAAACCATGTATTCATTAAATAAAACCTCTTCCCCCTGGCTTTCCAGGGCCTGGCATCCAGTACTTCATTTGGGTCTGTGAGTTTACATATCCCTTATGATAGTTCACTTAAATGGATATATATATATATATATATATATATATATATATATATATATATATATATATATATTCACACTACTTTGTTTATTTAGTTTAACATTTTTGAGATTTATCTATGTTGTAGCATGCACATATGCAGAACACATTTTAACTATCCACTCTTTAGTTCATGGATTTCGATTGTTCTCAATTTTGGCTAGCATGAATGGTGCTGCAATTAACATCATATGCAAGTGTTTGTGTGTATATTTTCAGGTCATTTGGGTAGAGGACTGAGAGTAGAGTTGGTAGATCATGTGATGATTCTATACTGAATTACTGATATATCAAATATTTCAGTATACACTGTATATTGTATACACTGTATGCCATACTACATTTCCTAGAAATTTATTGGAGTGCCAATTTCTCTAAATTATCACCACCTTTTTTTGTTTTATTGTTTTTTCATTTGTTTCTTAAATTGAGCTTTCCTGTTGGGCTTAATGTGACATCTCACTCATTGCGTCAATTTCTTTATTTGCTAAATAGGAAGCTGAGGATGTAGCTTAATGACAAAGTACTTGCTTAGCATGTTCCAGGCAGGTTATATTTCCAAGTATTACTACCAGAAAAACAATGGTATAGGGATTTGAACTCAGGGACACTCTACTTCTGACTATTCACTATTCCTTTATGTTTTTTGACTTGAGAAACAGTCTTTTCAAAATTTTGAGAGTTGGCCACAAACTTGCAATTCTGCTGACCTAGCTTCTCAAGTTAATGGGGAATATAGGTGGGGAATATGCACACATTGCTGTGAAATTATTTTTAAAGAGAGGGCACTATGTAATAATTTTTTGAAGATAAAAGGGACAGTGTACTTTAAATAGGAATTCATCAAAAGAATTATCAACAAGTTGAAATCAGAAAAATAAAAACAACCATAGCATAATGGTGTGATATACAAAATAAATAGAAACCAAATAAAGGCTCAAACACAATGAAGACATAGGGATAAATAATACGCAAGACCCTTCATAGCCATACAGGTTATTTTGATCTGATATAATTTTTTGATAATTTACAATCATTATTTTTTGTACAATAAAAGAAACCTAGGGTGGGTTGAACACAGAACTGCATCCTCAGCCTCCCTCACCTTCCTTTGGCACAGGGTATCAATAAGTTACCCAGAATGATCTCAAAATTACAGTGTTACTGCCTCAGCCTACTCAGTAGCTTGGCCTGCAGGTGTACTCTAGATGCCTGGTTGCAGAATAACTATAGTAAAGCTATTTTTAGATAAAAAGTACTGCCTGAAGTAGTCCTTTATTAAAAAATAAATTCTAAGATATAAAACAAAGCAAGAAATAAAATATTAATATCTAACCTACAAAATAAAAAACAAGCTGTAAAAATTCATAGATGTAAACGTATCCGTACACTGATACAGATGTAGAGTAAAATTGTACACACATTCTTACTAGTGATGTAAATGTCAAAAAAATGGAAAACTATAAAAACATTTAATAATTTTTTTTTAAATTCAAAGGAATATATGTGTGTGTGTGTGTGTGTGTGTGTGTGTGTGTGTGTATATATATATATATATATATATATGTATACACACATTATTTTAATCATATATATATATATATATATATATATATGATTAAAATAATTCAATCTAATATATATTAGGTATATATTATATATGTATCATGAAAATGATTTTATCCAATATATATGTTATATTTCTCATTAAAATAATTTTATCTAATATATATGTTAGATATACATTATATATCTCATTAAAATAATTGTTTCTAATAGATATATTAGAGCGATCTCATTAAAATAATATTATATTGTCGCGACCCCTCGCCAGCAAGGGAAACACGACACAGGATTCTTCTTTCAACAGTTTATTCAGGCCTTGAGTCATCTATCATCTTCTAGCGCCTGCCCGCGACACACCCAAGTACAGCTTAATAAAGCCCCCCGCATCCCAATCCCAAGCCGCCACGTGGATCTCTCTCATAGGGTGGTAAGGGATTGCGCGCCAACTCTCCATAAAAGGAGTTGTTTATCACAGGCCACAGTGGAAGCCGGCGCCATCTTCTAATGGCGGCCACGGTCTATAAGAATGGCTTACCACATTATATATAAAATAATTATATATATATATATATATATATATATATATATATTTATAATTATATATATATATATATATATATATATATATATATATAAAACAATTTTATCTAATATTTTAGAAAATCTAGGCAGGCGTATTGGAAATCTTGGAAGAGGGAGAATGTGGTGAATTGTGGGCACAGTGAGGGGATATGCAGTGGGTTTGGGCAGCGTTGAGGTGGCACCTGGTAGGCCTGGAAAATTAGCCAGATTTTAGATCATGTTGTCTTCTTATAGTTTCCAATTTAACCTCAGGGTGACAAGGTGACATTGGAGTATTTTAACCTGTGAGTGATGTTATTAGCTTCATAATTAAGAAATATGCTGTCTAGGTATAATATAATCATGTACTAGAGACCTTGTGTCAAGCAATGTGACTGTAGCATTGATATTGTCCCTGTTTGTCTGAAATAAACTGAGTAGTTCCCAAGTACTCTTGCAAATCCATAGAAAAGAAGAAACAATGTTGTGTTGATTAGTTTGATCACAGTAATCATTCCACAATGAAAAGTTCTATTAAAATTAAAAAGATATGATTTCTATTTGTCCTTCATACTCAAAAAATATGGACAAAATGCAGAATATAATGGTCAAAAGGTGAAAGTAGACTGGGTAGACAGGGCCAGATGAGCTCAGCCCACGCAGGGCAGGGCATCTGGGAGGGAAAAGATGGTAGAAAACAGATTAGACACCATGATTGTGGAGGGAATAGGGGGAAATGTCCTCTTCTGTCCAAGTACCAGGAAGTCACTGGCCCAAGTCCCACCCTTCAAGGAGCCTTGCTCTTTGTGCTCCCATGGATCAGGATGAACTAATTCAGCCTTCCATCCCCATCTTCCATGGAAGCTAAAATCCCTTCAATGAACAATGCACCATTGTTACCTCATGCCACTGAGAAAAAATGATCCCAATTGCAATGTTGATACCCTGTCAAATGCATGATGCATCCCATTCTCAATAACATTAAAAGGTGAAGGAATTCTTGCTAGGTAACATACTAGAATAGACAATGGAATTCTCTGGTCTTCTGTGTCACTGGCTGGTGTCTGTGTGACTAGCCTGTGAGTTCTCCAAGGGTGTGGACCACAGTTAATACTTATGTAAACATCTTGGGCCAGCTTTAAACCACAAACATGGTAGTTGTTGCATAAAGATAAACTGAGCTACAAGGAGAAAGTGTGGTGGGGAGGAGCTACTTCTTCAGTGTTAGGAGGGCATTTTATATTTTGGAAATGAAAAATCTGTATATTGTGGAGAAAAGGTGGCAAAAATATCAGTACCAACTTGTGTTTAAAAATAAAATTGATATGGCTTTAGAATTCTGGAATAGTTGCCATGTTCCCATACATTTCACACACAGCTTGCTATGTTAGCATCTAATAAAACCAGAGCACAATAGTCAAAGACATTCATCATCATGTGCTAATAGTGACTAAATGACATGATTTATTTGGAATTCACTATTCCCACTTTGTGCCTTTATGATCCTGATCCAGTAGGAGCCGAGTCTCTTTAGGCTCCTGTGATATAAGTACCATAATTCTGCCATTCTCACTCTGGGAGTCACTGAGTGCAGAGCTTTCCTTGGCCTTTGATGGTTACTGATTTTTCAGCTGTTTGGATGGTGAGTCACCACTCTTGGTCTACTGCAACCCTGCATCCAGAAGTGTCGCGACCCCTTGCCTGCAAGGAAGACGCAACTCAGGAATCTTCTTTCAGCAGTTTATTCAGGTCCTTGATATTTCTTCTTCCTCCTCTCGGATGCCCCTCCCAGCCTTAATAAAGCATCTCAAGCCCCAATGCAAAGCTGCCACGTGGAGCTTTCTCATAGGGTGGTGAAAAATCATGTGCCAACTCTCCCAAATAAGGAGTTGTTTGTCACAGACCACAGCGGAGCTAGCGCCATCTTGTAATGGCAACCATAGTCTGCAGAAATGGCAGAAGCAGCTCACCACAGTTCCCCCTTTTCTGTTTTCTTAAAACAATACAGGCGAGAGTAGCAGTCCTATCCCACTGTGCAGAAGTGGCTGCATAGTATGACTCAGTCCTAAGGAGGGCCCTTCCCCAGATCTGAGGCCATATCAGCCGATGCCTTTTTTCATGGGGCAGGGCGTGGACGCGTCTAACCCGCATGCAATAGGACATGCTCTCCTTGAGGTCCACGTCAAGGATCACTCAAGTGCAGTGCCTTGCCTCGCATCCTGTATCGTGACGATGGTGGACAAAGGGGGATAGCTGAGGCTGAACTGTGGCTGTTTATAATGACAAACAAGTTGACAGCACCCTGAAATAAAGGCACGGACTTCAAGATGATAGAAAAGGACTAGTGTGGAAACCCATCTGCGTGCAATGGCAGTAAGACCGGCAGAGTGCAAGGGCTTTCCAACACTAAGAGAATAACAAGGAAAGTCATGTCGATCCCAGTGCAATGTTATAATAACTTGGGGTGTAACGACCATGTCAAAGGTTTACTGCTTAAGATGCACAAGCCAGACTTGAGGTGAGTTGCCATTTTCTAAAGCTGCAAGAGCTTGTATGATCATAGCCTTATCGTGAGCACTGCGGGCCTTAAGGCGACAGAGAAACCACAAACAGAGGAACATACCGAAGCAACACATTGCACCAAAAATGCCTACCCCCACCCACTCTTTGAAGAAGGAAAAAGCAGAAGATATCCAATCGGTGAATTGACCCAAAGTCACGGGATTGACACGGGTACTGTTCAAGACAGCTATCTGGGTTAGTTGAGACTGGATCATGTCTTCCGCTGCCATGGACCAATTTCCGGCCAAATATTCGCCAATGATGCGGGAGGCATTCCTGGAATCATTAAATCTGACAGAGGTTATGCATAAATGTGCACGTTGGTCAACACAACCCAAAAGCACCAAGTCGGCCAATTCTTCTACCTGAGCTTGGAGTAAATCTATTCTTTGGTTGGCAGCTAAAATCCCTGACAAAATATGTTGATTAATTGTATTTTGGGATTCAAGTATGGTGGAAGTTTGTTGAACAACTTGATTAATGTTGGCAGCAGTTTGTACTTGACTGGCCATGGCCACTCTGGCCGTAACCACTGCAGCAGCAGACACTGCCACAGCTGTCACTATAGCTGCCGTAATTCCAAAATCCCTGCAGACTCTAAGTAGCTCAACAATGGGGAATTTATCTGGGTCCGCAGTGACTGGGATTGGGACAAAAGTTGGAATTTTCATAATCACTGCCATAGTCCAAGAGCCATTCCAACACTCAGACAAATAACAGGTAACATTAGAATAATTAAGCATCCCCTGTAATGTAACATTAGCCAAAAGAAACAGGAACGGAGATTGGAGACAGACTGCTGCGGAGGGTAATGTAGCATTAGATAATTGTGAATTATTTGCAAAAATTTTAAGCCTCCTACCTCGCTCCGAGTTTTGGGTACTGCCAGAAACATTAAACAGCCAACTTTGGACTCCTAATATTTCCCTGGGGAAACACAAGCGCGGACTAGACTAGCCCAATCTGAAGGAGTCATGCAAAATCTAGTAAGTCCCTCCACTTGAGTGAGAGTGAAAGCGGCATCTATGCCATAAGTGCGCACAGACTCCGCCAGGGTCTTCACAATTTTAAAATCTAAGGGTTCATGGAATCTTCCCCTATTGTCATCCTGAAAAACTGGATAAACAAGACCCATCTCAGCGTTAACAGCCCTCCATGTTTGGGCATGGAAAGCTCTCCCCGAAACACCCCCACCATACGGCGGTGGATCCGGGGGATGGCTTATTTTTGAGCCCCTGTTTATTTCTGTTCCCTTCTCCTATAGCTAAATTCTCTAGCTGACGAGACAGCCTCCTGAGCTCTTCCTCCTCATCCTCCTCTTCCTCTGACCCACTTTTGCATGGGGGTGTGAGCAGCGTACTGAGATCTGGATACAATCATCTCCTCCCCTGTTTCACGCTCCGCACACTCCCATCCTCCTGAGGCACCTCACTTCCTGCCGTCTCCGATTTCTCCTCATGTAATTGCTCTAGAACTTCCTGTCCTTTAGTAAGTGCTTCCTGACATCTGCCATCTGTAAGGCAACTATGGACCATTTTCCAAAGGGGTATCACCCCACCCTCTAATATGCCCTGCTCAGAAGCAAAGTCAAGATCTTTGCCTAATTTATCCCAACTAGGTACAGTAAGGCTGCCCGAAAATGCAAACCACGGTGCAGCAACATCTATCTTCTGTAAAAATCTCTGCAAAGTACTATGTTTCACTTCCAGGCCCTTGGAACGTAACAGGCCATCTAGGGCCAGGAGAAGTGGACTTGAAGATGCGGCACCCATGACACAACAACAAAAGAAGCACAAAAAACAAAAGCGAAATAACACAACAAAAGAAACACAGAAAACAAAAGCGAAAGTAGAAGCGAAAGTACACAGTGCAGCTGCAATAAAATGTAATGCTCTCTCTTTCTTTACAGAGGAGCTGCCCCGCTTTGGTTGCGGATCCCACTTACTTGGGACTAACCCCGCTTTGGTCGCGGATCCCACTTACCTGGGACTAACCAGTGCACCACCCCTGACTGCTGAAAGTTCTGGTTCCCGGGTTTCGGCACCACTTGTGGCAACCCCTTGCCCGCAAGGAAGACGCAACTCAGGAATCTTCTTTCAGCAGTTTATTCAGGTCCTTGATATTTCTTCTTCCTCCTCTCGGATGCCCCTCCCAGCCTTAATAAAGCATCTCAAGCCCCAATGCAAAGCTGCCACGTGGAGCTTTCTCATAGGGTGGTGAAAAATCATGTGCCAACTCTCCCAAATAAGGAGTTGTTTGTCACAGACCACAGCGGAGCTAGCGCCATCTTGTAATGGCGACCATAGTCTGCAGAAACGGCAGAAGCGGCTCACCACACAGAAGTTTCTGTCCTCCATGGGTCTCCTGAGTGCTGAATGTATTTGTGCTTCATTAGTGCTTGCTTAGATAGGAGGTGAGGTCTCTGCTTCTGAGCAACCTGTGAAATGAACAGAAAAAAAAAAATTCACTGAATTTTCAAATGTTTCTTTGAAAAATTCCATTTTATATAGATAATATCACAATCTTGGATAGAAATCTAAAATTGAGCACTAATGGATTAAATTTAGAGTTTTGCTTCACTCATTCAGTTATTCTCTGGCTTTTGATGCCTCTAGTCACTTCAGGCAAAGAAACATAAAATGTAAAGACAAATGTCTGCCTCCTCCCATTTTATTTTAGTTTGAGGGAAAGCTAAGTATCTCATGGAATTAGAAGGGTGAAGAAATCAAGAAACTCTCTGGTGCTTTTTAATTTGCTGCTTTTGGCCATTCAATATTTCAAATTAACAAAGCAAAACAAATAGAACCTCAAGCTGGTGCACAGCCTGGGAAGCAGGCAAAGGTGCCAAAGTATTTGTATTTTTTTTTTTAACCTTTTAAAGTGATATGTATTGACCCAGTGGATTTCTCAGCTACAGATATTGATGACCATTCCAGGTTTTAGAATCTGATACCATAGTTAATGGCCCTGGTTTTTAATAGTCATTACTTGCATTTTTTTCTACAAAGTCAACCCAGAAGGGAAATAGTAGCAGAAGCCTCCTATTTAGCCTGACCAGTGAATACAAGGATTTTTTTTTTACATTGAAAATTCAAATTATTACTTTATGCCTAAATTTTCTTTGCATTTGATCTTTATCACAATGATGATCAGATAAGTTGAGAGTCACTGCATAGAAATGATTATCCTCTGCAACAAGGTAGGATTCAGGGTGTAATTTACAAGTCAGACTAAATCAATTCATCCTAAAGGATTATAGCCTTTCCATTAACAAAATTAAGATGAAACTATTTTCATAAAGTAGTTCTTACTTGCCTGGTTTAACATAGACTTCCAAATTTGTGCTCTTTGGTAATGAGAAAAGAGAGGAAGGAGGGGGAAGAGAAGGGGAGGAAAGAACAGAGTGAAACTGAAGCTCTGAGCATGGGTCCCTCACCTTTGAGTTGTAGGCACCCCTGGACTTACCTCCACCTCCTGTATTTTAACCCTTTTGGTTTGTGCATGGTGTCATGGTATCCACTTATACCTCTTCCTACTAGTAATAATCTAAATTCCATTTTCTTAAAATTCACTTTTGTGATTATTCATAATGACTAACGGATGGAGGAGATCACAAGATGGCTAAGAAAAAATGAAGAAATTAGGTAATGAGATGGAGAACAGAGTGTGACTGCCAGGCTGCAGAGCTTGGGGGGCCTGTGAGACCCTCTCAGCCTTCAGAATTCAGGGGCCAGAAACATCCCCGCTGGCACCTGTACCCAGGGTATTGGTCTGCATCTTCACTGTTGGGGGTGGTGAAGTGCAGACTCACTCCATGTGCCTCTGGCTGAAATGTGCACTTTTTATGTGGATGTTGAGGTGTGCTTGGAGGAGACCTCATTCCCTCTCACTCCATGACTTTTAGGAGCAGGAGATGTTGCAGGAAGCTCCATGGTGATGGTGTGGTGTAAATCATGGTGGTGGATCTTGTTCTGCTCCATCGCTGTCCATGGGTCTTGGGTCCAGAACACTTTCATAGACTTTAAATGTTGACATTTAACTCTAGGCTGATAGTTTTTTTTAATAAATACTTCATGCTGCAAAGCAATAATTCATTCTTAGAAATATGTCTAGTGATCTCAGTTCCAAATAGATCCCATGGCTGTGAAGGTCATGAGAGCTTCGGTACAATTTTAGTAGGCTCCAAATGTATTTTCCTCTGGCTTCAGAGAAAGGGTGATGGGTGGGTGGGAATGGTGGATTCTTTTTGTCCAGGAAAACTATGGTGTAAGCCTCCCTGTGTTTCCTCTGAGGGCAGGCATAAGCTCAGGGACCGAGAAGAAATGTAGGTGGTAGCAGAGGGTTCATGCAGGTTTATTGAAACCTAGTTCATCTGGCCCACATAGAGCTCTCATATTTAAGCATCAAAACGTAAGTTATATTAAACAAGAACCTTCTATAAATCTGCCTCACTTGAGTAGAACACCGTGTGTGTGTGTGTGTGTGTGTGTGTGTGTGTGTGTGTGTGGTTTCAGTGGTCACTGGTGACTTTACTGTAAAAGTACTGGACACATCCATGGCTACATTTCTAATTGTCTGGCCTCCCATGTGCAAGTCTTTTAAAAGCTCCTTTTCCATTGTTACAGATCTCCTCTTCACGGTTTCAACTCTCCATACTCATGGAGGGCCTTCTGTTGGAAAAATGCCTCAAGTTTCAGGTAGCTTCATGGGGAAACCTGGAGCAAACCTCTGCTTGAAAAACTGTGTAACCTGTGACTACATGTGTGCTCAAGTAGTCACAGCCACATGTGGCCTTTAAATCCAAATTAATGAAAATTAACAATCTGTCCATTATTTGCACCCAGTGGCCCCACTAGGCCTGAGTGGCACAGGTTAGGAGTGGTGATTACTGGAGGGGCCAGCACCAGCCTTTCAGGCATCATGCAGGTCCAGCCAGGGTGGTCAGAGTGTGGAACAGAAGCTCGGCCAGGGGAAAATGCTCTGCTCACCTGGCTCTATGATGTGCATTCACTACAAAGCTGGCAAATAATCAAACAATTTGCACTTGTCAGTGTGTCCATAGGAGTAAAAATTGGTTCTGAAGGTTAAAGGGCTCCTGGTTTTGTTTTACCCAACTTGAGTGAGAGTGAATCCTCAGGCCTGATAAGTCTGTTGTGGCTTCTAGAGGTTTTGAAAAAACAGCTGTTTGTCATTCTATTGTATAGCTTGGTTCATCTCTTCCACGGAATCTCCATCTCTTCTCACTGCATGTCCTTCTCCTCCTCCTCTCTTTTCCTCATTCTCCCATCACTTCCTCCTTCTTTTCTTCATCCTTCCCCCTCCTCCATCTTCCTCTTCTCCTCCTTTTTGTTCTCTTCCTCCTCCTCTATTCTTTTTAGTCATAGACAGTAGAATCCATTCTGGTAGAATTGCACAAGCATTGAATATGTCTTTTCCTAGTCAGGAGCCCATTCTTGGTGATGTGCAAAATGGTGGAGTTCACATGGTGTTTTCATGGCTGGATCTTCTGAGAAATGCTACTTCCTACCCCCCCATGTTCTGGGGGTTTTGGAAGGCCTCCTCCAGAAACTTCCCAAGTCAGGTCCTTCCCTGAGTTCAGCTGTGTGGCCAGGTCAGGGGCCACAGGTTCTGGAGAAAGTCATAGCTGCTTCTCTCTCGGCTTCTGTTTCATTGAACTTCGTACATCTGTCTTGAAATTCTTTGAGCACTGTCCTGATATGTGGTGGAATCCTGCAAGTCTCTCCAAATCTGCAGCCCTTTTGCATCTCCTGGGTAGTTGGCCGATGCAGATGTTCTCACATGGGGGATTTGCTTGAAGAACTCATGTAGCACTTTTTTCTCTTTCAAAATTTGAGGAAAAATTTGATAGGTAAAGTTTCTAATTCTGCCCATTTTAGTTTTTTTAAAAAACAAGCCCACATTTTATGTTCTTAATATTATGATGGGAATGGTCCTGTAATCCACACCTTGACTTTAAGGATACAAACTGCATTATTTCCATTGCTAATGAGATGGCTATAGCAAAATTATTTTTTACTTAATACATCTAATTATTTCTCTGGTTGAATGGAAATTTTGCTATTTTAAAAACCTTCTAAGAGTAATAAGAGCCTGACTGTTCCTCGGAGGTCCCCTTGCTTTCACAACAACCTAGCATGGGCACCACATGTGCGTCCTCATTAAATGCTTCCGGTTATAAATTTCCACAAAGGGGTCTCCCTTTTATCTTTCTCTATCAGCATCTTTTTTTTAAAGAATGGAAATATCAAACACTACATATGATTATTAGGGTTTTTAAAACAGTCTTACCTCCCCATAAATTCTATCCTTCAAACCTGGCCTTTATTAAGGGCCATGCGTGTGGTTTTGCCAAGGCATTTGGACTGTGCACTGACTTTATCATTTGAGGGTTTTACTTTGTGAAGTGAGGAGCTGTGATCAATGCAAAAGTGAATCATTTAACATATTGCCCTGCATCACACTCATTGTCAGTTGAGAGTCCCCGAGGTGATGTGGAACAAAGCGAGATGGGGACGGCTCTGCGCACAATGTACATGCACTTCACAGAAGTAGGAGGGGAGTGGGTGCTATGGTAGGGCCATCAGATTTGCCAAATAAAAATGCAGGACCCCAGCTAAATTTGGAACTCAGGTAGATAATGAAAAGTGCTAGTGCAGCTCTCTCCTATGGGATATCTGGGATAAACTTATGGAAACATTCATGCTTTATCTGAAATTCAAATTCAGCTGGATGCTTGGGACGTCAGCTAGAAACCCTACTTATTGTGAAGAAAGTCTTTGGAAAAGAAAATAATAGCTTAATAAATATATTTTGCATGTACAGGATTTCAGTAGGTAGTTCAGAAACCTGAGTCTGTAGAGGTGAGAATGATGAGCAGCTGTGAAACCCAGAATAGATGAGACATAGAGCTAAGGTCCCAGCTGATGGCACGTTTGTTATTCCTAAATCACCTCCCTCAGGGTGGGAGGTTCTGGACACTGTGGATGTGCAGCACCTCCAGTGCTGTGAAGTGTGTGTGTGGGCAGTGAGGGGAGTGGCTGGGACTGTCACTGCAGCTGCGCGAGAGACCTTGGAGCAGAGATCTCAGCAATGCCTGGATTCTCGAGCCATGAAACCCAAGATAAGTGTGCTTTATTTTACATCACAGGGTTTTAGGGAATTCTGCTGTGTAGAAATAGATGGGGACACACAGGGACTCTGAGCAGCCCCACATTCTGGGAAGGTAGGACCTGTGAATCTCTGCTACAGTCAGCACAAAGGACTTGTTGGGTGACATGGGACTTAAACAGTTTTAATTTCTACAAGACAGGGTATCGCCTTGGTCTACCTAGGGTCTGGTGACCACCTCAAACAAGCAACAGGACATTCTTAAAGTCCCCCAGACTTTCATTAATGTCCTCTCATTTACCTGTTGGGGGAGAGGTTATGAGGAGAAATCAGCACTGGGTACCACACAAAAGAGTCCACAGCAGCTTGTGATCATTGTCCTCAGGCCAGAGAGCTACACAGGATGCTGACAGGACACACAGGCTGTTCCCGGCTGCAGGTGACTCATTATGGGGATGATTCACAGGAGAGAATGCAGACTCTCCAGAAGGGGCCCTGGGAGGCAGCTTTCTAGTGTGAAGAGGCACAGGTGACGCTGTCCCCACCAAAAGTTGTAGCGAGTTTGCTGGAATCTTTCTGCAGTGGCTGCCAGAGTATAACAGGAGCTGGTCTGTGCTGGGGAGGTGCCTGGCCAGGAGACTGTCTCTGCAGGGACAGGTTGAAAGGGGGACTTAGAGTTAAGTAATTTGAGTACTTTCCAATTTCCCCAGATGTCAAGGCCACATATAATATTGGGCCTTAATTTTAGGGCCTATATTCTGTTCAATGAATAAGAAGTAATTTTCATGAGGGAAATAGGGTGATTTAGAGGAAAAAAACTGGAAAGGTACATAGAAAATAATTCACATGGGAATGTCCACCTCATTTGGTGGCTTTTGTGTTATTCCTTTCCCTCTCTCCCTGGTGAGCATTATTTACATAACAAGGCTCCAGTATTAGCCCCCTTTCCCCATCCCAGTTTATTATTCACACTGACATTCCTTGTATACAGGTAAACATTCCTTCATCTCAATTTAGTTCAAAGCATGAAAAGTACTTATGTGTAATTAATAGATGTTCTTCACATGAGGGTATGGAAGCCAGTGTAATTGGGACAGTTGTAACGAGGAGCTGAAGGTGTTTTCCATTTAATAAGGAAGAGTAGACAGAACCCACTGAAAGCCTGCAGACCCAGATGGAGGCTTCACTTTCCATTCTTCCAGCATATTCTGCTTTATTGTTCTCTGCTGCCAAGAAGGATCTTGAAACTTAGGGAGAAACATGGAATGAGCACCACCGTCTCCCCAGCTGGGGTTTCTCTAAAACTCTATGCAGAAAAAACAGTCAGCCATTCCTTGGTGTCTGTGGAGGATGGGGTCTGGGCAGGACCCTGGGGATAGTCAGCTGACCTTCAGTGTCTATGGAGGATAGGGTCCAGGAAGGACCCCCTGGGATGTGCCCATCCATGGCTGTTCAGTGTAACTGCATTTGCATAACTTACATGTCCTCTTGTACGTAACTGATAGCTAGCTTGCTTCTCACCCCTAAGGCAGTGGGAATGCTGGGTAAATGGCTGCTATGCTATATTGCTTGGGGAAGAATGGTGAAAACAAAAATGTCTGAACTCAAGTTTGTTTTTTCAGAATACTTTTGAACTATGGCAGAGATCATGCAGATGCACATAGAACCTACAGATATGAAGAGTCAACTGTTTATGATTTTCATCTCATAGCCTTGTAATAAAGAAGAAAGACCAAAGTTCTGTGTTTTATACATGAGGTGTCCCCCCAAGCTTGAACAGCCATGGCTTGTATAGCCATGCATAGGAACAACCTCGGAGGTAATTTCTGGACCCTGTCTTCCATAGACACTGAATGTCAGCTGACTATCCCCAGGGTTGTGCAGGTCTGTCCTTGATTTACACCATAATACCAGAAAGCTTAGCAGTGACAGGATTGGGTTATGAACCTGATCAGTGCATTAATCCCCTGATAGGAATTAACTGGGTTGTCACTGGAGGCAGATAGGGTGGAGATGGAGGAGCAGGTCCCTGGGGACATGCCTTTGGGGTTTATATCTATGCTTCCTTGTGCCATGTCCCCAGCTGATTCCCTCTGCCACACTCTTGTACCATGATTTCTGCCTCACCTCAGGCCCAGAGCAATGGAGTCTAAGGTCTGAGACCTATGAACCATGAGCCCCCAAGCACACTTTTCTTCTCTAATTTTTCTTGTCAGGTTCTGGAGTCACAGAAGTGAAGAAGCTGACTAGAACAGTCTGCTGGTCTTTTCCTCCCTGCACCAGGACGACCTTCCTGTGCATTGTGTTCTAGCCCAGGACAAAAAAAAAAAAAAAAAAAAAAAAAAAAAAAAAAAAAAAAAAAAAACAGCAAAGATTCCAGTTCACTCACCTTTAAAAAGTGTCTATAACCCTCCCAAGGTGAGCCCACTATGTCACTCTAAGCCATGTTCATCTCTGTTTTCTCCTTTGTCTCTCCTGTGCCCATTTCATGCCAGGGGTGGTTGGTGGGAAGAGGCCTCTGTGCCAGGTTCTTGTCCAGCATGGAATCTCAGGCTCCAGTGGGGGTTTATTGTCCTCCACATGTCCTTATGTGAGAGTGCTTGCTGTTGTCACTGTGGAGAGGCTGCCTCAGACAACAGAAGAAGATCAAATCTTGTACTTGAGAGAGACCCTGAGGCACTGTTCTCAATGTAGTTAGTGTGTGGTGTGAAGTAGGGACATAAAGGACAACTGTTTCTTAAAAAGATATTTTTTATCTCTTATTTGTACTGTCAACCCAGTCATCTACCAAGTACTTGAATGTGCTTAACTTATTTTCTTGGCACACCAGTTTATTCTGTTGATCTAGTTTACTAAGTTTGCTGTTGGCTTAGCCAGGTTTATTCCTCTTGGCCCCAAGGAAACATTGTTTTCAACTGACATTTACTGCACACTGGAAACTCTGTTGAGCATTTAGCAGTGTACCCAGCATAAGACCATGTAATGAAGTTGGTTTGAAGTGTGGGCTCTGTTACTCTGCCAATTATTAGCCAAGTGTATTGGGAAGTGAATGTCCTAATAGGGCCCACTCCTTAATCCTCTGTTCAGATAAAGTTAGAGAAAAGATATTACAAATGTAAGCCTAAAAAATCCAAGCCTATTGCTTGTAATATAGAAACAGTTTCATGAGTGATAGTTAATATTATTTATATTATCCATAATACTGAACATTATAGTACCTAGGATATGATAGTTTTAATATGAATACAACAGTTAATATAAGTAAAACATCTATTACAAATCAATACCTATTACATGTTGCATGTCCAATAAATGTTAATTTATTGTCAACCTTCTTTTATTTCCTTTATAATGTTTTTCCTTCTTTGCCCATATCTGTGGTCTGATTAAGATGTGATTGTTTTGAGGGGGCTATATAATAATGTTCTGCAACACAGGAATTTATTTTTTTAAATGATCTAATGTGATCTTTTCAAAATGCCAACCAATTTTACAGCTTAAGGCACTGTTCTTCAGATTTATTTCATGGAGCAATCTCAGAGGAAAGAGTAATGTTTTGTGGGCCAACAGCTGGGCAATCTTCTTAACAAAATTTATTTGGTTCTGCTAAGTTACATGCCCATTCCAGTTGTGCCTCTGGCTCCAAGGACAAGAGGAAACATGAAAGACTGGCAAAGTCACAGCTCATAGGGTAGACATAGGAAAACAGTCATGGAAGGTCTGAAATGCCTGGGCTCAAATTCCTGCTCAGATCCTTAATAGCTCTGCAAGTTCTAGCAAGTTGTTTGAGCTTCCATGAAATATAATATCAATGATAGCTGGCATGCAGGATTGCTTTATGGATTCAGTGAACTATGTCTGCAGAGGATTTGGAACAGTACCTGGCATGTAGTAGGCATAACATGGTCCTGGGGTCACTGTCAGCACAGATGGTTCTCCTTGGAGGGAGCAGAGATTTGTGGCACTAACAGAATTAGTGAGACTCATCGGTGACAATTGGGCCACCTCTTTCCTACAGCCCAGACTTAGGATGTGGAGAGAAAGTTAAGTTGAAAAAAAATCTGAATCACATGGAAAATCTACAACAAATCATGATGTCACAAAATTTCCACATTGGAATAAATGTCCTAAGCTTTATTTCCAGTGTTTCTTTCCAGAGTTAGCTGTTCTTCAATTGGGAGCCCTTTAAGTGAGGCAGAGCTGTGGGCTTGAGATGAAAATCGGCTTATATAGTGGAAAATACACCTGAGATCTGTACTTTTTATTGCATTCAAGAGTAAATGCAATAAAATAAAATCTTAGTTCCTTAAGTATTTGTCTTAACAAAGCCATGTACTTTACTTATTTTGAGAATGAATCTGTTGGTGCAGGACAGGCTCAAATAAGTTGTCTCTAGGGCAGTCTGAATGAATGTTAGCTGCAGGGGAACATACATACTCAAACCTCCCTCTGTCTAGTCTTTTATCATCTGTTTTTGTCAAGTATGAACACTCAACACATCTCAAGGCTGAACATTCAACCCTCACCCATCTGGTGCAATGGAAACCCACATCTAGCCCCTGTCTTGTCTGTCTGAAGGCAGAAAATGACACCACTGTGTGATCCAATCACTGTATGCCAACAATGCAGCTTGCAGACCCAGAGACTCCATTATATTGGGGCTATATAAAAACTCTATAAAAACTCCCTCCTGCTGGGACCCTCTCTTGCTTTTGCTCTCTTTCTTCTCTTAATCTCTATCTCTCTTATCTTGCTTTTGTTCTCTCTCTCTCTCTCTCTCTCTCTCTCTCTCTCTCTCTCTCTCTATCTATCTCTATCTCTATCTCTCCTTTCTTCTCTTTTGAACTACTGCAATAAAGATCTCTTGTTCAACACTCTGAGTTTTGTAGTCACTTTCCTTTCAGAATTTACACATGAAATTAGATAAAATGTGCCTAAACTCTTTTATCTACTTGAGACATGGATGTGTTTCTGTGCAAGTTGGTATACTTTATAGAAATTGCTGAGGATAGTTTGCTGATAAATTATTCTTTTCTTGGAGGCCAAAGGTCAAAGACAAATTAACCAACAGAGGTGAGGGGTCCCCATAATTAGTGGTGTTCTGGATATTCTTTTTTAGCTGCTTTCTTGCCCTGCAACTAGACATTCATTATTAGGCTATAAAGTTTATTTTGTGGAGGTGGAGCTGAGGAAGACCCCAGGGGCATCGGGTGATACCTCCTTCACTTCCAACCAGCTCCCAAAATATGAAGTTGTAGCAGAAACATCTGTCAGTCTGAATTTAAAAAAATCCTCACACAAATAGATTATTGTTGTTATTATCATCTGTTTGCCTTCTCCACCATTCACATTTTCACCACCAACAGCCAACAGAGCAGGGATGTGAGCCTTGGCTTCATTATTTATTTTGTTCTACACTTTGGCCTGCAGCTTGGGGAGCTATGCACATTAGTCCAGAAATCTACTGCTTGATCATGCTTTGAATTTTTTTTTCTTTAGCACAAATCCTAACAGCCACCAAACTTTTGCCATCAAAAGAGTGAGGAGAGATGGTACCTTCAGAGTTGCAAAAAGTGAGTGCATGTGCATAGGCCTTTACCTCCCAGAGGAGGGCTTGCATTTTCTCTTTAATTAAAACAAACAAAAAAATGGCAGGTTTCTAAGCTGAATGAGAAGCACATAGAGGGTCCTGGGATGTCACTCACTTGGGAATGAACTTGTCTTTCCATGGCATGACAAGGCAGAGTCAGCTAAGAATAAGAACACACAGCCCTTCCACCTTGTTCCTTTGGACCTTGAATAGGAACTGCCAATTCCTTGTGAATTACTGTTTCCAATGTAAGAGGGGTGGAATGCTGCCCAAGCCTGTGTGGGAGATGCTGTGGGATGGAAATGATGGCCCCTGACATTGCTTGACCTTGAGATCTTCTCCAGGGCCTCTTCTTCAAGTCTGGGGTTCTCCTCCAACATATTCAAATCAGATATTTTGCTAGTGAGAGGAAGAGCTTTGCTCTCCAGGGAATTTTGCCTGCCTTTCCAAATCTACCTCCTGCAAAGCATCAAAGACCTGGTTGGGAAATCTGGGTCCTCATACTAATGTCACTGTCAGCTTGCTGTGTGTTTCTGGTTTCCTAACTTGTTACCTTGTCAGTTTTCACCAGGGATTATTAATATGAGTTTTATCTGTTGTGGAAATAGATGATCATTTTTTTTTGTTTATAAAAATCCCTAAAAGCATTAGGCTTTCATTAAGAGAGTTAATGCATGAGGGATTTATAAAAAATAGTTTACTATAGTCCCAGGGATGGGCTTCTCTATTTTTTTTTTTAACAAAGAAAAAAAGGAAGTTTATATCACAGCTAAGGCAATGCCTGGCCTAGGTGCTGACGTTTCCTACCCCTGAGGTCCCTCCTTGGTTCCTCAGACTGTGACCTGCATAGGAAGCATTGTCATTGCAGTTGTAGCTGATTAAGATGGAGTCATCCTGGAGCAGGCTGGACCCTTAATCCAACATGACTGGGTACCTTATAAGAAAAGAAATTTGGACACAGATTTAGACATACACACTGAGAGGGTGCCATGTGGGCCCTAGACCCTGCACCTCCAGCCAAGGAACTACTAGGAGCTAGGAGAGGAGCTGAGGCAGACCCTTCCCTGGAGCTTCCAGATGGAACAGGGCCCTGCTGAGGCCTTGTCTTACACCTCTGGACTCCAGAACTTTGAGATGCTATCCACTGCTCCAGCCAACCCATACGAGGCTCCCAGGAACCTCGACACCTCTCTGAGCCATCACCACATCTTCCTGCCCAACCAATCTGTTTTGCTTGGTGACCAGGAATTATTTACCCCACATGTCCTCAGGGACCAACTGGAGCTGCCCTCAGAGGCCAGCCTGCTGCTTTCCCTGCTGTAGAGAGGCACATGTGTGGTGAGGGACTTTGATCAAAACTCTGGGCACTTATTATTATAGTGTGACTTGGAGAACACAGCGTATCCTAAGCCCCAGTTTCTTCATCTGGGAAAGGGGATGCCAGCTTCTTTATCACAGGATTGTTGTGAGCAATGGGTGACATAATGCTGAGAAGAGCTTTAGCACATGTATGGGTGCAGAAATGCATTCAATGAAATGCAGCTGTTTTAAGTACGCTCCACTCTCCTTGAGGTGTGAAGAGTATCAATTTTTCTTCCTCTACTTCTCATTTATTGGATTCATTAGGATCCTGATTTACTTCCTCTTAAGTAAAATTCTGAGTTGATGTAGTGGCTGATGTTAATTATCAATCAAGTGTATTCCTTAATCCAATGTCAATTGGGATTCAGGCTGTTTTTCCTTTGTTGCTTGGCCATTCCTTCATGCAGCATCCCTTCATTCCCAGGTGGTGGCCACATTGCTGGGATGGGAAGTGGAAGAATAGGGTCAAGCCTTGCAAGAGGCCTGCCATAGTCCACCAGCCAGAATATAGTATGGTGGCCAGTGCTGATGACCAAGGCCCTAATCCTGAAAAGCCCATGAGAAGTCTGTTTCCTACTAGTAACAAGAATGGAGGGAAATGGAACTGGAGGTAGCTGCCTGTCTGCACCTCAGCTACACATGAGCACATAGATGACCATCCATAAAATGTGGTAGAAGCAATGAATGTCACTGGCTCCTAGGGGTGTGGCCTGAGCACTGGCCAGGTGAGAAGGTGTCCCAACAAGTCATGGTCCACCAACCACAGGGGACTTAGAAATGAGTGGGCACTGGGACCTCCCCACCCTTAATGGTTTTCCCACTCAGTGTCTGATGCTGTGGAGTGTTCTGTAGTGTGGGACAGATGGCACTCTAGGAAAGCAGGTGGGATCACTCAGCCTAACTGCTTATTGTGCAACCCCTCCCCACCCTGGCTCCCAAACTTTAAAATTACAGGAGAGGAGAAAGTTGAGGTGGGTGGGTTGGAGTGTAGTGTGGTGACACAAAACACAGAGGGCAGTGGCCAGCATACTGGGCTTGGGCTTCCATGTGTCTCTCCTGTCAACCTGGGTTTCTTAAAGGACAAGAAAAGCTATTCTGGGTGGGAAAAAAAGTGTTTGGAAAAGGAGTATCTGGGCTCCTACAGTACATACTACTTTTATGTCTATCAATCATCCATGTAAAACCTGAGTTGGATGCTAAAATATTAATGGCTTCTCCTTTGGTAGAAATATGTTCTTATTTTAAATATGTTGAGGTACTATGTAAGTGGGGGAAATACATTTCTGAGTGAGATATCATATCGGACTAAGTAACTGGATAGCTTATTTCTCAAAGACCTGTGTCAAAAAGAAAAAAAAAACCATGAAAAACCCACATTCACTGTCAGGTTGAAATGTTTGATAGGCTGCAAGGAGCTAGAGAACAAACGAAATAGGAAGTATTTGGGTAATTTTCAGCTTAAGGTGAATTTTTGAATTTGGTTTATAATTTTAGTTACAAATATACTTCTACTGTATGAGTAATTATGTAGTTGTATGGTTAAATTTTTTTCTAGCTTTACCAGTATTTAAAAAAAAACCAACCACAGAAAGAGGTAAATCAGCCGAGATGGGGAGAGAAGCAAAAATTCTCTGCTCCCTCAGATGATTGTGTGATTTGGAGGACCTGTTACAACAGAGTCACCAGTAGGAATATTGGCCCAGGATCTTGTGAAAGAGGCCAGTTGGCCAGTGCAGGAAGCCATAACTGCAAGACACCATGTCATTCTGCAGGGAACAGAAGTTGAGGGGTCTTGAGAGGTATCTAGCCTGGGAAGAGGAAAGGACTGTCTGTAGCAAGGAGATTTTGTTGCAGAAAAAGCAGCTTTTCCTGAAGGTACTCTAGAGAATCCATGGAAGAATCCAGAAGAAAAGGACTCAGTTTAATGCCTGTCACGTGTGTGGGATGCAAAGCCACCTTATTACAGTGTTAAGGAAATAAAACATGCACCATCTATGTCCTTCCCTTTGAACCAGAACCCTTAACTGGTGCTGTGGTCCAAATGTCTGTATCCTCAGGAAACTGGACAGTGCCCTAACCCACAACCATGCCCACCTGGGAGTTTCCTGTTGTTTCAAGGGCAGAGATTCCACAGGCCTTGCTGATCTCTCAGACCAACTCTGTGCACTGAATTGGCACTCAATAGATAGAGTATTGAGCCAGAAATGTTTAAATAGGTAGAAATGTGGGTGGGAATTATCTCTTTGCAACCAGAAGAAACTAATTAGGGTTAACCTGAGAAAGAGGTGATTAGAAAGAGATCAAAGCAGGAGTGGGAAGCTCTCTTTTGGCCTGGGATTGGCAGCTGAGGCAACCAGGAAGATGGGAAGGAGGCCTCACTCAAGAGCACCCCCATGACCCATAGGACTAGGACAAGGCATCTTCTGCATGAAGCAGAACATAAGCTCTTTCTAGTAATTTGTCCCTCCATTTAAAAAGGTACATTTAATTGGCCCAGTGTGGCTTTTGCCAGGAGCATAATGGATCATGTCTAATATAGAAGAGTATTTCCAATTTAGGTAAAGAAGTAGGGTGCTGTAAGGAAAGAGTAACTGTGCTGGGAACTGCAGGGAAAAAGAGATGAGCCAAAAGCCCAAGATATTGGGTGCAAGTCCTTTAAAAAATTCTCAAGTGAAAGTTCCATGGTTTGAGGGGCCAGTGGTATCTATGTGCTGCACTTTAGGCACTTGGCACCCCACAGAAGCCAAGGAATCACCGCTCCTTTGTCTTCAACATCAGCAGTACTTGAGTTTGTGGGAAAAAAATTGTGCATCTCAGTTTCAGTTAACTTGCCATCACCGTCGATCTGCTGCAGATTGTTCTTCCTCATGGGCTTGAAAAGAAAGCTCCCAGATGTAGTTGGTTGTGACAGGAGCTAAGATTATGTCCCAACCATTGATGGCCTCATCACTGAAATAGAATCCAGCTGCACAAAACCGTTGACACACAGACACTCTTGCACATACAGGAGGCAGAAGAGCTGAAGGGAAGGGGTGATGTGGAATGAGCATACGAACCTACATCCACAAAGTGAGAAGGGACTCAGTGTTTGCTTTCTCATCCCTGTAGCACTTTTGATTGAGAAGACAGGCCAGCACAGAGCAAGAGGCTCCAACCACCTTTTTCCAGCCACCTCTAACACAGGGACTGCTCACCCATCATGTACCCCCAGATGCCTGATATCAACAATAACCAAAGCCAGAGGGCAATCAGTGGATCTGTCAAGGGACACTAAGGCCCCTTCTATTATGATTCCAGGCCTCACACCCCCAGAGCACTCTGACATCAAGAACTAAGCATTTTCCTTGGACTTCCCAGCCTGCTGGCTTGGTGAACAGATCAGTTTGATAGGGGCACATTCAAACTGGGGTCATAAAATCCTATCACCCTCATTCTGAATGTTCATTTTGCTACAGCTTTAGAAATCAAATCCCTGCTGCACCCCCAGACACACACACACACACACACACACACACACACGCAGACACACCCACGACATCATTAATTTGAACTTGAGGCATTTATGATATGTATCTTATTTATGATTTTGACTCATTGTTAGTTTAGAAATTTAAATCTTGGAAGAAATAAAAATAAAATGACTTTCAGATGTGCATGCACAAGAAGAAAGGGTAAAGCCCTAGGATAAGCATTGAGGAGACATAAATAATGACATCACAGTGAGCAGATTCCCTCACCTAAGGCCCAAGCCAGCCTCACTGTGTGGAGGTGGTGATGGACAGGACCTGTAGGATTCCATGGTTATCCATGTCCCAAGTGATTCGCCCACTCAGAGTGGCCACCACCCAGTGTCATGTGTCCTGTGGGGTGAGCAGGGTCTGACCTCATGAGCCACAAGCCTGTGAAACTCGACTGAGCCCATTTCCCAGTTTTCCTCTTTTCTCGGGCATGGTAGCTCTTCATGGCTTAATCACAACATTCTTAATCAACCAATTCTCTAATTTTAGAAATCTTTGCTGAACACCAAATATATCTAGGTCTCATTTCAGGGGCTAAGAAGCCACAGGGGTCCCTGAAATCAGAAAGTTTTTAGTTCATTGTAATAGGTCTGAATTTGTGCTACATTGACTTGGAGGGATGTCCTATAGTTGGGATGTAAGAACACAGACTCTGCTGCCAAGTCCAGCCTGCCCCTAATTGGCTGTGTGATCTCTGCATGTTGCTTAACCTCTCTGGGTACTACTTTCCCTATATGTGAGATGGCTACACCTACAAACCCCCACACCTTAGGGCCATATGGAGACCAAATAAGGAGATTAATCCACAGCTTAGCCAGCTCACATGAAGTGACTGATGAACACTGGCTGTGACACCATTCCTTAGGGGACACAGAGCCTCCATCAGTGATTGCAGATTTTTTGGGAGTAGCTGGCCTGGTTCCCTAGGCAGCCACACTTGTATCTTAGCAATCTCTTCACTAGTACAAAGCCATTAAATTACAGGGCATGCTTAGAAAATCATTGTTTTGCATTTTTAGCCATTATTCCCCCAAATGACTTTTTGATTTACTCTTTCATTCTCCATGTTTAAGTGAGGTTGTTTTAATGTACAACTGCATTTAACAGGCTGCTAATATAGCCCAGCTCAGAGCAGTGCTGCTGTGCTCATGTCCATAATGAAAAAAAAATGTCTATGGTTCCTCATTTTCCATTATATTTTTTATGCAATTACAGAAATTTGATAACAGAATTTACAAAATAGTATTGGTAACCTAGGTCCTAAATAAGTAGCAAATAGCTAATTAGAATATAATGCGATTATTTAAAAGAACTCACTAATATGACTTTATTGACCATTTTTTTGCCCAGCACAGTCTTCCTAGAATTTGCATCAACTTGAATCACTGTGCTTTATAATTTCAGAAATCAACAAGATAAATCTAGGACATAGAATTTTACCTTTTGATATAAATTCAACAGGTCAGACTGGCTACATAAGGGATGTTTGGAAAGAAATGAAAAAAGTGCTGGTATACTGAGCAAATATCAAGATCAAAAATAAAATCCAGAGTTTATTTTCATTTTATTTATTGTGAACACTTAAGGGGTACAGTACCATGCTTTGCTATTCCTAATGCAGAGGTTACCACAGTCAGGCAGGTGAACACCCCCTCCTCTCATACAGCACCTAAAATCAGTTTTCTGAGCATAAATTCCTTCTGTGACACAATGAAAACCTGGATTCCCTCACTCAAGGCAGAGAAGTAGTGCTTAGGTGCACAGATCACAGCAGGGGTTCCCAGAAGAAAGGCTGGGAACAGAGGAGATGGGGAGACAGAGGAGAAGACCAAGGTTCAGGCATTTTTTGGAGAAAAAGGTGTGGATTCAATAAGAGGTTTGGAGATAGCAGCTAAAATCCACTTGGGTCAAGAGAGTCCCTGAGATAAAGTGGGTGGTGGGGCATTTGGACATGGCCATCGGACAGTGAAAGCAGAATTTGCTGGAAGTTTTTTGCATGATTTGTGTGATGGCAGCAGCTCTTTTGCCTGGGGTGAGGCTGCTCTAGAGAGAGGGGACACAGTTGTCAGAATCACTGAGTGACTAGCACCCTGTCCCACTGTACACAATACTCCCAGGGATATGTGGCCATGTGCAGGTTTCAGGCTGTGCGCATGACCTCCCCAGTGGCTGGGGCAGGCCGATGATTGTTAGGCTGCACCTAGACATCTGTTTATGGCTCAACCAAAATGAGATTCACTACTTGCATTGGCTGGGTCTTGCCATCTGGAGATAGAAGTGGCATTGTGGACCAGGGCACCCTTCATGGACTGGAGAGCACAAGTGGCACCAGGAAGAGGAGTCTGACCTCCTGAGTCAAGCAGTGCGTTCCCTGGTCTGTCCCAAGTTTTGGAAGCCATAAGGCCCAAGCGACCCTGTGAGTGGCCTTTCTTTTTGTGCTCATTGTTGTTTTTGGAGAAGGTGTCCCTGGGCACAACTGCCATCAGCAGCCTGGCCTTACCTTTGCTCACTGGGTCCACTCTGTGTCCAGTGTTTTGTGTGCATTTTCGTTTTGGTCCAAGAATGTTTCTCAAACCCGGCCATGTGACTTGAGGCACTATTAAAAATCATCAAGCCCAGGATTTATTCCTACAGACTGATTCTGCAATGAGCCCCAATGGTTAGCATTGTTGTCACACTGCTGTTTGTGGTCGTGAGCAGTCAGGGTGGAGACCCTTTGGCTCAGTGCTGAAGTCTTTGTGGGGAAGATCCATAGTATGGACAAGAGGGTTTGACAGGCCATGGAGGAGCCTAACCACATGGACATGTGACAAGCATAAGGACTTGAGACACACTCCCAGGTGGCCATTTTCTCAGAGCATCTGCATGAACATGTCACCATGTGTGACTGGTGGTGGGTGGTCCTTCCAAATCAGGGCCTGGGGTGCATTCCTAGTCATGAATAAACTTTCTCATGACAGGGTTGTACTGTGGCATGGGAGAGTGAATGGTGGGTCTGGTGATGATCAACAAGGGGACAATAAGGGCACAACATTGGTAGCCTCCAATCTCCTGTTGGCCACACTTCAGCCCTGTGTGAGGACATAGAAAATGGCAAATTCATCAGACAGACCTCTAATCTCTAGGGTATACAAAAAACTCAAAAAGTTAAACACCAACAACCAAATAACCCAATCAACAAATGGGCCAAGGACCTGAACATACACTTCTCAGAAAAGGATATACAATCAATCAAGAAATACACGAAAAGATACTCGATATCTGTAGCAAATAGAGAAACGCAAATTAAAATTACTCTAAGATAACATCTCACTCCAGTAAGAATGGCAGCCATTAGGAAGTCAAACAACAAGTGCTGGTGAAGATGCGGGAAAAATATACACTCATACATTGCTGGTGGGACTGCAAATTGGTGCAGCCAATTTGGAAGGCAGAATGGAGATTCCTTGGAAAGCTGGGAATGGAACCACCATTTGACCCAGCTATTCCTCTCCTCAGACTATACCCAAAAGACCTAAAAACAGCATACTACAGGGACACAGCTACATCAATGTTTATAGCAGCACAGTTCACAATATCTAGGAATTGCCAAAATGTTTTCCAAAGTAATTGCAGAATTTGTGGAGCCAACCTAGATGCCCTTCAATAGATGAATGGATAAAGAAACTGTGGCATTTGTACACAATGGAATATTACTCAGCACTAAAAATAACAAGATCATGGCATTTGCAGGGAATGGATAGCATTAGAGCAGATTATGCTAAGTGAAGTTAGCTAATCCCCTCCCGAAAAAATGCCAAATGTCTTCTCTGATATAAGGGGGGGGGTGACTCAAAATGGGATAGGGCGAGAGAGCATGAGAAGATTACCTCGTGATAGGGAAGAGAGGTGGGAGGGAAAGGAAGGGAGAAGAGGAATTGCATGGAAGATGGAAGAAGACCCTCATCATTATACAAAATATATGTATGATGATGTGAGGGGGAAAAAAGAATTGCATCACCTTAGACTGGGCAGAAAGAAGTGATGGGAGAGGAGGGGAGGGGAAGGGGAAAAGGAAGAATAGTAGAATGAAATAGACATTATTATTGCTGTATGTATATAAGTGACTGCATGACCAATGTGATTCTGCAACCTGTACACTCGGAATAATGAGAAATTATATCCCATCTGATTCAAATGTATTGTACTGTCACGTGTAACTAATTAAAACAAACAAAAAAAATGATGAGTTATCCTAACTTAAAAAGCTCCTGTTATAGGCTTCCTCTTGCCTCTTGTGGCCAAGATGAATAGGTGCTTGTGACCCTTATGATGGGTGGGTTGTTGCTATTTTACAAAACAGCACAACCATCAGCGCAGTCAGATTTGAGAATATTCTTGCTACCTCACTAACTGTCACTCCTGGTCCTCCCTGACCCTCAGCCCTGCAATTTCTGGTCTGTCTGCATGAATTATTTTTACTGCAGGCACTTCTGTGGCAAGCACATGGCCTTCTGTGTGTGGCTGTTTTCCTTGAGTGCAACATTTCCAAGGGTCATTATGTTTTTCTACGTTATGGTCTGGCCATTTTCTGTCACCTGGATGACCCTGTGAGGCTCAGCACTACATCAGCAGGTGTGCCCAAAGGCCACCTCTGGGTGGGATGAAGAATGCTGACTTGAACATCTGTTTTCAGTTCTGTTGAGGAGCT
The DNA here is from genome assembly GCF_047511675.1 of Marmota flaviventris. Taxonomy (NCBI): domain Eukaryota; kingdom Metazoa; phylum Chordata; class Mammalia; order Rodentia; family Sciuridae; genus Marmota; species Marmota flaviventris. The sequence continues at coordinate 1,670,307 of NW_027288260.1, forward strand.
GGTGAGAAGTGGCCCTTTCAGGTCATAGGCTAACATTATGTTTAGCTTTTTGAGGAATTGCCAAAATGTTTTCCAAAGTAATTGCAGAATTTGACATTCCACCAGCAGCCTTGAGGGCTCCCATTGCTCCCCACCTCCCCCACACCCAGGGTTGCCAGGTGTCAGATCCCAGGCTCCCTCAGAGGCGTGAAGTGGTTTTCATCATGGTTTCCCTCAGTAACTAACAAGCTGAACACACACAGTCATGATCAGCTTCACGGCTTTTTAAGAAAAAGGCCTGTTCAGATATTTTGATTTTTGCAGCTGGGTTGTCTTTGATTGTTGATAGGCTATGGCACTCTTTACATATTCTGGATATAAATTCTTTGTCAGATATGTGGTTTTCAGGTATTTTCTTCCCACTGCAAAATCCCCATTACACTCACAGAATTTCTGGACATTAGAAAAATGTCTTCATGATTAGTAGGAACGGACACATGGGCAATGCCTGGGAGATGCGGGGGGGGGGGGGGGGGAGCATCTAGGACACACAATACAGGGGCTTTGACCAGCCAAGAGGAAAGAGAAGTTGGAAGAAGCAGATGGGCAGAGAGAGACAGTAAGAAATAAATCTCACTTGGTTGAAATCATTGGAGTCAGAGTCCCCCAAATAAGCCATAATGTAGAAATATCAAGACAACAAGTACCTTTGAGGAGTGGAGGATGAAGAGGGCTCCTCTTATTCTGGAGATAAATATTTACAGATGCTCTCTGAGTTTCTAGATATTCAGCTTTGGGTCATTAAAGGGACCTTGCTTCTTTGTTTTGGCTGGGTTCTGAGGTCCAGCAGGTCATAGCATAGTGACTCGAGAGGTTGTTAATACTTATGTAGATTCATTCCTGGAATAAGGCATCGAATGAAAGAGTTAGAAGTCCCTATCTTCATGGTGTTTACAGTCTAGCTGAGACATCATAATGTAAGTGCTAGAGAATTTTAATGTAAGTGTACAATGAGAATTAGGCACCCTGGTACTGTAGAAGGGGAGAGGCTTATAGCTTTTGGTAGATGGCATTTGCCAGTCTGACAAAGTAACTCCTAAAGAAGCCTGACAGGTGAAAGACTGAGCCTGGGTCTCAGGGGAAACTTCCTGTGCAAATGTCCTGAGGTGGGCCTGGTTTATAGCTGGAAAGTGGGGAGGTGAACATGGCTGGTGGGTAAGCAAGGCCATGTGGGGTGGAGATAGCTGCAGGGATTCCAAGGCTCTGTGAGGACCATGGTCTCTCTCCAGGTGAAATGGACATGCGGGCATTGAACAGTGCTCATTGAACTGGCCTTTGAACCATGAGGCCAGGCATGGTGTCTGCTGTAACCAGGTTCCTCTGACTGTGGATGGAGAGCAGATTGCAGGATGCCGGACTATGTGCAGAGCAGAAAGAGCCATCAAGAGTCCTGTGCAGTGGCTGGAGAGATAGACAACCTGGCAGAGTAGGCTAATGGTCATGGAGGATCCAGAAGTTTCAAGAGATCAGACATGGGAGGGAGGCACAGAGTCAGAGGTGATTCCAGACTTCTACCCAAGTGACTCACAGATGGACTTGTGTTTAATGAGATGGAGAAGGTCGAGGAAAGGGGTGTTTGTGTGTGTGTGTTGTGTACATGAATGTTCACTTTTCAGCTTCTGACAGGTTCACTGGGGAGAGTCCATAGACCATTCATCTTGATCAGGGGTTGGTGATGTGGTCTAACTCGTCCTGTGACACCCACTCAGTGCTGATGACTCTGCCCTGTGGAAGGAGAGCAGTAACTTCTCATGACTGGCAGGATGATGGTGAGTACAGAAGGAATACTTCACCCCCAGTTTCACAGGCCTGGGGCCCTGAAGCTAATGACCTTGCACTGAGGTGCTTTGCAGGTCAGCCAGCCATGCCTCAGCCTCCTGAAATTCCTGGTACCCCATGAGTCTTGGCCCCTCTCTCCTTCACTTCCTTCTCCCCTGCTCTGGGGAAAGGTCACAGCCCAGGTGACTCAGGGCCTCTTCCCATTTTCTGGCATCTACCTCTTCATTGACACTGGGTCTCGCTGCCATGAGTGATGAATGCCCCAGAAGTGTTACAACTTGGTGGCTTTTAGTACAGTGTGTGTTAGCAGCTGCTACCCATCCTACCTGTGCCCACTGTGCCCCCCAAGATGCCAAGGCAACCTTTCTCCATCCAGTGTGCCCTCCCCGCAACCATGTAGCCAACCAGGCACAGCTCCTTCAGGGGTTCAGATCTGTAACATCTAGGACCCTCTTTTGATGTGAGCATGGCTGGGATCCAATGAGTAGTCCCAGGTGACCACAGAAGGGGGACAAGGGGACCCAGGGGTAGGTGGAATTGTGAGCTGGTCACATCAGGCAGGGTCTCATGGCCACTTGGGGCTATGCTGACCAACATTGATCCCTGGGGCAGTGGTGTGCTGGGGGCTTCCTGAGAAGGTGGCACAGGGCTGATTGGCCATGCTGGACATCTGCTCTGGTAGAGGCCTGGGACCACTGGGGGATGGCATGATTGTCAGGGATGGTGGCCGGGCCAGGTGCTGCCCACACACATGACTCTGCTGAATGATTCTGGCTGGTGTGCAGGTGGTGGTGGTGCTGTGCCATCTGTCTGCACAGACACTCATGACCACTGAGCCTGGTGATGGAGGTGCCTTGAAGAGCCTTCAGTGACCATTTGGTTTCTGGTCAGTGATCTCAGATGTTCCCAGCAAGTCCATGCATCTGGACTCAGCTGGGCATGGCTTCTGCTGATGAAAAGTGAGGCATGAGCAGCCTTAACGGCACCTTCCCTGTCAGGTGTGGGTGGCTGGAAAAGAAACAGGCCAGCTACCCTGGGACACCCGGCACAGACAACTACTCCTAAACATGGAGCCCCAGTACTTCCTTCAAGGTCACTCATTATTAAAAATCCAAAAGTAGTAGTGGCCAACATTTCCAGATTACCTCCCATGTCCAGGCACAGTGCTTGAGTTTTCAGGGTGGAACAAAGTGGTCACTGGATAATGCAGCATTTATTATTTAACACCCTTCTCTTTGGTCATATTTTTGTTGCACTGGCCAAAGGCTAGCCAAGGAAATAGAAATAGAGCTCTTCTGATGATATTTTAAAAGGCATTTAATTTGCTGATTCTTAAACAGGTGTTCTTGTCAACTATCAATATAGCTCCTATTATATGCCTAAATTAGTGAATTTCACAGTGATATTTCTATACACACATATACAATACTTGAATCCTGACCACTCTTCTTACTTCCATTTCTACCCTGTCCTCTCTTTTTCATCCCCAGTTACTTTCCCTCTTCCTTAATATTCCCTGCACCATTCTCTAGTCATTCTTATTTTCTTCCCAGATTCCACATGTTAGGGAGATAATATGATAATTGGATTTTTATTTCTGATTTTTTCACCTTAACATGCTGACCACCTTTTCTAACCATTTTACAATTTTTGTCTTTGTTTCTTTTTTTAACCTTTTTATTTGGGGTTTGAAATATACTATTTCCTACTATACTGGGCCTTAATATTTCTACTCAGAAATCTAATATTTTTCTGATATGTTTATATTGCTTTGAAGCTTATTATAGATTTCAGTTTACCCTTGGTAATTTTATAGACTATGATTTGGAGAAGTTCTTTTCCGGCCATATCCATTTGTTATTCTAAAGTCTTATACCTGGATGTCCATAACTTTTACAAGATAAAATAAATAGTTTATTTTATTTACTGAGAAAGCTTGCATTGCCTATAGCCTGTACTTCATCTCCATTATATGTACAAGTGATTCATAAAAATCCCCTATGAATTGTGTCTAGTGGGTTTGTAAGTTGTTTACAATTATTTTAATTGTTGTTGATATTGTCTGAATGTGATATTTCATCATCAACCTCAAGCTCTGCTATTTTTTCTTTCACATGATCTAGTCTTCGGGTCTGAGTTCAACTGGATATTTTTATTTGAGTTATTAGGCTCTTTATTTTCAAGATTTTTAATTGATTATTTTTCAGAATCTGTATTGTATTTTTTTCTCATGCCCTCCATTGTTTTCCTTAATTTACTCAGTTTTTCTTTGCTTCATCTTTAAATTAATTCACTATTTTAACTTTTTTTTGAAATTTATTTTTTGGCATTTTGTCTATTGCATTATCTTTGGAAAGAGTTTCTAGAGTTATGAACTATGAAATAGTTATGCTACCTTGTTTTTTATGTTTTTTATATTTCTATATTGAAATTTGTACATCTTCAGGGATATATATCTTTTCCACATTTATGTGAGTGTCTGCTTAGAAAATAGCTTTCCCTGGATGATGTGTCCTGTGCTACTGGTTAAATGTGTAATGTTGAATTCTTTTCCATATGGCTTCTGTATTATAGTTTCCTATGTCTTATCTGTGACTCATGAGTTGTGATAGTTTGCACTGTCAAGTAACAATTTTCTGTGTCAGTGTTGTAAGAATATATTCATATTAGTTGAATCGTGATATATTCAGTAGAGTACCTGAAATACATTTTCTGAGGTCGTTCCTCCTTACTTGTCAATAATATGTTGGTTGTCTGCAAATATATGGGAGAGATCTAGGCTGAGAATTTGCATATATGAAGATCTAGTACCTGCATAATTCCCTAAGAGTTGCTTCATTTGTTTCTAGTCTTGCTTTAGGGTATCCAGACCACTGAATTTAAGTCATCTCTATCCATTACTAAATGGGTGTGTTAGGTGAAAGATTTTTAACTCTGTTATTATTTTTAATTTTTTTCAGCACCAAGTTTTATTTTAATATTTTTAGATACATATGACAGTAGAGTGTATTTTGTAGATACATGGGCTATAACTGACTCTATTTAGAATCAGAGAGAACATTTGGCCTTTGGTTTTTTGGTATTGGGCTGTTTCACTTAGTATAATAGTCTCAAGTTCCATCCATTTACCAGAAAATGCCATCAATTTCATTCTTATTTATGGATGATAAATACTCCATTGTGTATATGTACCACACTTTCTTTAACCTTTCATCTATTGAAGGGCACCTAGGTTGTTTCCATAGCTTAGCTATTGTGAATTGGGCTGATGTATATATTGATGTGGCTGTGTCACTGTAATATGTTGATTTTAAGTCCTTTGGTTATATATGTAGGCCCAACTCTACATCAGGTCAGCTTAGGAACTGACTTCCTTAACAAGACTTCTAAATTGCAACAAATAAAATCAATAATCAACTGGGTTTATAACTGGTTGATGTTGTTTCCATTCCAAGTTCTCTGAGGAATATCTATATTATTTTCCAGAGTGCTTGAACTAATTTTAAGTTTCACTAGCAATGTATGAATATAAATTTTTTCTCTCATCCTCTCCAGCATTTATTGTTACTTGTATTCTCGATAAGTATCATTTTGACTGGACCAAGAACGGTATCTCAATGTAGTTTTAATTTGTATTTTTCTAATTGCTAGATATTGAGTATTTTAAAAATATATTTGTTGACCAATTGTGTTTCTTGTTCTGTGAACTACCAGTTTCAGATCCTTTGCACATTTATTGACATCCTGTGCCCACTGGAAGAGAATATTACCTATATTGGGTTGTGTGTGTGTGTGTGTGTGTGTGTGTGTGTGTGTGAAGTTTTTTGATTTTTTTTTCATGGGGTCAAGTACTGAGGATTCAACTTAGGGGCATTCAACCACTGATCCACATCCCCAGCTGTATGTTTTGCATTGTATTTTATTTTATTTTTATTATTTTTATTGTAGATGGACACAATGTATTTATTTACTTGATTATTATTTATTTATTTACTTGATTATTATTATTATTATTATTATTTTTTATGTAGGGCTGAGGATCAAACGCAGGATCTCACACCTGCAAGGCAAGTTCTCTAACACTGAGTCCCAGCCCCAGCTCTGTTTTGCATTTTTTTCGATACAGAGTTGCTTAGTGCCTCAACATTGCTGAAGCTGGCTTTGAACTGTTGATCCTTCTGTTTCAGCCTCCTGAGCTGTTTTTTTTTTTTTTTTGACTTCTTTATATATCCAGAAGACTAATGTTCTGAGTTGCAGGTGGTAAAGATTTTCTCCCATTTTGTAGGCTCTCTGTGCATGTTCTTGATAATTTTCATTGCTGTGAGAAAGCTTTTTACTTTGTTACCTTCCCATTTATTGATTCTTGATTTTATTTGTTGCAATTTAGAAGTCTTGTTGAGGAAGTCAGTTCCTAGGCCAATATGATTTTAGAGTTGGGCCTATATTTTCTTCTAGTGGGTACAGGATGTCAGGACTAATGCCTAGGTCCTTGATGTACTTTGAGTTGAGTTTTGTGCATGGATAGGAATAGGGGTTCAATTTGAATATGCCACATACATATTTCCAGTTTTCTCATTACCTTTTGTTTAAGAGGCTGTCTTTTCTTTCAATGTATGTTGTTGGTGCTTTTGTCTTGAGATAACAGTATTTATGTGATTTTTGTCTCTGTGATATCTTCTCTGTTCCATTGGACTTTTTGCCTTTTTTGGTGCCAATACCATGCCATTTTGATAGCACTATAGTATAATTTGAGATTAGATATTGTGATGCCTGCTGCCTCCTTCATTTTTTCACTAAGTATTGTTTTGAATATTCTGGACTTCTTGTTTTTCCAAGTGAACTTTATGACTGCTTTTTCTATTTCTTTGTGAAATATCATTGACATTTTAATAGGAGTTGCATTAAAACTATAGCATTTTTGTAGTATGGCAATTTTGGTAACATTAATTCTGCCAATACATGAACATTAGAAATCTTCCATCTTCTAAGGTCTTCTTCAATTTTTTTTTTCTTTAGTGTTTGGTAATTTTCATAATAGAGAGCTTTTATTTCTTAGATGGTTTCCCAATTATTTTATTTTTTTAAAATTTTGAGCCAATTATGATTCATCAGCTGGTGCATAATTTCTGTACAGGATCATAATTGATTCATGAGTGTTAATTCTATATCCTGCTACTATTCTGAGTGTGTTTATGTGTTCTACAAGTTTTGTGATGTAGTTTTTGGGTCTTCTACATACAGAATCTTGTTGTCAGCAAATAGGGATACTTTGAGCTCTTCTTTTCCTATTTATATCTCTTTAATTTCTTTTTCCAAACTGCACTGGTTAGAATTTCAATATTCATAAGTTGAATAGAAGTGATGAAAGAGGGCATCCATGTATTGTTCTAGTTTCTAGAAAGAATGCTTCATTTATTCCCATTTGGAATGATGTTAGTCTTGGGTTTTGGGGTATAAAGCTTTTAAAATGTTCAGTTATATTCCTATTATCCCTAATTTTTCTAAAATTTTGAACATGAGTGGATGCTGTACTCTGTCAAATGCTCATTCTTCAAGTATTGAGATAATAATGTGATTTTTTTAAGTCTACTAATGAATTATGTTTTGATTTCCATAGGTTGAACCAACCTGTGTCCCTGGGATATACCCCACTTGATCATGATGCACTATGTTTCTAATGTGTTTTCGTATGTAGTTTTTTTTCAGTATTTTATTAAGAGTTTATGCCTGTGTGTTCATTAGGTTAAGCTTTATTTCTTTAATATATTTTTGTCTGGTTTTGGTATCAGGGTGATTTTTCCTTTACAGAATGAGTTTGGAAGTATTCCACCCATTTCTATTTCATGGAATAATTTGAGGAGTATTGGTGTTATCTCTTCTTTTGAGATTTTGTAGGAATTGCCAGAGAATTTATCTAGTCCTGGACTTTTCTTTATTGGTATGTCCAAATACTGATCCATGAAAACTAAGCAGCTTCAAAAATGCTAGAAATCTTTGGGCTCAGTGGTTAACACCTATAATCCCAGAAGTTTGGGAGGCTAAGACAGGAGAATCATGAGTTCAAAGCCAGCCTCAGCAATGGCTAGGTGCTAAAAAACACAGTAAGGCCCTTTCTCTAAATAAAATACAAAGAAGGGATGGGATGTGGCTCAGTGGTTGGGTATCCCTGAGTTTAATCCCCAGTACAACAACAACAACAACAACAAAAACTAAACATGAGAAAAAGAATTATGAATATATGTAAATGTTCATGAATTATTCAGGTCACAATTAAATGGGAAAGAAAAAATATACTTGAAAAAATAGATCTCAGTGATTTTGTGGTGCCAATGATTGAACCCATAGCATAATGAAATTGAGACACATTCTCTGTGAGTGGGCTTAAAGCTTTAAGCTTAAAGCTTTAAGTGTTGTCACATTCTCTGTGACAACACTTAAAGCTGTTGTCCTTCATTTTTAGTACTTTTTTTTCATCAGTATAGGATATGAGGGCATATAGATTGCATGCTGAAGAAGTATGGAGTCTATAAATGCCTTACACTTATGAAGAGGATTGAGAAAATTGACATCATATTATATAACACAGTACTAATTGGACCATCCTGCTCTGCTGGGACCAGATAAACTCTTCTTAATGGAATTTAACAATCTGAAGGAATCATAGTTTGGGCTTGGTTTGTGGCTCAGCAGTACAGTGTTCACCTAGCACATGCCAGATGCTGAATTAGAACATCAGCACCACATAAAAATAAATAAAATAAAGGTATTGTGTCCAACTACAACTAAAAAAATATATATATTTTTTAAAAAGTCATAGTTTATAAAATTGTCATCAAAATTTCTTTCACATCTACCTTGCCATGGGAAATAAGACTAGAATGCAAATAGAATGCATGAATTGAAATAATCCTCTTCTTTTGAGTGGTGAATATAAACTAAGTCTATATAATTTTAAGAGTGTAATTCTTTTAAAATTCATCACCATCATCATCATCATCAAATAGTCATTATCATCACCATCATTGTCATCATCATCACCATTTTTTTCATTGTTGGGGACTGAAGCCAGAGCTCATTCATTCTATGCAATACATTACCCCTTAGCTCTTTCGTCTGCCCTACCAGTAGATTCTCTCAGAGTAAATGCCAGAAGATTCACATTTTTTTGGTTGTTTGTTGTTGTATTCTTTGGTTTTCTTTTATAGTTTTAATGAAGTGGGGAGGAATTTCTTCTACTGTCTGGAGAGAAAATGTTTGCTTCATTCTGAAAGCATGGGTGAGTTCATGGCCTATTTAAATATTTTATCATATCAGCTATTACTACATAACATCTTGCTGCTACCTCCCTAGAACTTCTTTTTACATTTCCACATGACAATGTGGTATGGATAAGAGTGTATAAACTCTGAAGGTTGTCATCTTTCAACACTTTTATCCCTAGAGGAGGTAAAGTTTTGTTTGTACCACACATAAGATAGAAAAAGTAGCTGGAAGTAAGACAGCATATTTGCTGTCTCCTACACTGGAATGTCTTTGTAAGCTTTTTCTCTCTGATCTATTTACTGCTTTCCTCTAATTTCTGTAGATTTATATATATATATATATATATTTGTTGACCATCTGCATTTCTTCTGTGAAGTGCCTGTTGAATTTCTTTGCTCATTTATTAAATGGGTGGTGGTGGGTGATGGTGTTATTATTAGTTTTAAGTTTTTATTATTATTATTATTATTATTATCAGTTCTTTATCTACCCTGGAAGTTAATGCTTTTTTGGAGGTGCAAGTGGCAAAGTTATTTTTCCTATTTTGTTGGCTCCCCTTTCATGTCCTGTTTCTTTGTCTTTGCAGTGAAGAAGCTTCTTATTTTGATGCAGCACCATTTATTGATGATTGATTTTACCTTGTGCTGAGGGGCCCGCCCTTCCAGCATCTACTATTGGGAGGTTGAGGGCACAGAGAAACCCCTCCAAAGACAGTTGCAGAGAATTATTTCTGCTGTATTATGCAGCAAAATAACTTTTTAGTGCCTAAGTGCCAATTTACATATTACAGTCATGATAGGCCAGAAATGTTACACAATATATCATATTACGGGAGTCCTGACACCAAAAGTCTGGGAACTGCCTTGTACCAACAGGGGAATAACTTCTTGTCAAAGGAGCAGAGAAATGGTGCTTGGCAGTGTTCTGACGACATTCTGTTCCAAAATATAGTGTTGTATGTTAGGACTTCCCTGATGCACAATGAGAAAGATAAGAAGCATTCCTCCATGTAGACCCACCAACAACTTCTTGTTCTTTAGATATGTTATTAAGAAGACAATTCCTGAACTGATATGTTGGAGTCTTGGGCCTACTTTTTTTCCATCAGGTGCAGGGATTCTGGTCTAATACCTAAGTCATTGATCCACTTTGAGTTGAGTTTTGTGCATGGTGAGAGGATTAAGGTTTAATTTAATTCTGCTACAAATAGATTTCCAATTTTCTCAGCACCATTTGTAGAAGAGGCTATATGTTCACGAGTATATGATATTTTTGCCTTTGTCTAGTATGGGGTAACTGTATTTATGTAGGTTTGTCTCTGACTTCTGTTTCATTGGTTGTCTTACCTGTTTTGGTGCCAATACCATACTGTTTTTGTCTTTATTCTGTAGTTGTTCTCCATTTAGAATTATGTTGGCCTGGGGTTGGTCATGTATAGCTTTTACAATGTTGAGGTATGATTTCTTCATTTCTGTTTTTTTATAGTGTTTAAAGCATGAATGGATGTGGTATTATGTCAAAATAGTTGCTGCATCAATTTTGATAATCACATGTTCTCATCTCTGTGTCTATTTGTGTGATGAATTTGAAGTCTGATATTGTGATGCCTCCTTCTTTATTTTTCTTGCTAGGTATTTTTTTTGGGTATTCTGGGTCTCTTGTTTAAGTGAATTTCATGATTGCTTTATCTGTTTCTGTGAAGAGTATCTTTGGGCTCTGGAAGGGAATTAAATTAAAATTTTATAGCACTATCGGTAGTATTGTCATTTTGACAATATTAATTCTGCCTGTCCAAGAACATGGGAAGTCTTTCCATCTCCTATGGTCTTCCTCAATTTACTTCTTGAGTGTTCTGTAATTTTCACTGTAGTAGTCCTTTACCTATTTTGGTAGTTTGTTTCTCAAGTATTTTTATGCTATTTTGAATAAGATAATTTTCCTAATTATTTTTAGCTCATTCTTTATGGGAGTATAGAAACAAAATTGATTTATGAATGTTACTTTTGTATCCTGAAATTTGATGAATTCATTTCTGTTCTAGAAGTTTTCTAGTGAGGTTTTTTTTTTTTTTTTTGAGGGGGGTCTTCTAAAGACAGGATCATGTCCTCTTCAAACGGAGGTAGTTTTAGCCCTTTCTTTCTTATTCATATCTCTTTAATTGCATTCTTTTGCCAAATTGCTCTGGCTAGAGATTAAAGAGCCTGATTTGTACAGCTCTCTATTTGTATACAGTAGTGAATTTGGTCTTCTAGTGTTTTATTCTATTATGATCTGATAGACTGCAGGGTATTATCTCTACATTTTGTATTTGCTAAGAGTTGCTTTGTGTACTAATAGAAATAGTGAAAATGGGTATCCCTGTCTCATTCCAGTCTTTAGAAGAAATTCTGTAGTTGTTCTCCATTTAGAATTATGTTGGCCTGGGGTTGGTCATGTATAGCTTTTACAATGTTGAGGTATGATTCCTTCATTTCTGTTTTTTATAGTCTTTAAAGCATGAATGGATGTGGTATTATGTCAAAATATTTGCTGCATAAATTTTGGTAATCACGTGTTCTCATCTCTGTGTCTATTTGTGTGATGAATTACATTTATTGAATAAATGTTACATTCCTGGGATGAAACCCACTGGTCATGATGCACTATTTTTTAAATATATTTTTGTATGAGATTAAGCGGTATTTTATTGAGGATTTTTGCATCTATGTTCATCAAGGATATTAGTCTGATTTTTTTTCTTTTTTTTGATGTATTTTTGTCTGGATTTGGTATCAGTGTGAGATAGGTTTCATTTAAAATATTTAAAGAGTTCCCTCTTTTTTTAATGTCATGAAATAATTTGAGGAGGATTGGTATTAGTTCTTCTTTAGAGGTTTGGTAGAAATTGGCTGAGCATCCATCTGGTCCTAGGCTTTTCTTTGTTGGTAGGGTCTTGATGACTTCTTTATTCTCATTATTTGTAATTGATCTGTTTAAATTTTCTATATACTTCTGGTTGAATTTGGGTAGCTCAATTTGGGTAGCTTGGTTTATTGATTTCTGCATTTTGAGAATTTCTGATTGATTTTTCTTTAGAACTTCTATTTTCTTATTGATATTTTACTTCTTGTGTCTTTTCTGTGATTTTACTTTTTACATTATCTTTTATCTCATAGGTCAGTTGAAATCTAGTCTTTCAAAATTCCTTCTCTGATGTTTTATTCACTTTGGTTTTTGTAGAATATGCTGTTGAGTCATTCTGCTTTGTTTGGGATGCTTTGTTCCCTTACTTGTTGATATTGTTTGTGTTTCTAGTCATGTATCTAAATGGATCTGTAGAAACAGAACTTCTAGTCTGTGCATTTCTAGTGCTCCTGTAGATATCCTGTGGCACACATATTGGGGGGGTGGAGCCAAATAATTGCAACCAGCTGTGCATAAAATATATAGAACTAAAGTGCATACTTAATTTTTATTTTCATACAAAGTTAATTGGCACAATAAACAGAACTGTATCAATTTATATCAGTAAAGACAGTAAGTAATCATGAATTATATCTTTCATAAAATAAAAGAATAAGTGTTTTCTATGGCTTCAGTTGTATTAATTGTTGCTTTAGCATTAGTGGTGGCATCTGGAGTTTTATAAAACAAGAGTACTGGGAGAAATTAAAAATAGAATCACTATGATGAAAGAAGCAATGGGGATAGAACAAAATTAGCAGTTTCAAGATGTGAATAGGGCAGATGCAGAGGTGATATAGGATGTATTATTTATGAGGAAGAAGGAGAAAAAAGTAAAAGAAATAAAGAGTAAAGAGAGAATAATGGAATTTGATTGTTTGTAAAAGAGAGAAATAGAAACAAAAATATATAAAAGGTGTGAAACAGAATACAAAGTCAATCCAAAAATATGCTAATTGAAAACGTTAACTCTCAACAACAGAGTAAGGAAAAATAGCTGTTTAAGAATGGTGCAAATGAGAAAGCATAAACAAATATGTACATGTACAAGTGTATGAATGTCCTTCATGTATCCATCAGTACACATAGAAAAACTAAAAAGAAAAAAAAATAGGATTGTTACTCAGAGTATGTGCTTGATGTCTGTTCCAAAGTGTCTTTCCATCTCTCAGTCTCCATTCTCCATGAGATTCTATGGGGAGCTGTGAGAGGTGTTGTCAGCTCCACCCCCAGGGTAGGTTATACAAGATGTTCTCAGGGGAGGCAGTGAGGTCCAATATTTTCCCCAGATGTTTCATTGCATGGGGAGTTACTGGGCATAAATAAATCAAAGCACACCTAGTACTATACACCCTTTTTTCCCAGGGCTACATTCATGGGGCAGGGAAGACAGTCATTTACCAGTTCTGTTTTTCCAGGGTACTGTTCTTTCTGACCTCCTAAGGTCTGCCCCCAAGCACCAAGCTTCATCACTCCTGCTCATTGAGATTTTGAAGCCACTGCCACTGATTTTGGTTACTGGTGTGTAAAGGGAAGAGAGGAGGACAGGTTCTCTTTGGCCGATCTGATGTGCATTACCGCCAGGAAAGATACTGTCCATGCCAGAAATCGTCTTGATTTTCTAGGCTCAGTTTAGGTCATGTGGCTGGTGTCTGACAGATTTATGTATCGGACTAAGCCTCAAAACATTGATCTAAGTTCCCAGTCTGAGTTGGTACCACTGCAGTGCAGATGTTTAAGTATGTCTCCAGCTTCAGCTCCCTGTACATAGTAGGCAGACCGGGGGTGACTTTCATGCCACAGTTTAATGAGTAGAGAAGCTTGAGTCTGCCCAGGGCAGGCGTGACACTCTGGTCCTAGATTCTGCATTCCAAGACTGTCTGCAGCAGTATTATTATTATTATTATTATTATTATTATTATTATTATTATTATTATTATATTTTTTAGTTTTAGGTGGACATAGTATATTTATTATTTTTACATGGTGCTGAGAATTGACAATGCCTCATGCATGCTAGAAAAACACTCTACCACTGAGCCACAACCCTAGCCCCTTGTCTGCAGCACTTTTCGGGCTTTCCTGTCCAGGTGTACTAATTTCCCCACTCACATCAAAACCTAAACTCCAGTTCTGTTTCTCATCTTTGTCTGATGCACCCCAAATTCCCCAATTTTCAAGGTTCTCTGTCTAATATTGAGTATCAGTGGCATACTTTTATCACACACCTCACAGAGAAACAGTTTTCTCACTTTCTGAGTCCCATGTGGTAGAGCTGCAAGAAAAGACACTTCCTGCTAATCCACCTTCATGTCTCCCCTTGTTTGACACTTATACCTTTGTGCTATTTTATGTGACAATGGTACAATTTTCTTTCCTTTTTGCAGATTTTAGTAAGGATTATGCTCATGGGACTAATGATTTAATTTTAAGTATCAAACTTTTATAATCCCCATGTTTATTTCTTGCATTTGATAAGTACAAAGTGGGAGATGTTAATGCATTCATTCCTTACCTGTCAGAAATGCAATTAATATTAATTCTAAAAATTTCTTCAAGTATGGGCCTGGAGGAATATTTTATAACAAAACATCAGAGTCATAAATTTTTAATATTTTATATTTCTGTTTTTGATTAAAATTATATTTTACTGTTTTCTTTAATAGTGAAAGAAAGTTCTAAATATGACTCATTTAGAACGTATGAATTTATAGATTTTTAAATAAAAAAAAATGTCTATTAACTAAGTGGATAGTGAAGGTAAAAGGATTTTTTGAGTATTCTATTCTGAGTCAGACACCACATTCAGTTAACACTTGTTTCCTAAAGTTGTCTTATAAGCACTTTGAAAGTACCTGTGTTATTATAACATGTTAATTACTCATAAAGCAACTGTTATTCCTAGAGTTTGACTATTTGTCCCACATTTGCCTAATTAGTAAGTTTCAAGCCTGTGTTTAGACTGTAGTCTTACCTGGCTGACAACACCATTGTGTTGTTCCACTGTCCAGGTTGATACTGAGATGTATCATCAGTTGTGTACCATCAATTTAGAAAGTCAAAGGCAGTTGTGTGTTAATTCTGAATTATATTTTACCTGAGAAGCTGGGTTATAGTCCAATATTTTGTTCTGACATTTACAGTTCCTCTGGTAACCATTTTTTTTTCTTAATACATCAAAACTTCTTAGGAAATCTCATAGAGCTATGGCCACATGGTTTTTAATAAACAAGATCAGGCAACTGCTGAAGAGAAATTATTTTTCTGGATGTGAAGATAACATTACTTAGACAATGTTTAATTAATTATATTAATCTTTAGAAGACACTCTAATTTTTCTACTTCCTGGTTTTCCAGTTAGTTTCTCTTCAATTACTACCCTTATCCATTTTATGAAGACCTTTATACTTTTTTCATTTTTCTATGACTATAATCTTTTATTTAATTTCTATTTTCTGTTTTCTTCTCTTTGTGTTTCTGTTTTATTTTGTCAATTGAATATTATATTTTTTCTTGATAAACTCAAAAGTTCAGAAATTTCATAATTTTAAGGAATTTTAGCAACTATCTAGTCTTTCAGCTTGTGTTTGACATGCTGACCAAATTATAGTTTTGAGAATGAACCTGAGTCTTACATATATATTAAAGGGACTTTTCTGAGTACAAACAATGATGACAATGAGATTTGAAATCCAGTTCCTTAATTCTGAGATTACTACATTTTCTGGTTATTGTTGTATGGTGAATTTTTTCATAATACATTGAGGATTGACTATAGGAACTCAACTAAAAAGTACAAGACTAGAATTTTTTAAGTGAACACAGTGATAGAAGATCAAAATTTAACTAGTGAAGGAAAGGGCTTTTCTGAAGAGTAACATCACTGTGTTGGGTAGGAATAAGGGTTTTAAAAAAAGAGAACAAAATCTTGGGGTTTATGGTAAGTTGATGAGCACAAAACAGGAATTAAGGACACAGAATATTAAAAGCCCTCTATAAAGTCTTATTAATACAAAATTTAGAGGAATTCCTAACAGCTTGTATTTTGCCTGTTTTCATCTATGTGATGCAAGAAAAGATTAGAGACTAGTGAAACAGGTTTTAGAATTTGTTAGAATATAGGGATCTGTTGCCCAATGCAGGTTTCCATTCACCTTTACTTTCTTTCCAACTTGCTGATGTTTTTATAATGTACATGCCTGCTGGGCAGGCAAAGTTATTACAAAGATTCATTTGAGTAGGTGGTAAGGTATTTAGACAGGCCAGTGATGGGGACTCCATTTAGTTTAACCTTGTGTCAAGAATCTGCATATTCAACGGATATAGATTTCAAGTTTGGAGACTGCCACTGAGTTTTGCAGATGAGGGACTGGGAAATGGATTCCCAGAGCAATGAGGACATATACATAATAGTTAGGGAAACAGAGGTACAATTACCAAGAATCTGCTTTTTTGGCAGTCATTCCCCTTGAGTTTCTGAGTGCCCATAGAGGTTTTAAAGTGCTTTTTTGTTTATGAAGACCTGAATAAAATGGGACCTATACGGGAAAAATCAATTTCATAATTTATTTCAATGTTTCTGACAAACATAATTTAAATAACATACATATTCACTTTTTAACTTCCAAAATTTTCTCAAGTTCCAGAGAACTCTGTGAACTGTTTGTGGGTAGAGGGAATGAATAATGTATTATTATTGGTGATTTTAATGCTGAAGAACAATATTGCTTAGTATTTGATTCCTGGATATTCATGAGAGGAAACTGTGCATCTTGATTTTTTTGTCTTGTGTTATCAGAGGTTTGTTTCAGTTAAGGTGAAAAAAAATGTCAGCCATTATGTGGGTTTTAAATTTAGCCTACAAGACAGGCAATTTGGAAGAATAAATTATTATGAAGTTCTGCTGATGTACTGGCTATTGCTCTGAATTGGAACTAAGAGTGCCTTCATTGAATATTTTATAGATTCACAACAGTAGAGGCAGAAAGAGGTGAATATGAGCCTTTTTTAAAATGGAAGTCATATTTTAATTGTATCAATCAAGAAATATCATTTAATTGGTTATACCTTAATTTAAACAGAGTTTATTTTAAAAAGAAAACTACTCATCGTTTTTGTTATATATTTTTGCTCTTAAGATCTACCAAAAAATCGCATATAGGTGATTACTGCTTTGTAATGGTTGAGGGCAGCTATGAAGCTTATATTAAGGTAAAGTGAACTTTTATAAAAACCTCAAGTCCTCACTCTGAATTTTGTGTTTTAAGATGCTAATGCTGAAAATTTAGCTATATTTTTTTCTTACATTTTATATGAAAATTTGCTAAGAATCTATTTTAGAGAATTTTGTTGAATTTTTTTAAAAATATTTTTTTGTATCAGTGTTCTCTTGGGGTCTTGGGGGCTGGAAGGAACAATTGGCTGGGAAATACATAGTGACAGGAAAATTGCATTAGAAAGAGCTTTCTACTGCAGTGGAAATATAATATTTATTCAAGGATTTTTTTGATCAGTTTACATTACTGTGGTTTTTATATCATTCTTACATAACTTATAATACTCATGCCTAAATTAATTTTTATAGAATTGTGGAATTTCCCTGGTGCCTTTACTTTTTAATGTAAAATATACATTGCACATAACTTTTTTTTTCACTTGGACCCTTGGTGTTTTGGTATCATAACATTTGAGGAGACCTGTATTCTTTATTTCTTTCCCTGGCTCTGTATTTATACTAAAGTAATATTGGAAATTGTGGCAACCCAGAAATCTAGAATCTATATATTAATACTTGTATTCAAAAGGGCTTGCATATCCATACTTTGAGTCTTTCCACTAAAAGTGACAGTAATTTAAAAAACTATAAGTAAATAGTAGAAAGATTAGTATAACAGAAGGAAGTACTAGATCTTGAATTAGAACAAATTATATTCTATGCTTTTATAATTGTATCCTAGTATATAATTTCTATTTTGTTGCATAACTGAAAAGAACCAATAAAAATTCTGAAAAAAAATGTGAGGTAATGAAATTTTCTAAAAATTTATTTGTCATCGAATTGAAAAATAGATGGTATGTGCAAAGTAATAACCAGTTTTGGAAGCAGAAACTCTCAATAATTGTATGGCAATTCTTTAGTTTCAGAATTGTTGTTTTTTCATTATAGTTTCTTAAAATATCCAAAATCTATGTCACACTCTGAAATTCCAAATTTTAGATGTTTCTGTAGTTACTTACTTAATGTTTATTGTAAAACACTACTATTTTTATGAACTAGTCCAGGTTAAGAAATATATTTGCAAATATTCTGGAGCAGCTATTATTTTAAATATAAATGACATCTTTTGTTTTTGAAGTGACTTTAATTTTATTTCAGTTATGAAGAGCCAAATATTATGTGAGTAAAATGGATGTAATTTTTATTTGGGGGATAAAAGTATAGAGCTCTCATATTGTGTTCCACTTAGAATGCTATTATGGTATTATGCATAACTTAACTGAGCTCATTTGGCCTGGAAAAATGCACCATTTCTAAAAGCTGGTGTTATATATAGTGTTGAACATGAGTAAATGTGGATAAAATAAATGTCTACTTGCTGAAATGTCCTAAATAGTGTAATATGCAAGAGATAACTAGTAATTAAGTATTGAATTCAAAAATATGCTTTAATTTTGCCTTCTCTTTTAATATATGGAATCTGAAAGTTTTGAGTAAGTTATCTCAAATTGGTGCCATAAAGGAAGAATAAACAAATTAGAGTAATGTCATAAATGTATTAGTAGGAACAAGAATATCCTCCAAGCCTGCTCCAAACGTGAGTTTAGATTTGGACTTTAGATGAAAATTTGCTAGTTTCTTCCTTCTTGCTTATCTTTTTAAAAATGACTTACTCCACTATTTTTTGTTACCTATGTCAAGCAAACCTGGTGAGGTGGTAGGGAGCACCACCTGGTTTATTCAGAAATATTGTATTGTTTTATATCTTATTATTTTGTTAATTTAATTATATGAAGGTACTGGAATAAAGAGAGCATGCATCCCTTTCTAAAACCATTACTTATTCTAATACTTAATATTTCCCTGAAGAAAACATCTTCAAAAGTAGTCTAAATAAAGATGGTTACGATTTTAATTTCACATCATTCAGCTTAAGAAAATAGTATAATGGATTTCAGCATTTTTGTAAAAATCAATTGGAGATAAGGGGACTGACATTTTGGAGATCTCTCTGTCACGGCTCATAATTCTTACCCCAATAGTAGGTATAGCTTATAAGTGAGAGAATTGTTGTTTGAGTATACATCAGAATTCTTATTCTGTTGTACCCTTCAGTAGTGGAGAACATTAATTATTTTGTCAACTTTGGTTCTTATTATACCTTAATTTTTTTTTCTTTGTAGAACATCCCAGAAGAAGGAGAAGAATTAATTAAAACTTCCAGACAATCCATGAAAGATGGTAAGCTATTTGAAGACTGCCTGAAATTGTGCTGCTTATTGACATTAAATTACAGAATTTTTATATACTGTTTATTTTGTTTTTATTTTCAGAAGAAAATGACTCTGGGAACCAAAAGAGTGGAAACTTACCTGAGAACAATAATCCTGCTAGTCACAAAAAGGAAATAGTTGAACCCATACTTGTGTAGGCAATCAGAATCAAGAATGATTGTCCTTCCATTCCATCACCTGACTCAAAGGTAATTTTTTTTTTAACATATCATCTTCCATGATGATGAACATGCTAGAAAGAAATAAGGCTACAAGGTTATAGTAGAAAACAAGGATAGCAACTGTTGAGGTATATGTATAGAATTAACATTGACAGAATGTGGTGGAAATAAAAAGTTCTTCAGTGTGCCCTTATGGAAGGAAAGAAATGGAAAAGAAGCCAAAAGAACAGCTTTATGAATATGAAGCTGAGAAAAGGCGATGCATACAAAGAATTAATTTATGAAGGGAAAGTTAAGTGTCCAGATAAATAATAGAGTCAAGATGGCTGATACTTAAAATAAGAAATATTGAAATTAATAAGAGCAGCAACTCAATATTAGGCCAAACATAGAAATGTTGAGGGAAGTACATGCGGGACATATAGAAGAATGTGTCATATGTGTCTATTATTTACTCTTGACTTCCTTGAATGACTAGGAGGCAGCGTGTGGGATTACAATCACAATTATTTTGTGATTATAATAAATAGAAAAATAAGCAAATAAATGTGGCATATTTTAGATGCTTAAGAAATCAACATTTCTCAGCAAAACCTTTTCTGTCAGTGCTTTAGAAGCTTGCAGGAAAATCCACATGTATGGAAAAGCTGACAATTTTTTTAATTGGATAGCTTTGATACTCTGCATGACTCATCTCCTTACTAAACTCACATTGTTCTTCAAATTTATTTCTTCAAGATTAAAAGGTTTTCAGAAAGGAACCGTTTGAATTTTCCAGTTTCCATTCATTGTGCACTATAGAGACGGATGGAAGTTGAGCTACAAATAAAACACCATTTGTTCTTGATACTTTAAACTTCACACACACAATCAGTTCTAAGTGTTCACTCTGATGTTTGTTCCTTGTAGAAGAAGCACTAAACAGTTACATGCAGGAGTAATTGATTTTTTAAATCTCCACTTTAGGAGCTATTTTAATAATTTCAATGTAATGAAAGTGCTGCAACATTTTTTTTCAATAGATTCCTTGGATCCTTGACACTTTTTATCTTCCCCTAAACGCACTTTGAATTGCAAGTTTGATTTACCTGTGTTTAAAATTTTTCAGACCGGAATAGTTTGAATTTTCAGATTTCAAATCGTTTTCAAATATACAGGTGGATGAATATAGATCTGCAACTGAAACAGGGATTTTGCTAGCTGGTTGAAACTTGACATTCACCCTCAGTTCTCAGTACACACTCTGTTTGTTTCTGTTTAAAGTATTCTTAGCACAAGCACACAGGAATAATTTTTACTAACTCGTTTTAGGAGGTAACAGAAAAATTCCATGTTCTGAAAAGATGTCACATTTGCTTTCATTAGATTTCTTTCATACTAGGTAGAATTCACACACTTTCTAAATCAACTTTGTACCTCAAGTTTGGGACTCCTAGGTTACATTATTTGCACACAGAAACAGTTTGAATCGTTAGGTTTTACTTTGTTGTGCACTATAAAAATTGGTAGAAATGGAGCTACATATCAAATATGATTGTTGTAGAAGCCTGTAATTTCACACACATAATGAGGTCTCTGTGTTCACACTGTGGTTTGTTCCTGATCAATGTAGCTCTAAGCAGAGGCAGAAAGGAAAAGCTTTCTGTATCAGCATTTCAGGATCTAGCAGAAAAATTTCAATACACTGAAAAAACTGCAACATTTTTTTATCATTGGATTTCCTTGATACTCAGCATGATTCACCCTTTAACTGTACCCACTTGGTACCACAAGTTTTTATCTGTTAGGCACAAAAGTTTGCACAGAGAAAGAGTTTGAATTTTCAGGTTTCACTCTGCACTATAGCAATGGATGGAAAGAGCACTACAAATCAAACATGGTTTTTGATAGATTCTTGAAACTTCACAAATACAATCAGCTTTTATTCTTCACTCTTGGTTTTGTCCTGGTTAATATAGCTCTAAGCTGAGGCTTGCAAGAACAGCTTGGTCTATCAGTTTTTAGGAGCAAACAGAAAAAACCCCGTGTACTGAAAGAGCAGAAAAAAAATTTCATTGGATTTCTTGATACTCTGGAGGATTCACATTTTCCCTAAATACACTTTGTTCTTTAAGTATGATCTCCTAGATTCAAAGGTTTGCAGATAGCAGATGTTTAAATTTTCAGATTTCACTTTAATTTACACTATACTGGTGAATAAAAATAGAACTACAAATCAAAAAATGTCTGTGCTAGCTGCTTAATCTTGGCATCCCAAAACACTTCTCATTGCTCATTATTTGCTTTGCTCCTTGTGGAAGTACTTATAACCGGAAGCAAGCAGGCAAAGCTAATACTACCTAGCTTTGGGAGTTAGCAGAAGGATCACAATGTACTGAGATGTACAACAATAGTTTCATTGGATTTCTTTGATACTCACCAGAGATAAACTTTTCACTGAATATAATTTTTAACCTATATTTGGGACTCTTAGGTTCAAAGGTTCACACACAGTTTCAGTTTGAATTTTCAGGATTCACTTTGTTTATCACTATAGAGTTGGATGGATATAGAGCTACAAATCAAACACTGTTGGTGCTAGATGCTTGAAATTGCACACACACAATCAGTTCTAAGTATTTACTGTGCAGGTTCTTTCCAGTCAAAGAAGCTTTAAGCAGAGGCAGGCAGGGACTGCTGTTTCTATCAGTGCTTTATGAGCTAACAGGAAAATTACAATGTACTGAAAGTGCTGCAACACATTTTTTATTTCATTTCTTTTATACTCAGCTGGATTCATCCTTTTCTTAAACACACTTTGTTCTGCAAGTTCTTTTCTCCTAGGTTCAATGGTTTGCAGACAGAAAAAATTTGAACTTTCAGGTTTCATTTCATTTTGCATGTGTTCTTGCACAAAAAATAGAGATGCAAATCAAACACTGTTAGTCCTAGCTGCTTTAAATGTGTAATACACAATGAGTTCTCAGTGCTCTCTCTGTGAGTTGTTCTTGATGGAAGCACTTCTAAGCAGAAGCACTAAGCAATCATTTTTACTAATTTGATTTAGGAGCTAGCAGGAGAGTCTCAATGTACTGTGGTGTAAAACAATAGTTTCATTTGACTTCTTTGATACTCGGCAGAGTTGACTCTTTCACTAAATATAATTTTTACTCCATGTTTGGGATTCTTAGGTGCAAAGGTTCGCACACAGTTTCAGTTTGAATTCTCAGGTTTCAATTTTTTTTTTTCACTATAGAGTTGGAAGGAAATAGAGCTATAAATCAAAAACAGTTTGTGCTAGATGCTTAAAATTTCACATACACAATCAATTCTAAGTGTTTACTCTGCAGTTTCTTTGTGGTCAAAGAAGGTCTAAGCAGAGGGAGACAGGAACTGCTGTCTCAGACATTTCTTTAGGAGGTAGCAGAAAAATTCCAATGTACTGAAAATGCTGCAACACTTTTTGCTTTCATTTCTTTTATACTCAGCTGGTTTCATGCTTTTCTTAAACACACTTTGTTCTGCAAGTTCCATTATCCTAAGTTCATCTGTTTGCAGAGAGGAACATTTTGAACTTTCAGGTTTCATTTCGTTTTGAACTATATACTTATACAAAAACAGAGATGCAAATCAAACACTGTTTTTGCTAGCTGCTTTAAACATGTCATACACAATCAGTTCTCAGTGCTCTCTCTGTGGTTTGTTTCTGATGGAAGCACTTCTAAGCAGAAGCATGCAGGAATAATTTTCACTAACTTTGCTTTAGGAGCTAGCAGGAGAATCCCTGTGTACTGAAAGAACTGCAAAATTTCATTTTATTGTATTTCTTTGATGCTCGGCATGGATCACCCATTCCCTTAACCCATTTTGTACCCTCATTTTGGGACTCTTAGGTTCAATGGTTTGCACACAGAATCATTTTGAATTTTCATTTTTCACTTTGTTTTGCATTATAGAGATGGATGAAAATAGAGCTTCAAGTCTGTACTCTTTGTTTTAGATTCTTGAAACTTCACACCCACCATCAATTCTCAGTTCTCACACTTTGGTTTGATTCTGGTAAATGTAGGTCTCAACAGGTGCATGGTGGAACTGCTTTTTCTATCAGTTCTTAAGGAGCTAGCAGGAAATTGCCTATATATTGAAAGAGCTGGAACAATTGTTTTATTGGATTTCTTTTATACTTCAAAGGATCCTTCCTTTCACTAAACACATTTTTTTTCTCCAATTTTGGTTCGCCTAGAATCAAGGGTTCCCAACCAAGGACAGCTTGAATTTTCAAGTGTTACTTTGTTTTGCACTATACATATGGATTAAAATAGAACTGCAAATGAAATACCAATTGTGTTAGCTGCTTGAAATTGTATATACACAGTAAGTTCTCTGTGGATTTTTTTTCTTATTTAAGTACTTCTAAGCAGAAACACTCAAGGACAGCTTTTACTCACTTGCTGTCAGAGCTAGCAGGAGAATACCAATGTACTGAAAGAGCTGCAACAGTTGTATAATTGAATTTCTTTGATCTTTGGCAGGGTTCACCCTTTCACTAAATGCACTTTTTTACCCAAAGTTTGGCAATTTTAGTTTAAATGGCTTACTGACAGGAAGAGTTTGAATGTTCAGCTTTCACTTTTTTGCACTATATAGATTGAGGGAAATAGAACTACAAATCAAATTGGTTTATGATAGATGATTGAAACTTCACACACACCATCACTACTGTGTTCATTTTGTGTTATTGTTTTTCTGATAAATGTAGCTCTAAGTAACAGCACACAGAAACAGCTTTTGCTATCATCTCTTAAGTTGCTAGCAGATAAATTCTCATGTACTGAGATAGCTGCAATTTTTCAAAAAGATTTATTTGATATTTGTAAGGATTCATAATTTCACTAAGCACACTTTGTTTTCCAATTTTGTTTCTGTTAGTTTCAATGGTTCTCAGACAGGAACAGTTTGAATTTTAATATTTCACTTCATTTTGCTCTATACAGATGAATG
The DNA here is from genome assembly GCF_047511675.1 of Marmota flaviventris. NCBI lineage: Eukaryota > Metazoa > Chordata > Mammalia > Rodentia > Sciuridae > Marmota > Marmota flaviventris. The sequence goes on from NW_027288260.1 coordinate 1,694,984, forward strand.
AAACTAGAGGTACTCAAACATGGTTTGTTCTAGCTGCTGGAATCTTGACATACACAATGAGTTTTCAGTGTCACTCTGTGGTTTGTATTAGGTTGAAGTATTTCCAAGCAGAAGCATGCAGGGACAGCTTTTAATCACACACTCTCAGAGATAACAGGATTATCCCAAAGTATTTCAAAAGCTGAAACAATATTTTTTTTTCTTGAATTTCTTAGATACTCAGCAGGATTTATCCATTTACTAAACACACTTTCTTCTCCAAGTTTTGTTATCCTAGGTTCATGTGTTTTAAGACAGGAAAAGATTGAATTTTCAGGTTTTACTTAATTTTGCACTGTGTAGGTGGATGAAAATAGAGCTGTAACTCAAACACTGTTTGTGCTCCCTGCTTAAAACCTGACATACACAATAAGTTATCAGTTCTCTCTCTATGGATTTTTCCTGTTTTGAAGTAGTAGTGAGCAGAAGCATGCAGGAACAGCTTTTACTGACTCACATTTTGAGCCGGCAGGAAAAACCCAATGTACTAAAAGAGCTGCAACAATTTTTTTTTTATTTCTTTGATACTCAGCAGGGTTCACACTTTCACTAAACCCACTCTATATCCCATGTTTCACACTTCTAAGTTCCATGGTTTTCACACAGGAACTGTTTCCATCTCACTCTATAGTGCAATACAAGTATTCACTCTTTGGTTTGTTCCTGGTCAAAGTAGCTCTAAGCAGAGGCACAGAGGAACAGCTTTCCCTAATAGTGCTTAAACAGCTATCAGGAAAATTCTTATATACTGAAAGTGCTGCACTCTTTTTTTCACTCTAGAGATTCTCTATCAGCCCTCAAGAAGCTCACAGAAAAATTCCCATGTACTGAAAGACCTGCAACAATTTTTTTTGTTTGATTTCTTTGATATTTGGCAGGATTAATCCTTTCACAAAACACAATATGTTCTCCATGTTGGTTTCTCCTAGGTTCAAGGGTTTGCAGACAGGAACACTTTGACTTTTCACATTTCACTTTATTTTGCAGTATACAGATGGATGAAAATAGAACTGCGTATCGAACATGGTTTTTGCTAGCTGCTTGAAACTTGACATAAAATCAGATCTCAGTGCTCTCTCTGTGGTTTGTTCCTGTTTGAAGTAATTCTAAGAAGAAGCACGCAGGGACATCTTTCACTAACTTGCTTTCAGAGCTAGCAGGAGAATGCCAATATACTGAAAGTGCTGCAACAATTTTTTCTATGGATTTATTTGATACAAGGGAAGATTCATTATTTGAAGAAACACACATGGTTCTCCATATCTGGTTCTCCTAGGTTCAAGAGTTCACAGAATGGAACAGTTTGAATTTCCAGGTTTCAATTCATTTTGTTCTATACATATAGATAAAAATAGAGCTCCAAATCAAACATGGTTTCTGCTATATGTTGAAATTTCAAACACACAATCAGTTCTAAATATTCACTCTATGGTTTGATCCTGGTCAAAGTAGTTTTAAGCAGAGACACCCAGGAACATCTTTCTCTATCACAACTTTAGGAGTCAGCAGGAAAATTTTCATGTACTTAAAGGGCTGAATATATATATTTGTTGGATTTCATTGATAGTCAGAAAAATTCGTCTTTTCACTAAATACACTTTGTTTTCCAAGCTCGGTTCCTCTTGGTTCAAGTGTACAGAAACAGAAATAGTTCAAACATGGTTTGTGGTAGATGCTTGAAACGTGACATACAAAATGAGTAATCAGTACTCACTCTGTGGTTTGTTCATGGTTGAAATAATTCTATGTAATAGCATGCAGGAACAGATTTTACTAATTCACTTTAGATAATAGCAGGAGAATCCCAATGTACTGTGTAGAGTGTCAGACATGACTACAAGCATGCTTGCAAATGAGACACCCTGCTGTCTTGGTTGAGCTTGCCTGAAAATGGGATGTTCCACCAACTTTTAGATGAAATAACTGTGAGAGTGCTTGCAAATGAGACGCCCTGGTGTCTTCAGTGAAGCTTGCCTGCAAACACGATGTTCTGCCAAGTGGTCTAGGAGGGCTCTGAGAAAATTTTTATCTGTTATTAACAAAGAGCAGAGCTCAGAATGCTCTGGTCCAAGAGTAGATTAAGCCATGAGAGGCAGGTTACTTCTGATTAGTAAGTTACTTCTGTATATTATGTTTAGCAAGCTTAAAGACTGAGTCATTGCTGTTGGAATGCTGCCTTCTTTGTTCACAACACTATAAAAAGACTGCTGTATTCAATGAAGGGGCTCCTTCTGCTTCTTCTTCATTGTTCATGCTGACCTGCATTTGAGTTATTTGTGGTACTTGGCATAGTCCACAGGATCCTGCACCAAAAGGGTAAGCACCCCGGGTAGAAAAATGAAGGGGGGACTTTCAGAATTAACATAGCACTGAAAAGGTATTCGACCCAGGTTGAGAAAACAAAAGGGAGATTTTCAGAATTAACATGGGATACTTCCAGTCCTTAAAGGAAAAATATGTGGAGTTACTGCAAGGATTATTATATTCCACAGGTATAAAACATCTCATAAGAGACTCAAGAAGTTATTTTAAATGATAGAATGTCATTGTTACAGGTTCCAGTATAAAACCAAGGTCCAGTTAAATTGAGAGAAATGGAAACTGGTTCAGAAAGAGCTCCATAAGCAGCATCAGGCTAGAAATGTTATTTCTTTAAGGATTTGAACACTGTGTAGTGCTATTACTCAAGCATTACAATTATTAGGGAGAAATAATAAAAAGGGTTCTAATCATGAAAGCAAAGTTGATACATCAGAATCTGATACTAAAGTTAATAAAATGGAGCCCAAGGAAAATATCTGTGATACTGCAGATGATTTTTCTACATCAAACCTGGAAAATGGGCTGGGGATGTGGCTCAAGCGGTAGCGCGCTTGCCTGGCATGCGTGCGGCCCGGGTTCGATCCTCAGCACCACATACAAACAAAGATGTTGTGTCTGCCGAAAAACTAAAAAATAAATATTAAAATTCTCTCTCTCTCTCTCTCTCTCTCTCTCTCTCTCTCTCTCTCTCTCTCTCTGAAAAAAAAAAACCTGGAAAATAAGGGGGATTCAGAAAGTTCAGATAGCAACTCTAGTATGAAACAAATAATGGAGGCCTTTGTGGAAAAAATGAAATTAAAAAATCAATGGTCCTCTCTTAAACCTACTGTTCTTCCTAAGGCTTCTCTCTTTCAAATGACAAAGTCTAAAGTTGATGTGGGTAGAGAACAATAGTGCTTTTCATTTCCTCTTACTATGATATATGATGATGATGATCTTACAGCTTCCCATGGCTGTTTTGTTAATCCACCACATTTATTTTCTATAACTAGAAAACAAAACCTTCATAATCTCCAAATGATTGATTATAATTACACTGCATTGGAATACAAGTTTATAAAGAATTTAAAAGCTGCAATCTCTCAATATAGCACTTAGTGTCACTTTGTACTAGGTATGTTAGAAAATTTGGGAACTTCTAAATTACTTATTCCTTTGGACTGGGAGGCATTAGTAAAAACAGTTTTAGGAGGATCTCAGTGGTTATAATTTGGAAGTTGGTGTGAAGATGAGGCATGAAAACCAGCAAGAGAGAATGAGACTTATAATCCCCCTGGACCTATGGAGTATAAGTTAATGGGGGAAGGTAATTACTGTGCATTTAGAGAGCAGGCTCAATATACAGATCAAGATATCCAACCAGTTTGACAGGTTTTCTTGAGAGCTTGGAGACGTGTAATACCCAATGGTCAAGCACAAACTTCCACCATTAAAACCATATAAGGGGCTACTGAATCTTATACTGATATTCTTGCAAGACTGTGTAATGCTGTAATGATTTCAGTGGGTCAAGATCAAATAGCAAAGCTATTATTAAAAACATTAGCATTTAAAAATGCAAACCCTGAATGTAAGCATATTTTTAGACCATTAAAAGAACAAACAAAACTACATTGAGTGAATATATGAGAGCTTGTTCTGGAGTGGGAGGGATTGAACATCAAACTTCCATATTTGCTGCAGTCATAGCTGCAGCCTTTGAACCCAATAAATCGGGAACTTTTTTCAATTGTGGAAAAGTAGGTCATTTTCAAAAAGATTGTTGCAAACCTGAACTCGAAGTAGACTAAACTAATTACCGTCCGGTCATTTTTTCTAAGACACTTGCTTTTTCTTAGATTCTATATTTTTTGAGCTCATGATTTTGATCCTACAAACCTAGGTTAATGTTTTCATAATCAGTTCTATTTTTAATCAACTGTGGAGTTTTTAAATATTGCAGTGGAGATTTCACCTGAGAAAAGCTACAAGGCCTTTAATATTGTGTTATGTGTGCACCATTGTGTTATGTGTTGTGTGTCTGTATGTGCATATGTCCATATACCATGTACATGATAGGAAGATTGGCAGATATATGAGGATCACTCATAAAAAAATTAAAAAAGATGAATCCAAATATTTTTGATTCACGTGATTTAAATGGTTCAATATAAATTGGGTGAACAAAAAACTTGTAAGCTTAATTTTCAATGCATCTTATTTTTCAAAATAAATAAGATGTCTTTAAAATTGAGCTTAAAAGTTTTTCTAGGTGTTCAAAAATAGTAATAAAATGTTGATGTCTATGAAGTGTCTGATATGCTTTAGTTCTAGGACTTTTTTTCAACAGGACTTTTCTTCTACAAGGAAGAAATGGCTAACACTGTTCATTACGCTTGTCTGATGTTTTGATAAAATAAGGAAAGTAAATTAGACATAGGATTACTCATTTATAAGTACTTTTGTTAAATATCTGATTGATTAACCAAGTTAATATGCTAAATGTTAAATATACCATTGGGTACTCATAACTCCTTGCATTGCATTGGGTAACATTATTGATGATATTGTAAGTTGGTAAATGTAGAAAAAAAAGATATATAGTTGCTTTGTCATCCCTGATACTTAGACACTGTGTTTTCATGAAATGATAAACAGATGTGATTCTAGATACAAGAGTTTATACAAGATCTCTTTATACAAAAGTTCAAAATTTCAACTGCTTCAATTAAGAGTACTGTAAGTAAAAACAAGTATTTCTTTTTATTAATATAAAATAATCTGCCTAAAATTTACAAGGAATTTAAACTTAGAAATTTCAAAAATTTATAAGTATTGTTTTAAAATGTGAACAGAAAAAAAAAGTTAACAGATGGAAAGGAAAATAATATTAGAAGGTTCTAGATTTGAAAATCATATTTAATAGAAAAAAGGGGTGTTTCTTTATAAGAGATACTTTATGTGATAAAGTAAATAAGACTTTTTAAGTAATTGATAAAGAAGGTCTGTGTAAGTTTGTCTTCACAATCAGTCATATGTTAAAAGGACAAAGATTTCTTAAAACATTAGTTTACCCATAACCTTGTGTTTTAATCAGTTGTTTTTCTTATTTCCAGAGCAAGTAATCTTACAGAAATTAAGAATAGTGTTTTTTAGAGAATGGTACCATGTTATTTCTTTAAAAGCTAAACTTGATTAATATAAAAACATAAATGTAATTGTGGTGCTATTAATATGTTCTTATCTTCCATATATACAAGTCTATATGGTAGTAGCTTTAAAAGAGCAGTATATCAAACTAGTGTTCTAAAGTAGTATGAAATTTTAGGCTTAAGAGGAAAGAAATATTGGAGATTTATTTATATCATTTGATGTTCTATTACTGGACCTGTTATCAATAAGATATTTAAAGTTTTATGTTACTTTTTACACTGATGTACAACTTAAATGTGTGTTTAAGTTAATGAGAGAGTAATCTGCATTATGGTTAATATTGTAACACACAAAAGTACTTTTCTATTTTTTACAAAATGTTTAAATCTTTCAGCCTTTCTTTATTTCATGTTTTAAATGTTATATCATATTATGTTAGCTAATATTTACGTGAACTTGAGCACAATTTATTTGAGCTTTATAAAATGATGTTCAAAAAGCAAAGATCAACCTCCAAACTACAGCATTTTACTTAATATTTATTAAAAGCCCCACCTTGCTTAAGATAAGGCTCTGTGTCCCATTCCACTTCATCTGAAAATGACTACAAAAGAAGTATGCTAGATTTCAGTACATTTAAGATTGTGTCCCAAAGTTGGTTTTTGTCAAAATTACTAGGATCTCAAAGAGGGGAAAAATGGCTATGGCTTATATACCTTAAAATATACTTAATAAAATCTTACTAACTTTAAATTTTTAAATGTTTGGTCAGCTTCTGAGGTTCCTGCAGCCCTGCAACATTTCTCAACATTTAAATCACAGCCATTATTTCAAAAGTCAGAAATACCTATATGGTACAGGCATGAAAATAAAGTGTGGATTTTTGGGTCATTGCACCATATGGGAACAGGGTTTGCTTTTATTTCTACAGGCAAAATGCCTTTTTAGGTACCTTCAGGACTTATCAAATTGCAGAATGAGTGACCCATTTGTCAGACAATTTCAGGAGCTGGCAATGCAGAGAACCTCTACGATGGTGACAGAAACAGCAGAATCCCCAACATGAGGACAGATGTAAAGGTTGACTCAAGAAGCTGAAAAAAATCTTCTATTAGCTATGCTTGCAATTATTAATTTCCAGGTAAGTACAGTTTCTGCTCATTCTTTTGATAATTTGGCCTATGTTCCTAATCCTCCTTCAGTGCATGCTGTTTCCTGGGGAGAACTTGATGTTTGTGTATGTACTGATAATATTAATTTCTTCCCTCCTCCAGTATTTGGGGGAATTGAAGATATACCATTCCATAAAAATCTGTGTAATATTTCTAATATAACTGTAGCTGTTGAAGGAGTTCCATTGTGTAAAGGGGCTTGTTTTTTTCTGTTTACTTCTTATAGCACATAATGATTCTCATTCTTATATTACTTGGGGAACATTATCATGTGTAGACTGTTTTTTTTTTTTTTTTTACTCAATGTATAGATAGAACTAATTGGGATTTAATAGAATTTAATAATTATTCTTAGTTATTGTTAAAACTCACATGGAACTGTGGAAGCCTGTTAATTTGACTTGGCCTTGGTCTGATCCTTTGTCTGTTACTAATTTGTTCAATGCTGTTCAAGTTTTGTTACACTGCTCATGACAATTTATAGAAATAGTTATAGCTTCAATCCTTGCAGTTGCTTCTGTAAATGCCACAGCTATGATAGCTGGCATTGCTTTGATTCAAGAAATTCAAACTGCGGATTTCATGAGTATATGGGATCAAGATGCTCATTTATTATGGCAACAACAAAAGGTTTTAGACTCTCAATTGAATACAGATGTGATAAATCTACAACATAGTGTTTCCTGGCTTGGCAATCAAGTAAGTATTTTGGCTACCACAAGTGTTTTGAAGTGTGACTGGGATTCTTCTCATATTTGTGTGACTCCTGTGCCATGTAATACAAGTGATTCCAGGGATACTTTTAAAAGATGGTAAAATGGACATCAAAATTTAACTTTAGAAATTATGAATTTGGAAAAAACTATTATGAACACCTTTAGTAAGACATTACCTGAATTGACAAGATCTGACCTCTTACAAGAATTGTCTTCAAATATTGCTAATTTGAATCCTTTATGTCATTTCTCTACCTTGTTGTCAACTTCTTTTGGTAACACTGTAACAATTTTTGTTTTATGTTTTGTTTTATATAGTCTTCCAAAGTTGGAAAAAGTGAAAGCAATTGAAACATAAAATTTCTCTAATTGTTTCTGCTTTGACTCATTTACAGAAACAAAATGAAGGCAATATAGAAAATCAGACATGACTATGAGTGTGCTTGCAACAAGTCGCCCTGCTGTCTTGGTGGAGCTTGCCTGCAAAAAGGATATTCAGCCAAGGTTTAGATAAGGTGACTGTGAGCATGCTTGCAAATGAGATGCCTTGCTGTCTTTGATGGAGCTAGCCTGCAAACCGGATGTTCTTCCAAGTACAGTAGGAGGGCTCTGAGAAAATTTTATCTGTTGTTAGCAAAGAGCAGAGCTCAGAATGCTCCAGCCCAAGAGTAGATTAAGCCATGAGAAGCACATAACTTTTGATTAGTAAGTTACTTCTGTATATTATGTTTAGCTAGCTTAAAGACCTGAATCATTGCTTTTGGAATGCTGCCTTTTTTGTTCACAATACTATAAACAGACTGCTGTATTCAATAAAGGGGCTTCTGCTTCTTCTTCCTTGTTTATTTTGACCTGAGTTTGAGTTATTTACAACATTAGTGAAAGAGCTGCTACAATTTTTTTTAATTGGTTTTCTTTGATACTTGGTAGGCTTCATCCTTTCCCTATCCCCACTTTGTTACCCAAGTTTGGGAATCCTAGGTTCAACAGTTTTCACACAGGAAAAGTTTGGATTTTAAGGTTTCACTTTGTTTGGCAATATAGAGATGGATGGATATAGAACTACAAATCAAATATGGTTTTTCTAGATGCTTGAAACTTCATGCAAACAACCAGTTAAAGTGTTCACTTTGTGATTTGTTCCTGGACCAAGTAGCTCTAATCAGAGGCATGCAGGAACAGCTTTCTATATCAGTGCTTTATGAGATAGAAGAAGAATTTCAATGTACTGAAAGAGCTGCAAATATTTATTCATTGAATCTCTTTAATACTTGGCAGCATTAATTTTTTCACTAAACACACTTTGTTCTCTAAGTTTACTTCTCTTAGATTCAATGGGTTGCAGAGAGAAACATTTTGAATTTTCAGGTTTTATTTTGTTTTGCGCTACACAGGTGGATGAAAATAGAGCTGCAAACCAAAAAAAGTGTTTACTAGCTGCTTGAACCTTGACATACAAAATTAGTTCTCAGTGCTCATTTTGAGGTTTGTCTGTGTTGAAGTTCTTTTAAGCAGAACTACACAGAAAAACTTTTAAGAACTTGCTTTAGGAGCTTCCAGGAGAATCCCAATATACTGAAAGAGCTGCAAGAATTTTTTCATAGGATGTATTTGATACTCATCAGGGTTCAAAATTTCACTAAACCCAAATTGTACCCCAAGTTTGGGACTCCTAGGTTCAACCGTTTGTACACAAGAACAGTTTAAATTTTCAAGTTTCACTTTGTTTTGCATGATACAGATGGATGCAAATAGGGTTACAAATCAAACATGGTTTGTGCAAGATGCTTCAAACATCACTTAAACAATCAGTTCTAAGTGAACACTCTGTGGATTGTTCCCATGTACTGAAAGAGCTATAAATTGTTTTCATTGTATTGCTTTGATACTCAGCAGAATTCATTCTTCCATGAAACACTTTATTCTCCAAGTTTGGTTCACCTAAGTCCAAAGGTTTGTATAAAGGAAGAGATAGAATTTTCAAGTTTCACTTCATTTTGCACTATGTAGGTGGAAGAAAATAAAGCTGCAAATCAAATACAGTTTTTGTTAGATTCACACACTCAATGTGTCCTAAGTTTTCACTCTGTGTTTTTTTCCTGGTGAAAGTAACTATAAGCAGAAGCATGCAGAAGTGGGTTTTTATCAGTGCTTTAGGAAATAACAGGAAAATGAGAATGTACTGAAAGAGCTTCAATTTTTTTTCCCTTGGATTTCCTGATAGTTTGCAGACTTCATACTTTCACTAAATAATCTTTGTTCCCCAAGTTTGGTTCTCCTAGGTTCAATGGTTTACAGAAAGGAACATATTGAATTTTCAGTATTCATGATATTTTGCACTATACACATGGATGGAAATAGAGCTACAAATCAAAAAATGTTGGTGCTATATTCTTGAAACTTCACAAACACAAGCAGTTCTATGTTTTCACTCTGTTGTTTGTTCCTGGTCAAGTAGCTCTAAGCATAGGGATGCAAAAACAGATTTTATTATCAGTGTTTTAGGAGCTATAAGGAAATTTCACATGGAAAGAAAGAGCTGCAAAATTTATTCTTTTGATTCCTTTGGTACTAAGCAAGACTCATCCTTGCACTAAATACACTTTGTACCCAAGTTTGATTCTCTTTTGTTCAATCGTTTGCAGATAGGAGCATTTTGAATTTGCAGGTTTCTCTTCATTTTGCACTATAGAAATGGAAGGAAATAGAGCTGCAAATCAAATACAGTAGGTACTAGATGCTTGAAACTTCAAGCACCCAATATAGTCTAAGTGTTCACACTATGGTTTGTACCAGGTGAAAGAAGCTCTTAGTGGAGGCCAGCAGAAATGGCTTTCTCTATCAGTGCTTTAGAGCTACCAGAAAATTTCCCATGAACTGAATAAGCTGCTATTTTTTTTTTATTTCTTTGATACTCTACAGGATTCATCCTTTCACTAAACAAACTTTGTTCTCCAAGTTTGGTTCTCCTTGGATCACAGTTTGCAATCAGAAGCAGTTTCAATTTGCAGGTTAAACGTCATTTTACACTGTAGTGGTGGGTGGAAATAGAACTGCAAATCAAACACTGTTGGTGCTAGAAGCTTTAAATTTCATACATCCAATCTTTTCTAAGTGGTCACACTGTGGTTTCTTCCTGGTGAAAGTGGCTCCAAGAAGAGGCACGAAGAAATGTCTTTCTCTATCAGCACTCTAGGAGCTAACAGGAAATTTCCCATGTACTGAAACAGATGCAAATATGGTTTTATTGGATTTACTTGATACTCGGCCAGATTCATCCTTTCACTAAATACACTTTTTTTTTTTTTTTGGCCCATATTTGGTTCTCCTGTGTTTAATGGTTTGCACACAGGAACAGTTAGAATTTTCATGGTTCACTTCATTTTGTATTATACAGTTTGATGGATATAGAGCTGCAAATCAAACATGGTTTGTGCTAGATGCTTGAGACTTCACACACCCTATCCATTCTAAGTTTTCACTCTGTGGTTTGTTCCTGGTAAAAGTAGCTCTAAGCAGAGGCAAACAGAAATGACTTTCTTCATCAGTGTTTTTGGAGCTAACTGGACAATTCCCATGTACTGAAAAAGCTGCAATTTTTTTTGCTTTGGATTTTTTGATACTCTGTTGGATGCATCCTTTCACTAAACACACTTTGTTCCCCAACTTTGGTTCTCCTTGGTTGAATGGTTTGCAGAGAGTAAGAGTTTGAATTTTCAGTTACACTTCTTTTTGCACTATAGAAATGAATGGAAAGAGAGATGCAAATCGAATACAGTTGGTGCTAGATGTTTGAAACTTCACACACCCAATATGTTGTGTGTGTTTACACTATGGTTTGTACCAGGTGAAAGAAGTTCTAAGTAGAGACAAACAGAAATGGCTTTCTCTATAAGTGCTTTAGGAGCTTCCAGGACAATTCCCATGTACTGAAAGAGCTGCTAAAATGTTTTCATTGAATTTCTTTGATAGTGGACAGGATTCATTCTTTCACAAAACACACTTTGTTCCCTGAGTTTGATTTTTCTATGTTCCAAGGTCTGAAGACAGAAACAGTTTAAGTTTTCAGTTTCACTAAATTTTGCACTATACTGATGGATATAAATTGAACTTCAAATTAAACATGGTTGATGCTAGATGCGTGAACCTTTATACAGCCAATCCATTCTAAGTGTTCACTCTTTGGTTTGTTCCTGGTTAGAGTGGCTCAAAACAGAGGCATGCATAAATGCATTTCCCTATCAGGACTTTAGGAGCTACCAGGACACTTCATATCTACTGAAAAAGCTTCAAAAATGTTGTCATTCAAATACTTTGATACTCGGAAGGATTTATACTTTCAAGAAAAACATTTTATTCCACAAGTTTGATTATCCTAGGTTCAATGGTTTGCAGACACAAGAAATTCAAATTTTCAGCATTCACTTCGTTTTGCATTAAAGAGGTGGATGGAAATAGAGCTTCAAATCAAATATAGTTGGTGCTAGATGGTTGATACTTCACACACCCAATCCATTCTAAGTGTTCATTCTGTAGTTTGTTCTTGGTGTAAGTAGCTTCAAGCAAAAAAGGCACGCAGAAATGGCTTTCCTATCAGTGCATCAAGAGCTATTAGGACAATTCCCATGTACTGAAAGTACTGCAAATTTTTTTTTGTTGGATTTCTTTGATACTTTACTGGATTCATCCTTTCAAAAAACACACTTTGTTTACCAAGTTTGTCTCTCCTATGGTGAATGGTTTGTAGACAGCAAAAGTTTGAATTTCATGAAGAAAATAAGCTGCAAATCAAATATGGTTTGTGCTAGATGCTTGAAACTTCACACACAGAGAGAATTGTAAGTGTTCATTCTGTGGATTGTTCCTGGTGAAAGTAGCTCTAAGCCAAGGCATGCAGAAATGGCTTTCTTTTTCAGCACTTTAGGAGCTACCAAGAAAATTCCCATATACTGAACGTGCTGCCAATTTTTTTGTTGGATTTCTTTGATACTCATCAAGATTCATGCTTCCCCTAAATACCCTTCTATCCTCATATTTGGATCTCCTTTGTTCATCACTTTGCAGACAGGAAATTTTCAAGTTTCACTTTATTTTACACTATACAGGTGAGTAGAAATAGAGCTGCAAATCAAATACTGTTGGTGTTAGAGGCTTGAATCTTTACAAACCAAGTCTGTACTAAATGTTCACTCTATATCTTGATCCTGGTGAAAGTAGCTTCAAGCAGAGGAAGGTAAAAATGTCTATTCTATCAGTGCTTTAGGAGATACCAGGACAATTCCAATTTACTGAAATAGCATAAAAATGTTGTCATTCCAATGCTTTGTTACTCAGAAGAATTTTCCCATACTTTCACAAAACACCTTTGTTCTGCAAGATTGATTTTCTTAGATTAAATGGTTTGTAAAGAGAAATAGTTTGAATTTTCAGGTTTCACTTCATTTTACACTATACAGGTGGATGGAAATAGAGCTGCAAATCAAATATGGTTTGTGCTAGATGCTTGAAACTTCACACACCCAATCCTTTCTAAGTGCTCATTCTGTGGCAAAAGTAGCTCTAAGCAGAGGTATACAGAAATGGTTTTTTTATCAGTGCTTTAGGAGTGACCAGGAAAATTCCCATGTACTTAAAGTGCTGTAGAATTTTTTTCTTTGGATTTATTTGATACTTGGTAGGATTTTTCCTTTCACTAAATGAACTTTGTTCTCCATGTTTGGTGTTTATATTTTCAATGGTTTGTAGACATAAACAGTTTGAATTTGCAGATTTCACTTCATTTTCCTCTATACAGGTGGATGGATATACAGCTGAAAATCAAACACAGTTTGGGCTGGATGCTTGTAACTTCACACAACCAATTCATTCTAAACGTTGACTCTGAGGTTTGTATTTGGTGAAAGTAACTCAAAGCAGAGACACTCAGAAACAGCTTTATTTATTAGTGCATTTGGAGCTACCAAAAAAAATTCCCATGTACTGAAAATGCTGCAAAACTTTTTTCATTGGATTTCTGTGATACTTGGAAGGATTAATCCTTTCACTAAACACACTTTGTTTCCCATATTTGGTTCTTCTTGTTCCAATGGTTTGCAGACAGGTACCATTTGAATTTTCAGGTTTCACTTCATTTTACAGCTTCAAATAAAATATTGTTGATGCTAGATGCTTGAATCTTCACTCACCCAATCATTAATTTGGAATCCTAGGTTCAATGGTTTGCACACACGATGAGTTTGAATTTTCAGAATTCACTTTGTTTTCCACAATAAAGAAGAATGAAAATAGAGCTACAAATCAAACATGGTTTGTGGTAGATGCTTGAAACGTCACACACACAATCAGTTCTAAGTGTTCACTCTCTGGGTTCTTCCTCATCAAAATAGCCCTGAGAACATGCACTTAGGAACAGCTTTCTCTATCAGTGCTTCAGGAGCTAACAGAAAAATTCTCATATATGAACGAGCTACAACAATGTTTTTATTGGATTTTTTTAAAACTTGGAAAGATTTATCCTTTCACTGAACACACTTTGTTATCCAATTTTGATTTTCCTAGATTTAAGGGTTTGCAGAAAGCGTTTGGATTTCTTTGATACTCTTCTTGGTTTACCCTTTCAATAAACCAACTTGATACCCAAAGTATGAAACTCCTAAGTTTAATTGTGGTCACACAGGAAAAGTTTGAATTTTTACGTTTTACTTTGTTTGGCACTATAGACATGGAGGAAATACAGCTAAACATCAAACATGTATTTGGCTCGCTGCTTGAAACTTGACATACACAATCAGTTCTTAGTGCTCACTCTGTTGATTGTTTTTGGTTTATTTACTACTATGAAAAAGCATGCAATAACAGCTTTTACTATCTCACCTTAGTAACTAGCAAATAACTCACAATGTACTGAAAATGCTGCAACAATTTTTTTTTATTGGAATACTTTTATACTCAGCAGGGTTCAAAATTTCACTAAACCCACTTATAGCCCAAGTTTTGGATGTCTAGGTTTAATAGTTTGCACACAGAAACAGGTTGAGGTTTCAGGTTTCACTTGGTTTGGCATTACAGAGATGGAAGCAAATAGAACTAAGAATTAAAGATGTTGTCTGTTACGTGCTTGAAACTTCACACACACCATCAGTTCAAGGGTTCACTATTTGGTATTTTCATCATCAAAATAGCTCTAATCAAAGGCACTCAGGTACACCTTTCTCTAAGAGCGTTTTAGGAGCTTGGAGGAAAATTCACATGTACTGAAAGAGCTTTCATAAATTTTTCATTGAATTTTTTTATACTCAGATACATTCATCATTTCACTAAACACACTTTGTTCCTTAAGTTTAATTCTCCAAGTTTCAAGTGTTTGCATACAGGAACAGTTTGGATTCTCTTGATTTTTTTTTAGTTTTTCACCATACACGTGGAAGAAAATAGACCTGCAAATCAAACACTGTATGTTCTAGCTGCTGAATCTTGACATACCCAATAACTTCTCAGTGCTCACTTTGAGGTTTGTTTATTGTGTAAGTGCTTCAAAGCTAAAGCACACAGAAAGAGCTTTTACTAACATGCTTTAGGAGAAAGCAAGAAAATCCCAATGCAGTGAAAGAGCTGCAACAATTTTTTTGTTGAATTTCTTTGATACTCAGCAGGTTACACCCTTTCATAATCCCATTTTTTCCCCAAGTTTGGCACTTCTAGTTCCAAAGGTTTGCACACAAGAAGGATTTGAATATTCAGGGTTCACTTTGTTTTCCACTATAGACATAGATGCAAATAGAACTTCAAATAAAACATGGTTGTTCATAAATAGTTGAATCTTCACACACACAATCAGTTTTATGTGGTCACTCTATGTTATTTTTTGGTCAAATAAGTTTTTTAAGAAGAGGCACACAGGAACACCTTTCTCTATAAACTCTTTCAGAGCTAGCAAAAAATATGCAATGCAATTAATGAGCTGAAACATTGTTTTCATTGATACTCAGCAGGATGCATCTTTTCATGAAACACATGTTGTTCTCCCATTTTGGTTCTTCTAGGTTCAATGGTGTGAAGAAATAAACAGTTTGAATTTTCAGGTTTTACTTCATTTTACTCTATACAGGTGGTTGAAAATAGAGCCTCAAATCAAACACAGTTTTTGGTAGATGCCTAAAACTTGACATACACAATCATTTTTCACTTGTCACTCTGTGGTTTTTCCTGGTGAAAGTACTTCTAAGAAAAAGCAAGCAGGAACAGCTTTTACTAAGTTGCTTAAGGAGCTAGCAGGAGAATCCTAATATACGGAAAGAGCTGCAACAATTTTTAGTTTGTATTTTTTGATACGTGGCTGGGATCACTCTTTCAATAAACACACTTTGTCCCTCATGTATGCAACTCCTAGTTTCAATGTTTTGTAAAGAGGAATACTTTGAATTTTCTGGTTTCACTTTGTTTTGCACTGAAGCTACAAATCAAACACGGTTTGTGCTAGATGCTTGAAACTTCACTCACACAATCAGTTTTCAGTAGTCACTCTGTGATTTGTTCCAGGTTGAAAAATTTCTTTCTTTCTTATTAGTTGAAAAATTTCTAAGAAGAAGCACTCATGAACAGCTTAGACTTACTAACTTTAGGAACTAGCAGGAGAATCACAATTTACTGAAAAAGCTACAACAATTTTTTTTCTTAGAGTTATTTGATACTCTGAAGTGTTCCCCCTTAAACTAACAATATTGAAGCCCAAGTTTTGGACTCCTAGGTTAAATGATTTACACACAGCAAAACTTTGAATTTTCTGGTTTCCCTTTGTTTTCCACAATTGAGATGGATAAAAAGAGAGCTACAAATCAAACATGGATTGTGCTATATGCTTGAAACCTCACACCCACAATCAGTTCTAAGTGTTCACTCTGTGGTTCTTTCCCTGATCAAAATAGTGCTAAGCTCAGGCACAGATTTCTCTATCAATGCTTCAGGAGCTAGCAGGAAAATTCCCATTTATGAATGAGCAGCAGCAATTTTTTATTGGATTTCTTTTATACTCAGAAGGATTTATCCTTTCACTGAACACACATTGTTCTCCAATTTTATGTGTGAAATCTGTGATGTTTTAAGCTACTATCAGAAACCATCTTTGACTTTGAGCTTTATTTCTATCCATCTCTGCAGTGCCAAACAAATGTTCAATCATTTGAAGAAGGAAAAGTTTGAATTTTCTGGTTTCACTTTATTCTGCATTATAAAGGTGTTTGAAAATAGACCTTCAAAGCAAACACTGTTTTAGTTAGCTTCTTAAAACTTGATACACAATAAGATTTCAGTGGACACTCTGTGGTTTCTACTGGTTGAAGTACTTTGAATCAGAAGCAAGCAGGTTCAGCTTTTACTATGTTCCTTTAAGATTTAGCAATAGAATGCTAATATACTGAAAGAACTGCACCATTTTTTATTGAATTACTTTGATACTTGTGAGGGTTCACCTGTTCAATTAGTCAACTTGATACTCCATGTTTGGAACTACTAGTTCAATGATTGGCACACAAGAAAAGTTTGAATTTTCAGGTTTTACTTATTTGGCATTATAGACATAGATGGAAATACAGCTATACATCAAACACGTTTTGGCTACCTGCTTGAAACTTGACATGCACAATAATTTCTCAGTGCTCAATCTGTGGTTTGTTCCCAGTTGATATGCTATTGTGTAAAAACATGCAGTAACAGATTTTACTATCTCACCTTAGTAGCTAGCAGGAGATTTAAAAATCTACTGCTAATCCTGCAACAATTTTTTTCATTGGATTTCTTTGCAGAGTTCAAACTTTCACTCAACTCATTTGAAGCCCAAATTTGAGAATCCTAGTTTTAACAGTTTGCATTCAGGAACAGTTTGAGGTTTCAGGATTCACTTTACTTGGCACTACAGAGATGGTTGGAAATGGAGCTAAAATTCAAAGATGGTTTCAGCTAGGTGCTTGAAACTTCATAAACAGCATCAGTTTTAAGGGTTTACTATATTGTATTTTCATCTTCAAAAAAGCTCTAATCAAAGGCACCCAGGAACTGCTTTATCTAAGAGCATTTTAGGAGATAAGAGGAAAATTCACATGTACTGAAAGGGTTTTAATAAATTTTTTGTATTTTTTTTGATACTTCAAAAAAAGATGCTGAAATCTTGACATACACAATGACATCACAGTGCTCAGTTTGTGGGTTTTTCCTTGTGTAAGTAATTCAAAGGTGAAGCATGCAGAAACAACTTTTACTAACTCACTTTAGGTGATAGCAAGAGAATCACAAAGTACTGAAAGAGCTGCAACAATTTTTTTGGATGGATTTCTTTTTTTTTGGGAGAAAATGTGGATGGATTTCTTTATACTTGTCAGGGTTCATCTTTTCAATAAACCCACTTTGTTTCCCATGTTTGTCACTTTTAGGCTCAACAATGTGCACACAAGGACTATTTGAATTTTCATGTTTCACTTTGTTTTGCACTATTGACATGGATGCAAATAGAAATTAAGAACAAACATTGCTTTTGCTAAATGCTTGAAACTTCACACACACAATCAGATTTATGTGGTCACTTTATTGTTTTTTCAGGTCAGAGAAGTTTTACAAAGAGGCACACAGGAAGAGCTTTCTCTATCAGCTCTTTCAGAGCTAGCAGAAATATCCAAATCTATTAATATGCTGAAACATTTTTTTCAATTGATTTCATTGATACTTAGTAGGATGTGTCTTTTCATGAAACAAATGTTGTTTTCTCATTTTATTTCTTCTAAGATTAAGTGTGTAGAGAAAGGGACAGTTTGAATTTTCAGGTTTCACTTCATTTTACTCTATACAGGTGGATGAATATAGAACCTCAAATAAACACGATCTCTGGTAGAAGCTTAAAACGTGACATACACAATCAGTTTTCACTTGTCACTTTGTGGTTTTTCCTGGTGGAAGTATTTTTAAGCAAAAACAAGCAGGAACAGCATTACTAAGTTGCTTTAGCAGCTAGCAGAATAATACTAATATAATGAAAGAGCTGCAACAATTTTTAGGTTGGTCTTTTGGTATGTGGCTCATTCACCCTTTCACTAAACCCACTTTGTACCCCAAGTATAGGACTACAAAGTTTAATTGTTTGAACAGAAGAACACTTTGAATTTCTGGTTTCACTTTGTATTGAACTATAGGGATGAATGAAAATACAGCTTCAAATCAAACGTGTTTTTTGCTAGATGCTTGAAACTTCACTCACACAATCAATTATCTGTGTTCACTCTGTGATTTGTTACACGTTGAAGAATTTCTAAGCATAAGCACATAGGAACAGCTCAGATTTACTAAATTTAGGAGCTACCAGGAGAATCACAATATACTGAAAAAGCTAAAAAAATATTTTTCTTAGAATTATTTGATGCTCAGAAGTGTACCCCCTTTCCTAAAAACACTGAAACCCAAGTTGTGGACTCCTAAGTTCAATGGTTTGAACTAAGGAATAGTTTGAAATGTCAGGTTTTACTTCGTTTTGCACTATATGAATGAATGAATATACAGCTGAAAATCAAACAAGGTTAACCTAGATGCTTGAAACTTTACACACAGGACTAGTTCTAAATGTTCACTCTATGGTTAGTTCCTGGTAAAACTAGCTCTAAGCCGAGGTATGCTGGAAATGCTTCCTCTCTTAGCACTTTTTCAGTTATCAAGAAATTTTGCATGGACTGAAAGAGCTGCAAAATTTTGTTCATTGTATTTCTTTTATACTCCACAAGATTTATTCTTTCACTAAACACACTTTGTTATTCAAGTGTTGTTTTTCTAGATTCAAGTGTTTGCAGAGAGCAATAGTATAAAATTTCCGGTTTCAGTTCATTTGGCACTATACATGTGGATGAAAATAGAACTTCAAATGAAACGTGGTTGTGCTAACTTCTTGAAAATTGAGATACAAAATCAATTCTCAGTGCTCACTCTGTGGTTTCTTCCTGGTTGTAGTAATTCTAAGCAGAAGCCCACAAAAGCATCTTTTACTAACTTGCATTAAGAGCCAGCATGGGAATCCTAATGTACTGAATGATCTGTAGTTTTTTTTTTTTTTATTGTAATACTTTGATACTCAGTAGGGTTCACCCTTTCCCTAAAAACACTTTGTACCCCATGTTTTATACTCCTATGTTAAGAGTTAGCAAACAGGAACCATTTGAATTTTTAGGTTTCACTTTGTATTGCACTATAGAAATGGATAAAATTACAGCTACAAATCAAATATGGCTTGCACTAGATGATGGAAATTTCACACACACAATCACTTCTCAGTGTTCACACTGTTATTTATTCTAGGTCACGTAGCTCTAAGCAGAAGCATTCAGGAACAACTTTTACTAACTTGCTTTAGGAGCCAGAAGGAGAATCCCAATGTACTGAAAGAGCTGCCAAAATTTTTTCATTGGATTTTTTTTTATCCTTGGTTGAAGTCAGCCTTTCACTATACCCACTTTGTACACCAATATTGTACTCATTGGTTCAATGATTCACACACAGGAACAGTTTGAATTTTCAGATTTTACTTGGTTTTGAATATATAGATTGGTGGAAAGAGAGCTCCAAATCAACACCATTTGTGCAAGGTTCTTGAAACTTCATGCAAACAGTATGTTCTAATTATTTACTCTGTGGTTTGTTCCTGCTCAAAGTAGTTCTAAGCAGAAGCATGCAGGAGCTGCTTTGTCTATCAGTACTTTAGAATATGGCAGGAAAATTCCCTCAGACTGAAGAGCAGTAATATTTTTTTTTCATTGCATTTCGTTGATACTCAGCAGGATTTATCCATTCAAAAAACAAATTTTTTAAAAAGTTTTTTTTTTTTTTTTTTTTTTTTTTTTTTTACTAAACTCAAGCATTTGCAGACAAGAACAGTTTGAATTTTCAGGTTGAATTTTGCACTATATATGTGGATTAAAATGGAACTAAAATCAAGCATGGTTTGTGCTACCTGCTTGAAACTTGACATACACAATCAGTTCTTCTTGCTAACTCTGTAATTTATTCTTGGTTTAAGTTGTTCTAATTAAAAGCACACAGAAACAGCTTTTGCTAACTCACATTAGATTCTAGCAGGACAATGCCAATTTACTGATAGAGCCAAAAGCAAAAGTTTTTAAAATTCTTCGATACTTGATAGGGTTCACACTTTCACTAAACCAAATCTGTACCCCAATTTTGGGACTCCTATGTTCAAGACTTTGCACACAGGAACACTTTCAAATTTTATGTTTCAATTTGTTTTGCATTATCGAGATGGATTAAAGTAGATCTACAAAACAACCTCAGTTTGTGCTAGCTGTTTGAAAAATGACATACAGTTAATCACAGTGCTTACACTTGGTGTATTCTTGGGTCAAGTAATTCTAACCAGAAGAGAAGGAACATATTCTATTAACTATCTAAAAAACAGTCACCAGACACCCAATATACTGAAAGAGCTGAAAATTTTTTTTCGTGGGATTCATTTAATAAAAGGCAGAGTTCACCCTTTATCTATACCCACATTTTACCCCATGTTTGGGACTCCTATGTTCAATGGTTTTCACACAGGAAGAGTTTAAATTTTTAATTTTCACTTGGTTTTGTACTGTAAAGATGGATGTGAATAGAGAAACATATCAAACACAGTGTGTGTAAGATGCTTGAAACTTCACAGGCACAATCAGTTTTTAGTGTTCACTCCATGTTTTCTTTCCTGGTCAAATTAGCTCTAAGCAGAGGCACGATAGAAAACCTTTCACTATCATCCCTTTCCAGCTAGTAGGGAAATTCCTGTGGACTGAAAGATGTGCAAATTTTTTTTTTTGTTGTTGAATTTCTGTGGTACTTATGAGGATAAGTCTTTAATAACCACATTTTGTTTCCCAAGTTGGGTTCTTCTAGGTTCAAGGGTTTTGAGACAGGATCACTTTGAAATTTCAGTTTTCACTTCATTTTTAAATGAACAGGTGGATGAAAATAGAGCTGCATACCAAACACAGTTTGAGCTTCCTGCTTGTACCCTCACATACACAATCAGTTCTCAGTGTTCACTCTGTGGTTTTTCCCTGGTTGAAGTACTTTTTAGCAAAAGCACGCAGGAACACATTTTACTCTCTCCCATTAGGAGCTAGCAGGATAATCCCAATATAATGAAAATAGTCA